>NC_137099.1:16232879-16832879 GCF_949357685.1 Gobio gobio
AAGGACGTATAAACTATTCTCTGTTATTTTCCTCTCTCTTTGAGTTCTTGTAGCACAAAACCAAGGAGAATTAAAAGGTGAGTGGGTGAGTTTGTGCTACGTGTGTGTATTTGTGTATACGTGTGATTTCCAAGGTCCCACTGCAGGATTAATGTGTTAGCATGTCTGTGCCGCACATGGTCGAGGCCCCATTGCACTAAAGTGTGTATGTGTGATATGTTTGGTCTCAAATTGATTCCTCTGTTGGGCTAAATGAAAGCTTATGTTGCCGCTCCAGGGCTGTATCTTCTATCATATTTAAACACAAGCAAGATTAGCATGGCTTTATTTTTATTTGCAGCTAAAAAGCCTCTGGGTATCGAGTCTAAAGCGCTCCTTTTGTTTCCTTCCTCTCCTTGCATCGCTCCTTCATCTGTCGTTCTAAACATTCTCTCTCTTTCTTGCCTTCTGCCTTAGTTTGATTCCTGTGCTCTTGTGGGTCTCATAGTACCTACAAAAGTTCTGCAAGAAGTTCTGAACAAATTCTGCTTACTATCCAACAAAGTTCACCAACATACACACACTAATAAACATATTCTTAAGTCCTGAAACCTTGGCAACAAGCGTATACTTGCGCATGTATTTCCTTGTGAAAAAGAAGTATGCTAAATTATAGTGAATGTGCCTTTATAATGTACTTCAAATACTAAAAGTATATGTTTAAAAAACTGCACTTGCAGATAATATATTAATAAAATAAAAGGCCATTTTTAGTGTCCTTACAGTGTACTGACTGTGTTTCTTAACATACTTAATTGTACTTTTAAAAAGTGCACTTTGCAGTTTTAAAGGTCATTTTAAACCATTATGTTTTAATAATCTTTTGTCGTGCTTTAAAGTAGTATACACTTATCTGAGGTGTTGACAGTACTTCATTATAATTGTTATATTATATTATGACTGTAATGTTATCTAATATTGACTTTAAATTTGATTTCACCCTGCAAATCTGGAAAAGTCTGGAAACCTGAAGTCTGGAAACCTGTACATTAATTTCTACTGCTTTTGTTATACTTTTGCAGTAACCAATCAAAGACTGGCTTATCCACCTGGCACGTTATTGGCGGGTTTAACACGATGACGGATAGAGAAGTGATGGGTCGTTGCCCGTTGATCACGCCTCTTGTGGTCTGATTGGTTGAAGGACTACCCAATTGCGTACAGAGTCCTTTAATTTATGCTCGTTTATCACTCCTCTTGTGCAGTAGAAAATACATAGCAGACTCCCCAGACCAATGTTCAATCTTAAATTGAGCTTGGTCTGATGATAGCCAGACAACCACTGAAGTGCCTTGAAACACGCAGCATTATTCAATGTGTTGACGTAATTTCCCCTGAAAAAGGGAGATAGGGCGGGACGTATTAAATAGCAACTCCCCTTTTTTTTAAACAACCAATAGCGTTTCGTTTATATCACATATTGACTAGCCTTTTAGCTCTGTAAAGCCACAGTTTCCTCCCAATCTGTAACTGTTCCTCATTATAATCTCCTCAATATCGCTTTGAAATACAGCATTCGGTGCAAAATTCAAATGGGTCAGATATGTTTTTTGTGGTCTGCGCTGACTCACGCATGTGATCCTCTCTCTGCTATCGTGTCTCTGGACTGGAGCAGACTGTGTGAGCGCTGTGGCGGTGCATGTGACCTTCACCTCAACTGAAAGCATATTTACTCTGTTTGAATCGTTCCCTACCCCGGATACAGTGCACTATGTGCCATTCACCATGTAGAAAATAGTAAATGTGTGAACAAATGACTGATTTCAGCCGCACCTTCAGCATCTATTCATGTGTAGGGGTTGGGACCCTTCATATTCTAGAGAGCATTTGATTGGACAGAAAATCTGATGAGTAGCTGAAGTGCAGCGTTATATAATTAAAATTGTTTATACATTTACATTTATAATACATTTATATCGGAAGTGAGAAATTAAGTTTTGAAAGCTTAAATCTTCTAAGCACACAAACAAGACCAACATATTCATGATAAAAGCCAAAAAACTTTCAATTTTAATACATGCCATACAAGTTTCAATGACAAAGGCTTTGAATGACATTATAATAACTTGATTTGTTGAAGTTAAGTATAAGAATGTGATTTGTAGTGAAGACACACACACACGCACGCACGCACGCACGCACGCACGCACGCACGCACGCACGCACACACACACACACACACACACACACACACACACACACACACACACACACACACGCACGGCAAAACTAAATAAAAACATGGAGGGCTTCATAGAGTGAAAGAAATACAGAAAGACAGACAGAAACAGAAAGAAATACAAACACACAGACAGAAATTCATTTCCATCAGACATGTCTGAGCCCAGGGCCTAATTAAACATCAAACCCCTATCACTCCAATGGGCGTAAGTTGCTCTCCATCAACCTGATGCAAAAAGTGTGCAACCCCTACAAATACACACACTAGCAAGCACACAAATGCAATAACCATCGCCTCACTCGAACCTGACACCCAGTCACACATGCATCCCTTCAAAACCCAGCTTCAAAGCATATCACTGATACCTCCTTTCAATTCTCACAAATAAATATGCAGGGAGGCCTCCTGAAAGCCATCACATCAATAGCAGCAGGACGGAGAGAGTGGAGAGAGTGAAAAGAGAGAAGCATGTGATGAGGGAGTTTAAACCAAGATCATTGTGCACAAGGGCTGACAGGGATGTGATAGCACTGATGCCCTCTGCATCTGAAGGACAGGCTTTGTGTGCAAGTTTGAAATTCACTCTGCATCAAGGCAGAAATAAAGTATAATTTTTAATTAAAGTCCAGCACATGGCTGATTGTTACACAAAGTTACATAGACAAGAGAAAAGCACCATTCTGGACCTTCACGTTGTCTGCTACAACAAAACTATATGTAATATGTAAAACTATATGTAAGATCTCAGAATATGTCGACCACTGACGTCATAGAATGCAGAAGCACCACCTCAAGCCCGCCCACTGACTCGTGGAGCCAAACGGGTCGCTACCGAGCAATAAATATGCCGGTTCCAGCTCACGTACGTAAGACATTGCACGTTTGTTCGCTTCATTTCACTGCAGAATCGTTTCTAAACAAGATAGAGGTTGAGACTGGATTTGCAGACATATTGAGATTAAAACACAATGCTGTGCCTTCAGCATTTGGTTCTAAATAGCAGCCGATGGCATCTTTTGTAGCTATAACAACAGCTGCAAAAAGAGTGCTGTGTGGTGCAGAGATACAAAATGTCAAGAAAAAGAAAGTTGGCTCTTGTGTTGGCTTTTAAAGTTAACGGGGTGGAGAATGTCGGTTCACAACGATGTATGGTGCCTACAATAATTTAGTCTAGGAGCACCAGTTGGATGATGCGCGGTTTGCGGCATATTTTATGTTTGAAGACCTGCTACAAATCATTGCTCCGACACTAGCACAATTAGTTGATCTACCGGCACCTTCTCCATTTTTCTTGTTGTTATGGAAACGAGTCAGGTCTTGCTACTCGCTTGTCATTGGTCATCTGTCAAAAAGGCGTTTGACGTTGGCCGTTTTTATCAGAAAAGTTGAACTTTTTTCAAACTTGAAAAGACACTCTGAGCTGCAGAAAAAAAGAAGTCGCGTTGGCGGAAAATGGATGAATGATTGATTCAGCTGCGTGCACCATCTCCAGACGAGACGCAGGAATTCATTCAGTGCGCGACTCTCACAGTGCATTATGGGCATTGTCTAGCCATTGAGCATACATCAGTTGTATACTCATTATTGCAGTATATTGTGGGATTGAATGAGTGCACTCAACATCCCTCAAACATGCCCTCAAACAGTGCCCTATTTAAGGGTATAGGGGGCGATTATTATACTTCGAATACTATAATTCAGTGAAGTGACGCAACTGACACTGGTAGGTCAAGTAACAGTAACAGCATGGGGGATGTAGGCCTATGTCCGAATTTCATTTATACTACCCATATTCATTTTATAGAGCATACATTTTTAACGGTCACAAAGTAAATTCAATTTCAAATGTAGTACTTGGAGTTGGACAGTGCATTGTATGGAAAGGGTGAGTCAAAAAATGAACAAAAAAAATGCTCCTATGCATATTTGTGTGTTATAAAAGCAAAGGTTTCTATTTACAATGTGTTTTTACAGATTTGAGTATTGTAGCCAATAACAGGCATGTTTCTTAAAAGCAATGACCAATCAGAGGTGTTTACTGTAAGTTAGTCAAAATTCACTGAAATATCCCTGCAACACTGAACATGTTTTTATTTAGTGCATGTTAACAGAGTACTACTTGCTTCAACACGCTTGCAAATCCTCTCATTATAACAAAGTGTAGATTCATTGTGCAGTTAGTAGTTAGATTCATTGATTATAACCAGAGTTTTCCAGAGAGTGAGTCATTCACGCTATAAAGGGGGTGCTCTTTGCTCGCTGTCTGTATATAATCCATTTACAATTTGAAGAAAAGTTTTGTTTGCCAAACTTTGACTGTTTGTCAAAGTTTTCAGGAGTGACAAGTGCATTTAATTATGGGGGTGAATCAGCTAAACTTTTCTGTGAGTCATTGCTATGATTGACAGTGTAGCCCGGGACAAAACATCTGACAAGTTTGCCAAAATAGACCCGTGCATTAAGCGTCGTAGTGTAAATGACTAACAGTAATAGACCTGCAACAGCAACATATAGACAAGAATATGAAAAAACAAGTCTGTGTTGGCTGAATTCAGCAGCTTCTAGTTAAATATTAAATTAAAGATTAAAAGATTCAATCTAAACAATGTAAAGGTATTTAATGCATTATTATGATAACTATTATTAATGTTACTATTTTATTGATTTTATTTTGTATTTTTGAGTAGGCTAGTTAATTAGTTCAAAATTGTCAAATACTTAACCCTTAACTGTTGGGATCTGGCTTAAATGGCATGAATTTTGACTTTTTCTACACTTGCTATACTTCAATAAAATTGTTAGTAGTCATTAGATGAGCGGTCAGAAACAAGGTGCGACTGAATCAGGAAAGGAGAACTGAGAAATAGGCAAACACACGCACGCACGCACGCACGCACACACACACACAGAGTGTCTGAAATCAACATCAGCATCACTATTTGTGTAATTGCACTACTATATAAATGGACTAATTGCACTATAAGTGACCCTGGACCACAAAACCAGTCATAAGTTACACGGGTAAATTTGTGGCAATTATAGCCAACAATACATTGTATTGGACAAAATCATAAATTTTTCTTTTATGCCAAACATCATTAGGATATTAAGTAAAGATCATGTTCCATGAAGATATTTTGTAAATGTCCTACTGTAAATATATATATAAAATGTATTATTAGTAGTAATATGCCTTGCTAAGGACTTCATTTGGACAACTTTAAAGGTGATTTTCTCAATATCTAGATTTTTTTTGCACCCTCAGATTCCAGATCTTTTTTAATAGTTGTATCTCGGCCATATTGTCCTATCCTAACAAACCATACATCAATGGAGAGCTTATTTATTCAGCTTTCAGATGATGTATAAATCTCAATTTAAAAAAATGACCCGTATGACTGATTTTGTGGTCCAGGGTCACGTCAACTTGCCCCGGTCTCCCTTATTTATACTTATAAATATACACTCATAAACAAGCAGCGTATAGACGGCAATGTACTTTATTTTTATTCTACTTTTGAGCACTGGAAAGGACATAAGGTAGAGATCAGAGATGGCGAGAGAGGGTAAATGAAGAGCTGGAGCTGAACAGAGAGCCGGAGAGAGTGGGATGCTCTTGACATGTGAGCCAGGTGAGTAGAATGATGCAATGAGTGTGTGAATGACAGAGGGGAGTTCAGATAATGGCCATCCAGTGGACCAAACACAACAACACTGACAGAAAAATACACAGAGGTGTTGAGTTTAAGGGCTTATATCATGGATAACAGGAATTTCTTTGCCCTTTTCAAATACAAGAGTTTGATGTACACTGTAAAATCCGACAGTTGTTCTTACTAAGACTTAATGTCCAATAATTTGTTAAACTTAAAATAATTTAGTATTCTGTACTGTTTGCATGCTATGCCTTCGTTACATAGAAAACCCAAGTAAACATTACTTGACTGGTTTGAGTACCATTTTGCCAAAGCTGCCAAAAAATAAATAAAACAAGGGTGCAAATGGTTTTGAGGCGGGGCAATTTTTCTTAGAATTTTGACTCATTTCCACCACTTCCTCTCATCACTATTGTGATTAGTGTTCCCTTTGGTTGGGCACTTGGAACTTCATTCATATTATTGTAATTCTCTTCCTATTGATGCAGCGATGCAACAAGAAATCAGTTATTTGATTTCAAAGGAAGGAAACTAACAAATATATATATATTTATTGCAATACTCTTTCTTTATTTTACTTAAAAGAATTGAAAAACCTTACTTAAACTTAAATCTTTACTTAAAAAAACCTTTGTACACATTCCCAGTGGTATTATATAATATAATATAATATATATATATATATATATATATATATATATATATATATATATATATATATATATATATATATATATATATATATATATATATATATATATATATATATATATATATATATATATATATATATATATATATATATATATATATATATAAAGATTTACACTGGCAGCTCAGAGCTGTACAGCAGCATTTAAGTATGAAATTGAATGAATAAATGTAAAAATAAAACACTACATAGACTTCACTATAAAATATACACTGATTCTTATTAAAGCTACTGTATTAAAGTTTTTCAGTCAAGAGCAGAGAGTGATTTTCTCTTTGTCTTTTGTTGTTGTATTAACATTAAATGGATAGTTCACTCAAAAATGAGAAATCAATACAGGTTTGGAACAATATTAGAGTGAGTAAATAATGACATAATTTTAGAGGTGAACTGTCCCTTTAAGGACAGCGTGTTCACTATAGGCTGCGCTGCTTTCAATTTGCTTTCAAGACCTGCGTGCTTATAACTTCTAAGATTTTACTTTCACTTTAGACATAACCGACTGTGTTTATGTAAACCTTGTGTGTATTTGACAGTATTAGCGCAGTAAGACGACATAGTCCAGTAATCACGTGTTTGACAAGCGTTTAGTGCGCGCGCTCGGAAAAGGGCATGTTAAAACCGCGCACACGCCGGCAAGGCTTTAAAACACATGCAAATAATGAAGTTTCGTGATTGTGAATAACTATAGTGTTCCGTGAGTATAACTCTACCACTAATGTGTGATGTGAATGTATGTCGCGTTATTCAGTATATTGGGATGGAGGCAAATTATAGAATTTGTAGAGAAATACTTAATTAAATGCAAAACCGAAAAAACGCAATTCACAGGCGCGTATTGAACCGTGAAGGCCGTACCGAGCGGTTCAATATTATATTGACAATTGTGGCATCCCTAATATATATATATATATATATATATATATATATATATATATATATATATATATATATATATATATATATATATATATTTTTTTTTTTTTTTCTTTATTTTTTTTTTATTTTTTTTTATTAATTAATTACTTTATTTTTAAATTATTAATAAGACCATTACAATTTTATTTGCTGTTGTTATGGTTATACTGACAAAAGATAAATGGTAAAATAAAGCCAAAAAGAGTATAACAAAGCAATTAATTTATTCGTGCCACAATGCACTCTGGAAGTACACTTCCTCAGATCACAGATAGAATTAAGTTGACAAAACTTAAACGGTTTAAGTAACAACAACTTGATGCAATTAAGTTTTGCTTACTTAATTAAATTAAGGCAACTGAACAAATTTGTTTTTACGGTGTGCATTGTGTAGTAGACAATCTCAAAGCAGTAGCCTGGCTCCACCCTCCTATATGCTTCCGCCTAATTTTCATTTTCCTTCAGTATTCCGTCTGGGATTGTGGTATATTCTCTGGTTTTCTCCGGTCAAATTTTAACCGGTCCAATCAGCGAACAGAGGGAGTGGCTGAGAACAATGATGTTGATGTTGTGCGCTAGTTTGAGATGACGCTAGCGATTGGTTGCGGCAGATTCAACAGAGCCTTCAAGAAAGTTAATGCTTGCCAATGGAGAGTGGCCAGACTCTCTGTACAAATGAAATGTACGAGAGTCTGGTATAGGACCAGGCTAACAATGCAGTGCTTCTCAACTGATTTTGCTACAAGACCTATAACATTACCCTTTACACTAGACATCAAGTGGCAACACACCACATTCCAAAACATTTTATCGTACAATGTCAAAACAAAATGTCCTCAAAATAAACCCCCAAATGCAGTAAAATCTGAATCTGCCGCCTACTTCAGTAGTAAGTACACTACCTAGTGCACTAAAATGTTAATTCACTAGATAAATCACACAATGCACTACCAAAACCATGGTATGCCAGTGATTTTGTTAATATGCACAATCTTTAAATGGTGATTATTAAGTCATCTTTGACCCAATGTGTCATGGCCCTTCAACGGGAGCAGAATAAAACACAAATGTCCTGTGATTGACATCCTTCTTGGCTGTGGAACAATATTTCTTCAGTGTCAACCAATTAGATTGCTAGGATTAGGGTTAGGTCTTGAGCAACAACTTTATCAACCTATAATTTTAAGGGTTCTTAAAGGAATAGTACACTTGAAAAAAAAAAAAAGACCTCATAATTAACTTTTTTTGTGGGAGATATTGAAAGACTTCATTGTATGGAGTAAAAAACCGAAAAACAAAACAAAAACCCTGAGATAGTTTTCTAAATATCCTTCTTTTTATTCCACAGATGATCTTTCATAATGGTTTGGAATGACATGAGGGGGAATAAATGATGATAGAAATTCTGGGTGAACTATTTCTTTAATGGTTAATGTTAGGGACTGTTTCTTTGGCAGGAATGCTGTTCCAAAGCCAACAAAATATGTTGCACAAAATATGTTTAAAACATTGTAGCTGGCAAAACTACAGTCTCTTGTAAAAAGAGGTCATTTACAAATCATCATGGTATTGACAACCAGGGGCACATTAACATATGATTTACATATAAATGCATATTCAGTATTGAGGATCTTGGCCTGCAATGATGAACTACAGTGTCAGCTCTGCAAGCGTTTGGAGGTTAGCCAATAATAACAGAGGTCATTTACATATAATAAGTCTTAAAGATATAAAAGTAAAAAACAGCATTAGGGCCAGTGGATAACAGAGGTGGGATATGACACCACAGGATCAATTCAGCCATCTTCATGAACATATATGATTATGATTTTCGAATGTTTTATATCAACCGCCATGATTTATGTCCCTGATTCTGGAGAACCATAAAGGAAAGATTAAAGTGTCATATTTATAGACCAGAAAATCATAATAATCTTAGTTTGCCAGAGACTGCCAAACCCATTTAATTATGCAATCCCTTCTTTCTCTTTCATTTGTTCTGTCACCACGCTCCCGCACTTTCTTCACCTCCGCACTGCCATGCTGATTATAGACCCCCTCCCCCCACAACCACTTCTTTCCTCAGAGAACGCATTCATTCACTCAGCTTTGAACATGAAAGGCAAAAGAGAGACACACACCAAAAAACACAACAGAAATTAGGGAAAATGTGGGAGTGTGTGTGTTTGCTTGGGGTTGTTGTTTGGGTGTCTGAAGAAAAGAAAAGAAAAAGAAAAAGAGGTTTCTATTTAAAGAATAACACACAAACATTTACATTACATGCATACATAGAAAATAGTATCCTAGGCTTTGTTCCAATTTGCATACTATCCTAAATGTTATGTAGTATAATTGGATTTAGCGTTTCCTCAAAACATAGTACAGTTCATAGTACTGATGAAGTTCCCTGAGGTTGTAATATTTTTGGTGGTTGTTTGAAGTGTTAAAGTGATCAGTTCATGCTTTTTGGGCTTTACCCACAAACATTACGCTAAGGAAGAGGAGGAGTTTGTGATATATGCCCCTCCCTCATTAACTTTCCTCTGTCTCATGGACTCAGATGTACATCACTGCTTAAGTTGCGCAAGTGGCCACTACTGGTGGAACCAGTGCAATCTGGGTCGGATCTAGATTGCCCACCCAATCAGACTTTATGCAAAAATAGCGTCAACAAATGATAACAGGCAGAAATATTTGCATGCTTAGATGCGAATTATGGGGAGATTAAAATGTATCTTCATATCCACAACAGAGCTGCAGACATAGCACCAAAGTTTAAAAATATCTTGGCGAATTCAGGTGAATTGGGAGTTTTTGCCATTGACAGGACTGGGGAAATTGTCTTAATTAACCCTATGGGCCCTATTTTAATGATCTGAGCGCATGGTCTGAAGAGCATGGCACTGGTGCACTTAGGGCATGTCCGAATCCAATTTTGCTAGTTTAACGATGGAAAAAAACGGTCGGCGCACGGTCCAAAAGGGTTGTATATCTCTTAATGAGTCATGGGTGTGTTTTGGGCGTAACGTGCAATAAACCAATCTGAGTCTCATCTCCCATTCCCTTTAAAAGCCAGTTGTGCTTGCACCATGCACTCTTAAAAATAAAGGTTCTTAAATGGTCCTTTGGTGAGGTGTATGGTTCCATGAAGAACCTTTAATATCCAAAGAACCTTTCCATTGCACAAAAGGTTCTTTGTAGCGCAGAAAGGTTCTTTAGACTATAACATTTTTAGAAAAAAAAATGTCTTCAAAGAAACTTTCACAAAATGGCTCTTCAGGGAACCATCACTGTGAAAACCCCTTTTTGGTTCTTCCTGGCACCTTTATTTTTAAGGGTGTGGCGGATTCGATATTTACATGGCGGAATTTGTGAGTGGAAAGATTGAACGCTTCTCCAGAGAGGAATCCTTTTATTTTTTATATTTACAAATGTTTGTCCCTGTGTGTGTAGTAAGCAGAGTGTATGCGTGTTGTGCACCCGCCTATAGGCGCATATTCAGGGGCACTGCTAAGGGGGGGAAAGTTGGGACGATTCTAAGGGCCCACGCACTTTTGGGGCCCCCAGAGATTGGTTTTATTAGTAGTAACAGTACTAGTAGTAATGTAATAGAAATTATAAATGTATAATCTACCAAACAGTTACAAATATAACAAAATGATGGCTTATTTCTGCATTTCCGGCAAAATCCAGCGAAACGCTCCACTCATGAACCGCTCACAGGTAAAACGACATTTGCTCAAATCCCACTCCGACATTAAATTTTTCGGTACTGTAGGCTACTATTTTGTTGTAGCCATTAAGAAAAGGTATTTCGTTTTATATTTATGTTCAAATATTATAATGTTATTTTTTTTATGTCTATCTATGTTGTCAATCTGTCAATATATGTTGATTATGAAAAGTGAACAGCATGAGTGAGAAAGGACACATCGTAAGATGCGCAATGCCAGGAGACACGGAGTGGGTCAGACATGATTTTGACCGCTTCATCAAGTTTTGTTTAGTAGAAAGCCTTTCTTTAAAGTGAATTTCATTTTGTATAAATTTTATCTTAATTTTAATCAATGTTTCATCAGCCAATTGGGGCATTCTGGGTTGAGAGAGCGGAACTTAATTGGTCAGTATTATTAAAAAGCAGACAAAGATTTTGGATAGCTAGGTTGGTCCTGTAAAGGGCCCAAAATCATTTTCTTTCATAGGGCCCTAAATTGCTAGCAGCGCCCCTGCGCATATTACTAACGTGCCCTTTAAATAACAAAAAATACTGTGCTATTTTCTTTAGACCTGGATTTTGTTGATCTATGGTGCAGTCGTTTTCAGTTGCCTCAAAATAGCAACACACCAACAATCCGCCTAAACACGTCGTTTTCAGTTTTCAGACCAGCACAGCCATGGGCGAACAGATGGGCTCGCGCGAGTGCATTCGCTATTTAAACAACGTGGCGCTGGACGTGAAAATTAATTGCATCGGGCAGAAACTAGCAAAACTAGCCGGGTGTTTGATAGGGCCCCATATATTAGAGCTGCACGATTCTGGATAAATTGAGAATAACAATTGTTTGTTTAAAATAGAGATCACGATTCTCCCACGATTCTACATAGACAACTAAACAAAATAACATGTAATTTACTAGAGGTTCTTGTATGTCAGAAATAGCTGCCCGGAGGCGTTGCAAATATGGCCAATATGGCCGAGTGAACAGACTTTCCTTAAAAGGGACTTTGCAGGAACTAAACAGAGCGTGTCTGACAAACTGGGAAGAGAGTTGCTGCAACAATGCAAAATATGTGAAAATAGTGTGTTTTTAACATTAAAGCATAAAAATGTATTCAAGTTGACTCAAAAACAAAATCAAGAATTTTTAAAATCTTTCATGTGTTGTGGGTAAAACTAAACACGCTGGACATTTCACACTTCATAAGCAGCATATTATCACTTTGCAGAAATCTCCACAGGCAAGTTTTTTTCCAATGAGCCTGGGTTGATACTTTTTCAGTAGAAGAAAGGTGATGAGAAACATGAGGTCGGTTTAAGTACACTGTAAAATGGTTTGTCAGGTAACCTAAATGCGTCCTTCATTTGCTAACATCTAAATTTTTCTTTTTATTCTTTTAATTTTAGTTTTATTCAAACTAAAATATTATTTAATATGAATCTACCTAAATACATTACATATACATACATATTACACTAACAAAAGCAAGTCAGGTTAGATAAAAATAGCTTCTTACGGTAAAAACTTCACATTTTCGTAATCATGTCGAATGAATGAATGAAGGTAAATTTTGACTTATATACAGTACAGACTCAAACATTTACTTTCCAATGACATGCTAAGTACATACTTTTAGTGCAAATTCAAAGGCACATACGTTTTCAATTCAAGCCAAGGAGATGATAAGCATTCTCATTCATTAGTACACAACCTGCATTTTGCCATACTTAGTTCTTAAGGCAATAGCTGCGTCCTAAATTTGATACCGTCTGAGTAAGTACTATGTTTAATGAGGAACAAACTTAGCTACCATTAAAAAAGCATGCTCTCAATAGTCTGAATGGTCGTGTAGCGATGCAAATGATGCCGGTAGGTCACATGACAATGTAGTATGAAAATAGTAAGTCAGAATACATTCATACTACACACATTCATACTATATAGACTGTACTGGTCACAAAGTAAGTACATATTCAAATTAAGTAACTACTGGATGCAGCCGGAGACGTACACAGCTGCAAATTTACTACGGCGGCCTCAGAGGGACAATACTTCGGCCATCAATCCCAGCTCTGTCGGAAAGCTTTCAAAGAAAACTAAACCTGAATGAGTGCAAACACATCCATCAATCAAACACAGAAAGTACAGTGTTATAAATCTAAGCATTTAAATGCAGACAGGTTATCAGACAGAGGCACAACAGCTACATAAACTCATCAGATATGATTGGTTCCACACATTATTCTGGGCAATTTACTTTGCGCCTGATTATTCAGGCTGAATGATGACTATATTAACTCTTACAAGGGAAATCCTATTTGTGTATATCATGGTTTATCTAATCTACAGACCAAAATTGATTTTGTTAAAATGATTTAGCAGTACGACGGCGATGATAGGCCCAAATGAATGCCTGACAAAACTAAATAAGATCTATATTATAAAATTACTCTATAATTTAACTTGTGCTTGACTGACATAACATTTTACCCCCAATAATCCACTTCATTTCCCGTTCACCTCTGAGAGCACTGACAGAGACATAAGACACAGAAATAATGTGACTAACATTCATTATGGTGTAACCAAGGCCAGAGGAGACCATCAGAGAACTTTTGTCTTTGCGTCTGTCCCTCACTTTCGCAATAATTACAGCTAGCGCTCATGCAGTGGCAAACGCCTTCCGGTGTGTGCACATCGCTAACGAGGCTGCTATCCATATGAATAGCAATTAGCACAAATTACCTTATCTCTGCTTTTAGAGAGGAACTTGTATTAAACACACACAGATGCATGTGCTAGAAGAGCAGAAAGGGGTACATTAATCCATTCTGTGTTTAACGAATCACCTGTCGCGTGTGTGCGAAGCCTATGTGTGAATGATGATGAGTGCTGTGGAAGCAACTTTGAAACTCTAGTTTGACAAGTTATACAAGCTATTCATAATTTAAAGTAGACAAACTACCATCAAGAAAAATACTTTAAATCATTACAAGATAAGAATAATCCTTTAAAATGATTTTAAATTAATTAAAAAGTGCTTAGTGCTACAAAATATTTTGCTACAAAAGCATAAAATGCAGTTTGAAAAACCTGCTATCAAGTGTTTTTCAAGCTGAAAAATATTAATTATAATTCAAATTTGTCTAACACTTTACATTAAGGTTCCCTTTGTAAAGGGTATATAAAGGTGTTTGTCATTTACAAATGCATTATAAACAATTGATAAGCAGTTAAAACTGCGTGAATAAAAAGGGCGACTTGACCTGCAAAATAGTGAGCCATCTTTAAACTCACATGTTATAAATGCTTAATAAATGTATTTATTCACACTTATTTAACTCAAAACCAGATTCCTGATTTATTTCCTTGTGTAGCAAATTTGTCAAATTTTTAAATGGTTCACTTTACATTAAGGTTCACTTGGTTATTAATGTTTGTAAGACATGAAAATGGTTCACAGATGTCCGCCCTACATTAAGGTTCACAGGTAATACCGGAATAGTTTTTATTGTTGTTATTATTATTAATATGCCATCAAGTTATGGCTGTGCTCTTGTTTTTTTTTTTTTTTTTTTTTTTTTTTTTAAATAAACTTTGATAATCTAGATAAACAAGAATAAATCAGTTTTTATACATTTCTGTGGATAGGCATCTTTTTTGCAGAGTATCATGGGTAAGACCTCTAGTATAGGCAATATAGTAAGAAAAGTGACATCATGAGATATTAATGAGAAAACCACAAATACAACACCATTCTGTCTCTCTATGATTGTCAATTTTTGCTACATGCAGATAAATAAATCAGGAATCTGGGTTTGAGTTAAATAAATGTGAATTAATACATTTATTAAGCATTTATAACATGCAAGTTAAAAATGGCTCACTATTGGGTGTGTTAAAGTCACCCTTTTTATTCATGCAGTTATAACTGCTTATCAATGATTTATAATGCATTTGTAAGTGACACATTAGTCATTTACAAACACCTTTATAAATTCTTTACAAAGGGAACCTTAATGTAAAGTGTTACCCAGTATTTTTCATGTCTGTATAGCTAGCCACCATAGCTAACTTTTTAAATTCTTATGTAAAAATATATAAAACTGTAAAAACAACAGCAACAACAAAATATGATATTCAAAAATACAACAATAATCTGTATTTTGTCCATGACTTTTTACATAAATGTAACCCTAACCCATTAAAAGGGTCATGAACTGCATTGCATGAGGACCTCAAATGCATAGAAAACGATGCATTATTTACTATTACAGCTCTCAAGGTTAACTAATTGTGAAAGTGTTGATTATAGCATTATATTTAGATCGTGGCATGAATGATTGATTGCAGTGATGAGCATTGTAGCCAATCAGAGACATGTTGAGTGCATAAATGCAGTGATTGCGTCATGATTGCTGTACTCTCTCACAAATGCTTTCCGCATAACTTACAGTGCAAACACAATGTACATTTTAACAGGAGTTTTGGTGAAAGTCCAGAACTCAGTCACTCACTGATAAAGTTGTGCTGTTTGATTGACAGCTCCGGCGACTGTAAAGGGAGCGTTCTTTGATCGCTTTCTATATATAATTTAATCACAGTTTAAATAACAGATTATTTTCATCCTACTAAAAGAAACAATGCAAAGTTTACTGACACATAGACAAATAACATCTGACTGTAGCCTACATGAATCATTACATATCAAAAATCACTGGTCACAGATCAGGCATTAGAATTAACACAGTTACCTTCATGTTGTTGTGGCAATACTGTCAATATCGTTTAAGTCTGTTTGCAAAGCCTGTGCCGAAATTGCTGACTGATTTACCAAAGAATCCACAGTGAAATGGACCAAATACAAATAAATAATGTTCAACTGAGACAATAAATAACCACGTTCCTAGCATTAGGATCCTTCGGAAGGTAATTCCAAATTATTTTCAGTCCAGTGATCCTGTATCGCTCTTCTCTCCTCGTCATCTCACTAACACGCCAATAGGGTGGCCAAAGTTGCAGTCATGAAGGCGTTGATTTTCTTCTGCAGAGGCGGTCTTTCACCTATCTATTATAGATAGGCACATTCCACAATGAGTCGTTCTCTGAAACTGGTTTCAATAAAAGCTGTTTTTTTTACTAACAAGGAAGTTTTCAGTTCTGAAACGTGCAGGATATACTTAAAGTATGATGACCTGTTCTATGTCAAAAGCTAGATTTCTCAGTTCATGACCCCTTTATAATAAGGAAGAGAAGTGACATCATTTGAGAGTTTTTTAAACTCAAATTTAACATTCACAATTTATATTTTTATGTTTGACAAGATTAGCCAAGCATAACATTTTCAGCCCATCCCATAAATAGAGAGAGAAAAAAAGTAAATATGTATATAAATATACACAATTTATTATTATTATTATTAATCTCTGTTTAGCTTAAGATGGCAACATGTAATTTATTAGCAGTTAAAGCAGTTTTATTTATTAGCCGTTCTTGATACAATGTTTAAAATCGTATTAAATTACCTGAAAAATCACCAAATGGAATTTGAAGAATAATGATTCTCTAATGTGTCTGTGAATCTTATTGTTTGAACCGGTTAATTTAGTCACCAAATGATATGAGATAGAGAACAGTTTAGGAGAGAGTGTCTGATTGTTGCCTTTGTTCATCTAGCAATTGAGCTGCATGTGCAGTATATTGTGACATAAAAACCAGTGATGTTGTGTTTTGTCATGCTACACTGCTACCTTTTCGAAAAAGGTGCTTGTTACTGGTAAAGTCACACTGTTATAAAGCAGCTCAGCTGCTGTCACACAACTGAAAAAATAAGTTAAGTTAGTAGCGCCACAGCTGTTAGTTAGTTACTCTGTAACTCTGATGATAATGCATGACAAATGCACACAGGTTCAACTTTTCCTTGGCTGTCTATGCTAAATGAGACAGACAGCAGAACCTATAGTCTTCTTGCTCTCTCTTTTTCCTTTTCTCTCCCTCTACCATTTTTTTCTTTCAGCCACACAAAGGCAGGGAAAGCAAGCATTCCTCTCCACATCTCTACTTTCTTCAATAAAAAAGGCATTCTTGTTAGCCAATATCTCCAGCAGTGGATTTACATGAATCAATTGTAGTGTGTTATTCTATTCCTTTCATTCACATTTTACACCTGCATATAATTCCTTCACCAGCTCCTTCATTAGAGCGAGATGGAATGAGAGAGAGAGAGAGAGAGGCAGAGTTGTCGTTTTAGACACAGTGATGTGTGTGTCTTGAGTACTTGTGTGTGTAAAGTGGAGTTAATTCTCAGAGACAGGGCCAACAACTGCCTCTTTCATGTGCCAAGTCAATCCTATTAACACAAGCCTGCATCTCTCTGCCTCTCTCTCTTTTTTCTATTCTTCTTTCTGCTTTCATTCTGAGTGAACGAGGTTAAACACATGCTTGATATTGTTATGGAACACACATCCATTAGTGAACATTTACACAACAAATGTACTGTTTTATTTTCATTCCTCTCGAAGCAAAATTTCATGGTCCACACCCTGCAAAATTAACACACACAAACACAATCACATTGGGAGGGACTGTCTGGTGTTGCAGAAACCTAATTTTACCATTGTATTATTTGAATTACCTTGGCCATAGCGTATAAATATGGTAATTATTCAGTATCATGGTCATACAATATTGACTACCAATGAATGAAAATAGTATTTATGACGTAGGTACACAAACACACAGCAGGGTTGGGTGTGTGTGCCATTCAGAATTTGATTGAGAATTCCTTTAACATGCAGAATTTGAATTCAAGGAAGTAGAATTAAAAAGGAATCAGAATCCATCTTGCTGTCACAGGATATCCAAGCAAGAAGTAATATATAATTAATAAATATCTCAGAACCAACAAGCGAGACAGCGTGTGAAACACAAACACGCAAACAATACCGGTGAAACTAATGAGTGTTGGGAAACAAAGTCTGATGAAAACAAACTAAAAGTCCATGAAAAGAACAAACGGAAGATAACTGTGACAATACACACCCTGGCGGGGAGGCACAATGCCGCGGCATAACGGATGATAACAAGAGGGAGCAACGGTGGGGGATTTGGAGATGTATGAGGCAGTGGCGAAGGGATGATAACAGGAGGTGGCGAAGGGATGGTGTTGGGAAGACGACGATCCCATGGCGGCGATGATCAAAGTTGCCTGATGCAACCAACCAAGAGCGTCACAGTGCTGTCAGCCCACGATGGAGTCGACCAATGGAGACAAGGCCGAAGGATCCACTAGCAAAGAAGTAGAGGCGATTGAGCTGGGTGACATCGCTGGCACTGGAGAACCAGGTGATGGATTCAGGATTCTCTCTGGACCCAGGATTCTCTCGCTTAGGTGGTTGAGGTGGTCTGAGGGTCGACGTCACAGCAAGGCATCCCCAGAGGCGTTGAAGGGCTGCAAACATCCAGCAGAGGCTGGAGGACTGGCTGAGCTCTGCGGTGATGGCGGCAGATGGAAACTTGACGGGATCAGTGGAAGTAATTTACAGTCCATGCAAGTGCTGTCCAGAAACAGTGATGATGAAGGAAGTACCAGGTGGGATAGGGTGGTAGTTGATACCTATGCATTGAAGTCCATCAGCCACTCTGCAGTTTCCATTTCCACTAGCTCACACCACTGGTCAGACTCACCGTGGGGCTCCTCTTCCGGGGCGATGGTCCGCTCTGTGGTCGAGGGTGGGAAAACGGGCTCTGGGTTTAGCTGTGTTCTGGACAGGGGGTAGACACTCTCCAGAAACCGGATGATGGCTTCCCTCCAGTCTAGTCCAGAGGTGTCTGGGAGGTCTACAGGGTCTCGTCCTCAAAAGGGTTAGTGACGGCAAGATGACAGAATATTCAGGTAAAGAGATTGTGGCTTATCTGAGCTACCGCTGCGAAATGATTCACTCAACTCACGATGCGATGCGATACGATATTAATTTCCCGATACGATTTTCTCACAAGTTTTTTATAACAAAATGAGATTGAAGACAAATTATAAAATAAAAGTGTCCTTTTATTTCTCAGACAAAATTCAGCATATTTCTATTTTAAATTAATTTTAAATATATATTTTATGTCAAATAATAACTCAATTGAAATCAAAACAAATCCTCAAAAAGTCCCTTCAAGGAAATCTTCCTATGGTGTTTTCTTGGGAGGAGGTTGTTTCAGCTTCTTCACCCTCATCCTGCACTGAGGAATAGCAGAAATAGTTTAATTTAATTACAACAGTGACAGGGGTTTCACATTGTTATAAAGGCAAGATTTGAATTATAATTTGTATCATTACACTTGCAAGAGTTATAAAACCAGAACCCATTTAGATAAATATGCCATAATAATCATCAAATTAGCCTATTGAAATAAAAGATCCATGTACACATTTAGAGAAAGAGAAAGTAAAATAAATACAAAACCGCACAGATTTCTCCTTCAGTCTGTGGAACACATCCTCGTGCTGGTCTTTCTCTTGATGAGAAAGAGCCTGGAATTAATTTACTTTGGCAGAAAACAGTCTATCTTTCGCTGTGAAAACACTGACGCACCTTGTGATCTCCATGGCAATCACCCTCGACGCTGCGCGTGGGGCTGCAAATCCGCCGGTCAGTATGGTTTGGCCTATTATCTTTTACACGCATACGGACAGTATGCTCACTGTGGTGATTATTAATCTTCGGAAAGTCAAACTGGTGCCACAGCGGCCACACCTCCGAAACTATGCACTTGCCGTCGCCATGTTTCTGTTTGACGGCGCGTGCACACGGGTGCGCTCGCGCCCAACTTCCATATGAATGAACTGAAAATATTAGCTTATACTACGGGGGCCGTTGAATGCTTGAATCTGATTGGCTGATGAACGTTCTGAGGTGTGCAATTATTTTCTGGGAAACGCACAGCGAACGTAGTTCCAGGCCGCTCTCTTGACCGCATTACAGTTCCATATCACTTCGGCAAATTATTTCAGTTATTTCAAATGTCTTTTCAGCCTACAACAGCAAATAACCAAAACCCACAACGACACTGACCAATCAAATAAATATAGTAAACAATAAGATAAAAAGGACAAATTATTTCCATGTTTTATTTCCACAAAATTACGTTGAATTATGTAAGAAACGCACATTACTCTCGTTCTCTCTGCTCTCCCACTCAAATGCACACATATAGTGTGGACACACTCGCACAGAATTGTAATGTCAGTGCTACTCTGACGATTTTATCAGTAAAATAGTTTAGCAACTTAAAATCAACATGATAATAAAGGCGCTGTTCTTACAGTTCCGTATTAGTTGACGCTGTTGAAAGAAACGCAGGCTCTCTCTCTCTCTCTCTCTCTAATAACTCGCTGGATTAATAACGTCTCGGTTACGTATGGTAACCCTCGTTCCCTGAAGGAGGGAACTGAGACGTACGTCGGACGTACCGACCAATTGGGATCACTTCAGGGAGCCCGTATCAGCTTCGAGATATAGAGAAGAGGCCAATGGGCCATTGGCGTGCGAGATTTGCATCTCGCGCTCCGCCCCGCGCCGCGGGTATAAACAGGAAGTGAGAGCAAATGCACGCTGTTTTTCACTGAGGAGCTGAACTTAGTGGCTCAACCTGCAGTAATGGTACAGCAACTGTGGCGACGGGACGTACGTCTCAGTTCCCTCCTTCAGGGAACGAGGGTTACCATACGTAACCGAGACGTTACCATTCAGTCGGTCACGTTCGACGTACGTCGGACGTACCGACGAATTGGGATCCCCTATGGAAAACGCCACAGTTACTACCACTTCCAGCGCCCAGCGATGAGCCCCTCAGACCCCGATCTGATGCGGGCGGGAAAGTTCACGCAGGGAGAGTCCAAGCTGCTGTTCCGCAAGACCCATTCAGCTGACTGTATTGGATAACGCTGGGAAAGCGTGCCTGTGAAGGCAGCTGCGGAAGCCACATCATGCCCAGAGGGAGTTAACATGTGGAGAATACACGTATGGGCTGGCCGTGGGCAGCACAACATACGGAAGTCCCAGGGGTGGCCCCGGCCAATTCGCGGAGGGGGACAACACGTACCTGGGACGGCAGAGGACACTCTGCCGAGGGAAAGACACGGGCTCGCCGTAGGGAGCCGTACCGTGGAAGAATACACACATGGGACCGCCGTGGGGGTCACTACATATGGAACCCAGCCTAACACAAGTTCCACCAATGCATACGAGTGTTAGACCTGGCGTCGAACGCTCCGCCACGTCCGACTGCCGCGGGTTGCGGAGGACTCAACAGGGTTCGCCGATCCGGGGAACTCGACTGGAGCAGAATAAGCACACGAATCCGTCTACCATAGGGGAGGGAATGGCACAGCAAGCCGACACTAGAACGGGCACTTCGGTGTTACTGACCATGGGAAGTGAGCACACAGGAAGAAACCGGCTCTACACGGAGGCTATAGAATCTAGCGAACGTGTTAGGTGTCGCCCAGCCCGCAGCTCTACAAATATCTGTCAGCGAGGCGCCACGAGCCAGCGCCCAGGAAGAGGCAACACCCCTAGTGGAGTGGGCTCTTAACCCGAGCGGGCAGGGCACGTCTTGGGACTGATAAGCCAAGACGATGGCATCCACTATCCAGTGGGCCATCCTCTGCTTGGAGACAGCCTTTCCCTTCTGCTGTCCTCCGTAACAGACGAAGAGCTGCTCTGAGGTCCTGAAGCTTTGCGTTCTATCCACGTAAGTCCGGAGAGCACGGACGGGACAGAGAAAAGCTAGGGCTGGGTCTGCCTCCTCCGAAGGCAGCGCTTGCAGGCTCACCACTTGGTCCCGGAAGGGAGTAGTGGGAACCTTGGGCACATATCCAGGCCAGGGTCTCATGATCACATGAGAGTTACCGGGCCCGAATTCCAGGCACGATTCGTCAACCGAAAATGCCTGCAGGTCCCCTACCCTCTTAATGGAGGCCAACGCAGTCAGGAGTATTGTCTTTAACGACAGAATTTTCAACTCAGCTGACTGCAGAGGGTCAAAGGGTTCTCTCTGTAGTGCAGTTAGCACCAGAGTTAAGTCCCAAGAGGGTATGGAGGGAGGATGAGGCGGATTTAACCTCCTCGCCCCCCTAAGGAACCTTTCGACCAGATCGTGCTTACCTAGAGATTTTCCATCTACTAGCTCATGATTAGCGGCGATAGCGGCAACATAGACTTTGAGGGTGGAGGAAGACAGCCTTCGCTCCAACCCATCTTGTAGAAAGGCAAGCACAGATCCGATCGAACATCTTCGGGGGTCTTCTCGGTGAGTAGAGCACCAATCGACGAACAGGTTCCACTTCAACGCATAGAGGCGCCTCGTAGGGGGGCTCTAGCGGAAGTGATGGTGTCAACTACCGCTTGCGGTAGGTCACCTAGAACCTCTGCGTCCCGTCCAGGGACCAGACATGGAATTTCCAGAGGTCTGGACGCAGGTGCCAAGGGTGCCCCGTCTCTGAGTCAGGAGGTCCTTCCTCAGAGGAATGGGCCAGGGAGGTGCTGTCGCAAGGAGCACTAGTTCCGGGAACCAAGTCCGGTTGGGCCAATATAGAGCGACCAACAGGACTTGCTCCTCGTCCTCCCTGACTTTGCACAGTGTCTGCGCAAGAAGGCTCACTGGGGGAAACGCATACTTGCGTTCTTCCTGGGGCCAGCTGTGGCCAGGGCATCCGACCCGAGGGTTCCCTCGGTCAAGGAATAAAACCACTGACAGTGGGTCGTCTCTGGGGAGGCAAACAGGTCTACCTGTGCGGCCCCGAAACGACTCCAGATTAGCTGGACCGCCTGGGGATGGAGTCGCCATTCTCCCGGAAGCACCGGCTGACGTGACAGCTCGTCGGCTGCACGATTGAGCAGGCCCGGAATGTGAATGGCACGAAGCGACCTCAGATGCTTCTGACTCCATAAGGGGAGATGGCGGGCGAGTTGTGATATGCGACGAGAGCGTAGACCACCCTGTTTTTTGACGTACACAACGGTCGCAGTGTTGTCCGTACGGACCAGAACGTGCTTGCCTCTGAGCGGAACTTTGAAGCGGCTGAGTGCAAGACGAACTGCTAACAACTCGAGGCAATTGATATGCCATTGCAGTTGAGGCCCCGTCCACAGACCCGAAACTGCAAGCCCGTTGTACGTGGCACCCCAACCCGTGGATGAGGCATCCGTGGAGACAACGGAGTGCCTGGACACTTGTTCTAGGGGAACTCCCGCCCGTAGAAACAAAGGGTCCGACCATGGGCCGAAGGTTTGGCGGCACCTCGGAGTCACTTGGACACGGAGGGAGCCGCTGTGTCACGCCCAACTCGGGACTCGATCGTGTAGCCAGCGTTGAAGCGGTCTCATATGAAGCAATCCGAGCGGCGTTACTGCAGCTGCGGATGCCATATGCCCCAGGAGCCTCTGAAAATGTTTCAGTGGTACCGCTGTCCTGCCTTTGAACGAATTCAAGCAGTTCAACACTGACTGGACGCGCTCCTCAGTGAGGCGCGCTGTCATGGCGACCGAGTCTATCTCCATACCGAGAAAAGAGATCCTCTGTGTGGGACAGAGTTTGCTCTTCTCCCAGTTGACCCGAAGTCCCAACTGGCTGAGGTGACTGAGCACCTTGTCCCTGTGTTCGCACAACTGCTCTCACGACTGGGCAAGGATCAGCCAGTCGTCGAGGTAGTTGAGAATGCGAACACCATGCTCTCTCATGGGGGCAATGGCCACCTCCGCAACCTTCGTAAAGACGCGGGCGACAGGGACAGGCCGAAGGGCAAGACGCGGTACTGACATGCCCGTCCCTCGAACGCGAAGCGCAGAAAGGGCCGGTCGAGGGGAAACGAGAATGAAAGTACGCGTCCTTCAGGTCGATCGCTGCAAACCAATCTTGGGGACGGACGCACCTGAAGATGTGCTTCTGCGTTAGCATTCTGAACGGCAGCCTGTGAAGGGACCGGTTCAAGAATCGCAGGTCCAAGACCGGCCATAACCCGCCGCCTTTCTTGGGTACAATGAAGTACGGGCTGTAGAACCCGGACCTCATATCGGCTGGAGGGACCGGCTCCATCGCGTCCTTCGCCAGTAGGACTGCGATCTCCGCCCGGAGCACGGGGGCGTTCTCCTTCGCTACTGGGAAGTGAACGCCCCCAAACTTAGGGGGACGCCTGGCGAACTGAATCGCATAGCCGAGTCTGATGGTACGGCCCCGAGACGGGCTGGGAAGCTCTAGCCAGGCTTCCAGACACCGAGCAAGGGGATTAACCACAGACGTACCCGCAGCGGGGCAGCGACGCGGAATGCAGGGATCCGACTCGGACGGCATGGAGCGGCCCGAAGTGGGATCTGAGTGTGCTGTGCAACACTTACCTCCGTCCGCGGAGGGGGCGTGCGAGTGTGGGGAGGCCGCTTGAGTGCGTTCCCACAGCCGGCGCCCCCTGCTGGCGAAGGGAGAGGCGTCTGAGGGTGGCGAGGCATGGGAGCGTCGACCACCGCCAAGCGCGCTCCCAAATGAAGGAGGGGCTGAGCGTGGCAAGGCTTTGTGGCGTTGCGCACGGTCTGCCTCACCTCCTTCCTCAGCGGGGAACAAGAGTGGCGAGGCATGTTCTGCTCTAAAACCCTCACAGCTCAGAAAGTCTTTCAGAAAGACATCACCAACCCCTCAAACCCCGCTCAGTTTCTCATACACCAGCTTTCTTGACATTATAAATTACCTTTACATTAATAATTATGCCAACATGTGTGTTATGCCAAAGTTATTCACTCTTTTTGTGTGTTACTCTGTCACAGACTCAACCACAGCACTTCAGTACCAAAAGCAGAGCACGGGGATTGATGTCATGGTGATTCTAGGGTAAAAAAAAGAGATGGCAATAGAAAAAGAGAGGACCTGACCTCAAACAGTTCTCTTGCTTTGAAAAAAAATATGCCACTTTTGTTAAATTGATGTGCATCTCTCAGTTTTCCTCTCTCTATCAAGTGTGGTCAACTAGGTTGTGCTACTTTAATGTAGGGATATGCCAGTACAGCACTACAGCACAATCTACACTCTCAGAGAAATCACTCATCCACACTTAACCTCCGCATCAGCCCCGGCAACAGCACACATGCACAAACACACCACTGCTGCTTCTATCTCGGCAGAGATAATCCAGAGATGGATGTCAGTTTCTCCAGAACACAGACAGCCCTGCATCTCTGTTTAACTGTAATGCTGGGCATCTGGAATTTAATCTGTGCATTAGGCTTGCTACGATAGTCGGTGTTGCCGGTGTTACCGGTGTCCAGACTCAACACCGGTTACATCACTTGCCCACCGTGGCACCGCCCACCGTCTTTTTGATTTTTTTATAGTAATAAAATAATTTAGTTCAGTTAGAGAACAGACAATACAAATAAAAACTGAACGTATCTGCTTAATAAAGCAGGATCCGACCGTGAGTCTCGGCAGCGGCAGGAGTCATTCATCAGATTTAAGAGTGAGGAGCTGACTGAGATGATCGCGGAAGGTTTGGTTTCAAAGCGAAACGTAAAAGCACCTATTTAAGGGAGTTTCCCAGATAGCAAAAAATATCGGCACGGCTTCTTTTTGCCGCCGGCCCTAAGCTGTCGGCTATAGGTGCGTCCCGCTGGCGGTGTTGAAACGTTTGCCGCCGAATACGTCACTCCCATTTCTTGCGAGATGCCGCGGCCGACTAGCCGGCGGGCCGCCGGCTTCATTTTCTCTGGCGGTTGCCTCCGCCTAATGGACCGCGGCCGGCTGGCGGCAAGCCGCTGTGAAATACAAGGATTTCTACTCTCAAATTCGACCAGCCACGTTGGCTATGTTTGGCTTGTTGGGAAATAGAGTGGAACTGACAGCATTTTAACTAGTTCTCACATTTGAAGCGATTATAAAATCATAATAGCCTATATGTGAATTATATCAAATATTAGTTTTTTTTGCTCCAATTAAAGCCATTAGGGTTTATAACAGATTCTTGACTCTTGATTCCATGATAAGGTTAGGTTTAGGAAATTACATTTAAATTTTCACTTGATTATTTGCATGTCGAGTGTGTTTAAACAGTGTTGGTCAATTTGACCCATAATGGATGTAATACTTTTTTTTTTTTTTTAGCATAATAGGAGGGTTAAGAAAGTTTGAAAGTTCATTTTAGGATAACACTTATTTTTGTATTGCCCTTTTTTCTATTTCTTTTTGGACTGACTTTAAAATAGACATGACAAAAAATTAGAACTAACTTCATGACATTTTACTTTGTTTTCAAAACCCATATTTTTCTGAAAAACAAAAATATATTATTAATTATTTAGGAAAAATTCTACATTCATAAGACAAGAATAACTCAAAAGAAGCCCTCTAATATTACCTCTTATAAAGCTGATTTTTACAATATTTGAAACCCTCTCAAACATGAGGTCGCAAAACAAAAAGCTTACAAAAACAGAAACCTGAAAGCTTTTCAATTTCATGTGACTGCCTTAATATTATAAAGTATTTTCTATCTCAGAATTCTTATTTTTATTATTTATTTTATATACAGTGTTACATTTGTTGTTATTCTTTGTTCTACATATTCGGAACTGTACCACAATGCTTTATTGTTTTTATTTTTCTCTCATTGTACTTTTTGTATTGTACTTGTCTATACATGTACTAATTTAAATAAAAATAAAAAAAATAAAAAAACAGAGAAGTACCTCCACCGGCCGAGAGGGGCAGTATACCTAAAAAAGGCGGAAGACAAACCGGTAAAACATACAGATTTACCAACAGCGGCCGCTCATCACATGGTTTTAGTATTTGAAGAGAGGAGATCAGAAAATATCCTCGACTACGAGCGTTTAAGTAAGTACATGTTTCCTTTTTGTGTCACACAATATTATGTTCATTTTTGATGTATATACCGGTAGGTTGTTTTAATTAGTTTGTTCAGACACGCACGCTGATATAGTGCACAATACACAGTGTTAGCTAACACGTGCTGTTTCGCCTTTTTTTACACACTGAGTTCAAGCATGTTCTACATGTTAAAATGTATCTAGCTACTGTAGGTAAGTTAGCCAAAGCTTTACATCTAGAAAGACTTAAGTTTAACTTTTGGTGTTTTCTAACAAAACAGAATGATGTATATAGGTTATTTAAATTATTTTGTTAGTCCGAACAAGCATGCTGCTAGGTCAGTTTTAGCAAGTGTTAGCTAACATGTGCTTTGTTGCTACTGTTCTTCTAGCATTTAAGGTCATTTATGAGTTATTTCTCTGAACTGCTGTACTTATTATGTTTGAGGACAATGCAGTTTACTTGAATCACTACACTGAATGAATACATTTTACTGTTCCACATTTGGCTGACCAGTTTTTCCCCCCACAGCATAGCTACTGTATATTCTGTATTTAACGTTAACAATGCGGTTTTGTTCACATTTTCTTGCAGATACCTTGACCAGAGCACAATCGGTTATCTTCATCCAAGAGACCTACTATTGGACAATCGTTTCGGCTTTCAAGGTAAATAAATTGTTAGTCACAATGTCTAGTTACTGGGCTATAAGGAGAAGAATATTGAAAGGAGTTGAGATGGACAAACAGGAAATTGCAGATGTTGGAAACTTGAACAGTATGGAAAATTGTGCCTGTAGTTGTTGTTTTATATATATATATATATATATATATATATATATATATATATATATATATATATATATATATATATAAATAATTAAAATAAAATATTTTTTATGTAGATTTCCAGAATGAGAACCAAGCCCTGAGGGAAAGCAATGCACGAGCAGGTGAGAACATGCACTCTTTCTTAAATTTTACTTTTTTGACTGTGATGTAGCTCCAAAATTACCAAATGCCTTTCATTTTGTAGCTTCGGATGACAGCGGCTCACTTCATGAGCAGGTGAAGCAAGTTGGGACAATGTTGACGACGTTTGCTCGTACTGGGCAATCAGGTACAACTTGCAAACAACACCTGTGGTTGTTGGTTTAATTCCCACTGGGGCCACCTGTACATGTAGTAGACCTAGTTGTAAATGTCATAGTTTAGTAGTTGAGGGACCAGGACTGACTGCTTTATTCTTTTATTCTGTGAACCCCTGTAGGTGCAGATCAGACCCTAATGCTGCGACGTCTTGGAGAGTTTGGCGATGTTGTGCGTAGCATGGACAACAAAATGGACACTATGCTGCAACATTTCAGTGCCAATGTGTCTTTTGGAGAGTTATCCCTGCCAGGGGGTCTGTTACTCCCCCTAGACAACCCATTTGGCGTTGCTTGACTACTTGCTTGGCTAGTTTGAGGCAGGATAAAGAGCTCCAGTAAGTGTGCTGATTTTGTTTATAATGCTGTAGGGTAATCTAAAAAGTAAAATTTAAGATTGTACACTGCATATTCTACAGTCTGAATCACAGCCTGTCACATTTTTATATTTATGTATGAGAAGCTTCAGAGAGATGTAATTTGTAACACTTTTTTGTATTTTCAGCTTCGGTTTTTGGCAATCAAATGTGGGAGGGACCTAAAGACAACCGTGTGGCGAATGCTTTAGAGTATCTTCTCTAATCACCTTTCCATTAATACAACCTGGACGGGTGTAGGGGATAAAGCATGTTTTAGAGACATGTTCCTGAAGACCATTGTTCAAAGTAATATATATATAAATATATAAATTTGTTATATATTTAAGTAGATGTGTGTGGCTTTATGACATTCACATGGAATGACAGATCTGTATTTTCTACAGGAGCCATCCGGAAGAACCCGGCAACCCAGGATGCCACTGATGAGGCGGTCCAGGTTAGCGCTATGCGTTACCTGAAAGGAGCATCTGATCGTGAAGGTGGAAAAAGACGCCGCACAGCTGAGAGGGACCCACAGCCGACCTCTTACACCTAGGCTGACTACTGACACCTGGAACCCTTTCTTTATCCTGCAGTCAGTAACATCAAGACCCCTAAAGAAGCCAGAAGTTTCAGTCTACACTCACCCAATCCACACTGTTCACTGTGGAAATTACTTTTTTTTTTATTCCCTGTGACCCTGCCTTGAAGGCAGCTCCTTGGATAGATATGGGATGGCGAGGTTGTTTGTCCTTTATATAGGCGCACAAGAAATCACTGAAGATAAGCCAATTTGCGCTGCCTCATTCTGGAGGTCGGGGAAAACCGGAGAACCCATAGTCAGGCTTGTTATAATGTTCTGTTCTACTACTGTTCTATTCTTCTCCAGAGCTTTACTCTAAATTATTACCATTTATGCTATTGTTAGAAATGGCTTGTTAAATGTGATGTTATACCTCGATTTATTTGGTATCCTGCACATTCTTTGGTACCAAATATCCTCATTATTTGATATAATATTTAATGGTAATTCTTTTCATCCCAGAGCTGACCTATTTGTTATTAACAAATATTGTGTTATAATTTGCTTGTAAGGCTGTTTTTTTTTTTTTTTTTTAAACCAAAATTTAATTGGAAACATGCAGGTTCTTTAGTAAAAATGTTTTTTGTTATTTATAGGCCTATTTAAGCTTATTTATTGTCTGTTATATTTAATTTATATTATCTTGTATCATTGACAGTTAATGTACTTTGAAATGTGGAATAAAAATGCCAAATGGGAATTTATCTGGTTTGTTCAATTATTATCCATCATAAACTGCATGTTACAAATATATGAATAATAAATAAATATATATATTATTTATTACACAATAAGCGGAGGCAGATCGTTCGAAAAAAGCGTTTGCCTCCGCCGGGCCGCCTTCTGGTATAAAGGCGGCGGAACGGCGGTTTGCCTGCGGGCCGGCGGCGGTAGGAAGGCGGTAGGAAGCCGGCTGCCGCTTTTAAAAAGCGGCTGCCGCCGGCGGTGCGCCGTCAAACGTGTTTGCGATTACGCAATTCTGACGCTTCTACAGCCGCCGGATCACCGCCGGTGGTCCGCCGACTCATTGCTATCTGGGTTGTCATTTGTTTTGTTGTTGTGTTTTTCATTAAAAAAATAGACTAATGAACCCACAATTCAAGCAACCCGCAGCCGAATTGGCGCTAATTCAAAACCGAAAGTTAAATGTGCACGGCCGCACAGAGCGCGCATTGTTTACTTTCGCCTGGCTTCGCAGTGCGAGCCTCCGCTACGCTGACTGCGCGCATTTCTTTTTGCCGCGCGCACCCTCGCGCTCGTGCGGGCGCGTTGAGTATAAACGAGGCTTTACGGACGAACTGTTATTCATTCATGGCGTGCATCTCAATCATAGACTGATCAATGCTTGATCAGTGCCCTGACTTCTGAACAAGGGAACTGATTGAGACGCACCCATGGCTTCACAGAGCGCGCATTTACAGACGAGCTGTCATTCACGTGGGTGAATACGCAACACTGGCGCGTTTTCAGTTCAGAGCGGTCGTGTGCATGTTACTTTCGGTTAGATAGAATTAGTGATTTAAAAGCCTCCGCCGGTGATACCGGTATTACCGGTGTTGTCACACATCAATTAACCGGTGGGAAAATTTCCTCACCGTCACATCCCTACTGTGCATGTGCAGAAATATATGCAAAAGTGATTATTCGGATATGAATAAGAACCATTCACTTTGCAATGGGACTAACACAGCTGTGTAATGTGTGCCAATAGTGATGGGGTGGTATATTGGCTGAAATTTGGCCATTTTGAGATAGAAATAAAATGGCAGGATCAAAATATACCATCTTTATACTGTCTATATGTTTTATCGATCTATCTATCTTTAGCAAATTGCATGCAAGATATACACTTGATCAGTTCAATAATATAATATGTAAAGTAACACTTTAAAATGAGTTAATGTTACCAAATTGAACATTATTGTAAAATATTCTCTCTCTATATATGCCATATATCTGATTTTTATAAATTGGAAATTATGATTGAAAAACCTTTATCAGTTGACCCATAGTGCCAATCAACACACGACTAATTATATATAATTTTCATAACTCTGAGGAAATACTGTAGCTGCTCTGTTCAGTAAGACCTTACAAAGCACTCGAGCGGTTGACACAGATTGTCAAATGAGACGATTATATACTTTTTTCGTGTTAATTAAGCTATTAATTTAAATCTCAGTAAGACCCATACTATCATTTCTGAGCTTTGAAATACATTTAACCTCTTTTCTCTGCTCTCTGAATATCATTTGCTTCTTTTGACCTTGTGTTTTCCTGCTTTGTGAAGGGTCCATTATTAAAGCGGATGTCCCACTGTAATTTGTGTTCTTTTAAATATCATAATTAGTTGCAAATTATCATTAATAACATTATGGAAAAAAAAATTCATTCCCAAGGTCAGCCTTACGGGTATGTGGGCTGATGGAAAGCATTAAAAAGCTCTTTACAGACACACACTCAAATGATGTGAACAGTTAGTGCTGTGAACAGAGTAATTATGGCCTAGTAAATTGGTGTCCAGAGAGAGGGTTTGATCTCAAATAGTCCCTGATGGACAATTGTGAGGCGAGTGATGCTGTTATAGGGTTACATCACACTCGACCTAGCGCATAATGTTTTGATGTTTAAAAATAAAAACCTCTCTCAATGTTTTGACACACTGCTATTCCTTCCTTTAGAAGCAATTTCATTAATGCTTTCTGGGGAAAAAAATGGGTAGACTGCAAAAATATTTTTGGAAAATATTGAGCTTGTCTGAGTTTTGGTCATTTGGTCATTAGTCATATTTTATGTCTTTTCAGAACATTCTGCAGCACTTGAATTTCCAGCAGAAGAGTAAATGAGCAACATTGCAATGCCTACCGAAACTATTGTTAAAATCCCATAAAGTGCTTTTTAAAAGAATGTTCCACATTTAAAACAAGTTAAGCTCTATCAATACCATCTGTGGCATGCTGTCGTTTACCATAGACAATACATTCCATTGATGCACATTCATTTATGAAAGTCTATGGGGCAATGATGATTTAAAAGCAGACTTGTTTTTGGTAAAGCACTTCCATTTATCCTTCTGTACAAAAATTGTACTGCAAAGTTGTCTAAATCATACTTTTACTGCTCTAATAATCTCCCTTTCTGATATCCTTATGCATATCATGCTAAAGTAACAGGGTTTACTGGATTTACATGACGGGCATGGGAAAATTGAGTTTGCACCGGCAAGGTTATCACACTAGCTGCATGTTCACACATATACTATTTAAGCTTTATGGCTGTACTTTGATACTGGGTATTTTATCATTTATCCTGCTGCGTTGCCTATGCCCCAGACACCAATTGGAAATGCATTGCCGTATACTCAAATATTTGTTATATTTAAATTATTTAACACAGAACATTCCTTTGAATAGGGTAAAATGTAGCATGTTTTAATGCTTTTGTGTGTAAAGCTTGATTCTCATACTCTGAAATAGCCAGAAGAGTGCTGGGAGAAATTGGAAGACATGCCTCAGTTAGAACCTCAGGAAAAATATTGCTACCATAGTGATTCATAGTCTTTCTCAAGGGATTTTTTAAAAACATTTTTTAATTGAATGTCATGGACTTGTGTTAAAAAATGGCTTACTATTACTAATCTAACATTAAAGTTTAAGAACAGCCATTTAAAACCCAGAAATGCATGGGGCAAACCAAGTGGCAAGACAAAAACTTTAATACTCCTCCTATGTGCATTTGTAGAGGTTATTTTTACTGTACATCTGTCCGTTATATATAGTTATAATGAGAAGCTATGAAGTCCAGCATGGCAGTTAAGGCCCAAGTGACAGAACACTTCATAAATCTCTCATCACCTCATTCCTCTACCATCTGTACAGCAAAAACACAATGCACTATTATGCTTACACGAGGCTACGTGTGTACACATACATAAACAGTCGGCCTCTCTCTCTAGATCTTTGTCTTCATCTCTTGCCCTCTCTTTAAATTCCCTTCAGACTTGATTAAGACCCATTCTTCCAAAGCCTGTAAACTTGACTAGGATTCCTGTGCTTTGCATACGTTAAGCCGGCTCTGCTAGCGTTGGTATGACTTAGCGCATTAGCTTTGAAGCTGCTCTTATTGCTGCAGTAATACCCCATCCAAGGCTTGTTAATTCTGTTCGCTTGCCCCAGTAGACTGACTGACAGATGCACTGATTAGCGTGGCTTGATAGAAGGGAGTTTGGAAGGATATGCATGCTGGGTGTGAGAGGGCAATATGGGATGCAATGCATCCAATGTTCTTATAAGATTTACACAGTTAATCACTTCCCTGATAACTCAAAGTTACATGGATTTGCATAATGGCAAACGGCAGAATGGTTCGGGTCGAGAAGCACTGTGACCCTCAAAGACAGTATGGACTAACCCTTGTGAAAAAGTACACTTAAGCATACTTTTAAAATGATTCTGTGGTGAAGTAACTATTACAGAAAAAACAGTAATTTCTTTTCTGATACTGGTGCTCCCATCATGCACTGGGGTTAATTAATGAGGCTGTTTTTCAGCTGTATATACACGGTTATATAATTTGTTACCATTTTGTGTCATTGGGTGTTCATTTTATACTCAAAATGACACATTCATACCAGTGGTGGCTGGTCAATAGAGGGCGCTGGGGCACCGCCCCCATCAAAATTCCAGAAATATACATGTATACAAAAATGATATAAAAGTGAAATAAAAATAAAATAGTTTACTCATACGGTGTGCTGGCTGTTAGTAAGAGCCTCAGCATTAAAAAAAAACTGGCTTTGATGGGTTAACTATTTTATATGTTCTTCAATATGTTTCATGCGGTTTCATGCGTGAGGGACTCCGGACAAATGGATGTCTATCTGAGTCTAAAAATATACGGGCAGCATGTGACCTGAAGCTGGTCTCTAATTGGTTCTTAAAGATCCTTCTCCGGACGCAGGTCGTTGCTTCCCTGGCGAATCAGAAATGGATGCGTGTTATTTTATCCAATCTGATTGGTTCTCGTCACCTGTCATTCAACTTTACGCTCTTGGCCACTAAAGCGAAAGTGCGCGGGCAACACTCCGACTCCGCCAAAACCTTATTAGGATGATCACTTTCGTAGAGATGGCAGCAGTTAAACCAAATTCTTTCACAAGGCGTTCGTTGGAAGAAAAAAAATGATAAAGGATCCCGAACCGGACCAACGCGATTTACAAATCCAGCAGCAGGCCAGTGACAGGACGCAGCTGCACTCGGAGCTCCACGCGCTTGTTATGAGAAACGTAGGTGGCTGGCTGGATGTGTTGTTAGCAATGCCCTTTATTGCTTTCCCTGTCTTTTATTTCTAAGTGTTGGTACTGAAGTTTTGTGGACAACAACGGGGGTAAGAGACCTAAAATATCTAACTGAAAAATGCAAACGTCATGACACTACTGAGATGACTGACTTTAATCAGAGAGTCATTGAGAAATTTGCTGGCCAGAAAAAAAGGAGAGCAAAATGTATGTTCAAGTATAGTCAACATGCTTTTTTATTCTTTTGTTTTTCCTTTCCTCATTCAATTATATGTGGGAAATGAATGTGTAAAATGATAAAAGTGAAGAAACTCTTTTCTCTTTAATGCTTTAATTTAGTCAACATGCATCTTGATACTGCCCCCCTTTTACTTAACTTAGTTAAGTAGAGTTTACTTAATCCCATATGTAATATTTACTTTAAAATATGCATGAAAGAAAAATTAAGTAAATTTTACTTGTTTTATTTCTGTGTACTTATGAAAATGTTAGTCTTTAAAAGAATATACTTACATGCAAACTTAATGTTTACAGACTCTGCATGCAATATAAAATTAAATGAAAATGTATTGTTGTTTAAATATATGTATTAAATGCAATTAGTTTAACTTTTCTGACCCACTTAAGTACATCTTTATATGCAATTTCATGATTATGTCTATTGTCTTTGAAATACGGTTAAAATATATAAATAAATATTTGTACACATTTGTAAGGATGATGTAATTTAGAACATTTCAAATATAATAACTTTAAATATTATATTAATAGCACTACAGTTAAAATTATAATGAGTACTGCCAACATCTAAATAAGTGTACTTCTTTAAAGTCTGACAAAATATTATTAAAACATGATTTATAAAGTACTCTAAAGTAAAACATTTAATGTGACATTGTTACATAGTGCACTTTTTAAAAGTGTTAAGTGTGTTAGGAAAATGGTCATTAAAGTGTAGCCTCAAACTTAAGGCCTTTTATTTCAATAATATTATACTATCAGAAGATTTTAAGATTTGAATACACTACAAGTGTGTGTTCAGTACAACTAAGCACACTTCTTTTTCACAAGGGAAAGAAACAACCTTGAATCTGATGAAGAAAGTTTGTGCTAAGGCACAAGTATTATGACTATGTGAGGGCTGCAACTTTTAACTGTATGTGAGTTTGCCGAGGAAACTTTTGAGGCAAAAAATGGAAAAGGGAATTGCTGAGGATTGGCGGAGACCCTAATTAGTCTAAAACAGTTCTGTGAGACACTGGGGAATTAATGTGGGCTTGAGGAAAATATTTTGAGCTCAAGCACAAGGTCCTGTCAGAAAAGTAGATGACTCCACCTCTAAAAGGAGCTAATGGAGGTGTGGGAGGTGAGAAGAACTGACTGGCAGAAAACATTGTGAGACGTGTATACATAGAATGGGGTGGCTGATAGCATTGCATGCTAAAGCTAAAGGGAACAACTATTTCGTCTGAATTACCTCACTGAGTCATGTAATCTTCACTATAAATACATATATTATGTCTAAGACAAGAAGTCAACGAGTAAAGTAGCGAGACACCATCTCTACATTATGTGCTCTTCATACACAAACAGCTCACAGACACATTCTGCAATCAAAAGCTAGATTCCGTTTTGACATGCTGCCTAATTACCTCCAAACTTGGCACACATGCCGCGCTCCACAGTTAGCTGCTCTGTTAGCGTCTGGCTAACAGTGTCTGGCCGTCATAGCTTCCCTGCAGGGCTCACTGCTCCCACCCTTCAGCGACCGCTAGACTCGCACAGATGCTACATTAATAGTGAATTGACAGGCAGTCTTTGAGTGTGCGTGGACCACTAATGAAGCAGCCAGCAGCTATTGTAAGACTTTGCACTAATATGCCACATGCACAGGCCAGAATCAGCGTGATCCATCACAGCTGCTTCGGAAGGGAGGGAAAAGGTGTAAGTTTGGCCTGCCGTTCATTTGCGTGAATGTGATCTCTTTGTTTCCTCCGGGACTCGGCACATGGTGGAAAGCCCCTCTTCTCCTCTTTAGTCCGCACTCGAAGCCCAGGGCACCCAACGTCTTCATATCACTACAGGAAATAACCCCTTCTGCTGTTTGGCATTTCAGTGCGAGTTCCCATCGGGCGAAGTCGGCAGAACAGACTGGAAGCTAAAGAAAATAGAAAGAGAGAGAGAGACAAGAAAGGGGGCTGTGGGAGCGAAGGAGGGGGTTCCTGGCGATGAAAGAGTAGTGCGAAGGAATGGGGAGAAGATCAAAGCAGACTCCTCCACTGTGCTTCTCTGCATAAAGCAATCTCTTTATGAGCAGCCAAGAGAGGGGACACGATGGCCAATAAACACACACACACATACAGCACACACGGCACATTCACAATATGGTGGAACATAAAAGCCGTACATGTAATGCAAATTTTTGCAATACCATATATGATCTAGTTATCACAGAATAACTGTTATGGACTGTTATGCATTGATAATTCTTCATGAACTTTATAACCTTTTTTTTAATTCAGAAACGTATATATTTCTAAGTTACAGCCTTGAACTTGACGCAAGCAGCACAAACTGCGTGCAGAATTATTAGGCACGTTGATTTTCTGATCATATTTTTTACCAATTCCAAACCACATTCATCTTAATAACTACTATTCATTTTGTATTTAATCATTTATAAGTGATATATAATTGTTCACGAAGGCTAGAAATGAAAAAAAAAACTTATATTCAGGTGTGCAGAATTATTAGGCATATTTAATTTTACAGATAAAATGAGCCAAAAAAGAGATTTAACTCAGACTGGAAAGTCAAAAAATTATTAAATGCCCATGAGAAGGATACAATACTAATGCAATACTAGACATTGCAGTTAAGGCATGACCATTGGACAGCGAAATGTTAATTGGGTCAGCAGGGTCAGACAAAAACAGGTGGCGAAGAAAAGACGCATATTAACTGCAAAACAATTAAGAATTAAGGTGAAGAATTAAGTGTGAAACCATCAGGAACACTTTAGTCTCCATGCAGCGCCATCATTTTCCAGAACTGCAACCTACCTGGAGGATCCAGAAGTGCAAGGTGTCAGGATCTCAGAGACTTAAGTTAGGTAAAGAATCCTAAAAAAAATGACCCCCACTAAATAAGAATCACAAGCTGAAGTATTGTGAATACAGAAGACTGTATATTTACAGGCTTTATAGACAGGTTGAGAGTGACTCTTGAAGGACCAGCACCACATCCTCTTGTACCACTGTTTGAAGAATTCATCTTCCAGAATCTGGCAGTAAGTTTTGGGAGTTCATTTTTAGTTAATCTCTTATCCTGAAATCTGTTTTGCAGAGATGGACTAAAATGAACTGAAATTAAATTAATGCAATTAAATGCCAATGAAACCTGAAGGCGCACATGTTTCACGTCTGTTTATAGCCTCTCACAAGCATGCATTCCAAGGATGTCATCGTCAGAGGTTATTTAAAGCCAAGCTCCTTGGTGTGTTTGCCACACATACTTCACAACCAGTCAAACAGATGTTTTCCCATAGCACCACGAGCGCAGCATTGAGAGTAGCTTTTGAAAGGGAACAAAAATGTGAACATTGATGAAACATCGATGACTCATCCTCATCCATACTTTCATCCAATCAAACACTCTCAAGACTGAGAATGATCCTCCCCTAATAGCTGCAACCGACTAGCAAGTCATCTCATTTGAAAGCTGCTTTGGATGAATGCATCTGCTAAATTATTAAATGTAAATGTAATCCATTACATACTAAAGAAGCGCATGCATCATCTTCAATCTCCTTCACGACCTCTCAGAAGATTTAGAATGGAGCGACTAACAAAGACAAATATTTCAGTGCCTTGTGATCATCACAATCAATCAAGTGGGAGCTTTTCAGGCCTTCTAAAGCTCTCACATACGATGCTCTTTCAGTTGTCAAGTGGAGACACCTGCCCCACCACAATACAAGATATTCAGTCATTAAAGCTAGTCTTTAATGTTGGTTACTCTTGAAATGTATGACAGGTTAACCTGTGTGCTGTAGAATTCCGAAGCATGTCGAAAAAGTTTGAATGTCTCAGGATGGTGCATCGCTTCAGTGCATTCGCTGAACATTTCCCTTCACAAATTATACATTTTTGACATCAGTCTTGTTTACATAATCAGAACGAAACAACGGGAAAGTAGCATTTTCTGTCAAACATTTTCCCCCCTTTGTTGACTGATGAACACATGCAGCTTTTGTCTTTGGTGCATAATCACAGAAGTTCAACGAAATGTGTGTGTGTGTGTGTGTGTGTGTGTGTGTGTGTTTGTTCTGTAATTTTCAGACAACTCCCGCTAAGTTAAACAAAAGAAAACCAATAAGCTTCGTCATGCTGTAGAGAAAACTAAGATGTGTGGCACTTCTACAGGGAGAAGCATGGAACATTTGGTAACAAATGAACTGTTCATATCATCAGCAAAACTATAGTAAAGTGAGAGTTTAGCAAGAAACACCAGTCTCACTGAGATGAAGAATTTCTAAATGTACCAATATAATTTGAGTTAAAGGTGTAATTACCGCTGGAGCACTGCTGATCTTTGCTGTGAGGAACCAGCGATGTGAGCAATTAGTGTAAGATTTAAGTCACTATCTTCACAATGCCAAATATAGCATCGCCACACACAAACTTTATTCCGGGAGTTTGTATAATTTCTCATTATTTGTCTTCTTTTCTGGTAAAGTAACACTTTCTCACAAAAATTTACTGTGGTGGTACCATAGTACAGTGGTGGCATTAGACTTTTGACTAAAACTAACACTGAAAGGAACAAAAATGCTTCAGATATTTAAATTGTTACATTGTTACATTACATGCTTTGGATCTATTATAAAATGTCACAATAATCTAATGAATAAAGGTATTAATATCTTCTATCTTCTCTTTGGAAGTCCGTCTATAGACAGGTCTTACACTCTAAAAAAAAAAGGTTCTATATGGCACCAAAAATGGTTCTTGGCTCCTAATCATAGGGGAACCTTTTTAAGTGCTATATAGCACCAATTTTGGTGCTTCAGTGGTTCTTCAGAGGTTCTTCACCGGTTCTTTGACTAAGGTGCTATATAGCACTGCTACCATATACAGAACATGTTAAAGGGGTCATAGAATGACATTTTTGTACAAGTTAATATGATTCTTTAGTGTCTAAATGAAAAGTTTGTAATATACTTTAATTAAAAATTCTCATTAGTATTGTAAGAAAACACTCATTTTACCTGGTCAAAACCAGCTCAGTTTTCAGCAAGTCATTTCAGTGTATGTGACTTTAAATGATAATGAGCTTTGCTCACCCCGCCCCCTCTGCTCTGTGGGGCGTTCGGTTCGACCCGACACAACACCACAACACACGTGGAGTGTTGCCTTGACAACATTTGAGGGTATATTTTCGAGAAATAATGGCAACGGGAGTCTCTGAGGACACATCTGAGCAACCTTATCATTTTGAACCGGAGTCGGACCAGGAACAGATGACGAACGTTTCTGAATGGTTGGTTAACGTCATGTCACTTTGATCTATCTTTGTACTGGCAGAGTAGCGTAGTTGCTATGTGTTTACTGATGTGTTAGTTCATTGACAGATTGATGTTATGTTATAAGATTTTTTTTTTTTTTACATTACTTCTTAATCAGTAACAGACACCGTTATAAACCATGTACAAAAGTAAGCTTAGTGTAGTGTTACCACGTTAACTTTATCACCCGAGTACACAGTTTGTAATAACAAACATAACGCGTTGTTCATTATAAACGTGGGATTATGAATTATATTGAGAACGTCATACACAGAAAGCATGCCGTAATGTAACTTACCCTATAAACTTTAGCCTCATTCATCGTGAAGCGTGCAAGCGATTTGCAAAGATTAATATAAAGGTTAATAAAACGTTACACTCACATCTTCCTGAGGTGCAGCAGGAACACGATCCTTTTTTCAAGAGCAGCTTATTAGCAAAACCTGCTTTATACTGACGCTCGTTTATAAAGCAGTCTGCTGAGAAATGATTCGCGCAAACATTGACGTTGATCGGGGGGAATATTCCCTTCTAAAACAAAACTCAGCAGCCACTGGGTCTTCAGCGGTTCGGATTTAGGAACATCAAAATGACTGCTGTGTTCGTTATTACACCCAACAACACAACACCACAATCGCTTAGACGCCATTCTGCTCCAGCGTATCAACAATGGCGGACTGATGACAGCTCGCTCAGGGCGGGTCTGTGTTGAAACGCTGCTGTCAATCAATAATCTTAGGAGGGGCGTACACCGTGTAACGTCACACGATCAGACGGCTCGATTTGAGACAGGGGAAAATATATAAGGAGATTAAAAAAAACACTGGATGTATTTTTATCATTATAGGATGGTTGTGTACAGGCACTGCCAACACACATTTCCGTATAATCAACTTGTAAAAGTGCATGTACCATTCTATGACCCCTTTAAGATATGGTGCTATATAGCACCAAAAGTGGTTCCTCTATGATTGCGACGAAGACAATTTTAGGTGCCATATAGAATTTTTTTTTAGAGTGTAGAATGAACATTAGAGTTGACATTTTGGACCCTTTGGCAAGTGCTACAGCATGCCTGCAATCCTCAACTGGGTCAAGGCTGCTTCCCAGCCATCGAGACCAATCTTACAGGTGAACTTCCAGGTATTCTCTATTAGCCGCCAGACCTTCGATTGATGATACTGGAATGCCACAGCTTTTATATTGACTTCAGATGATCTACAAAACGTTTTTTTTGGGGGGCGGCCCACAGTATGCTGTCCTTGTAGGAGTTCATCATACAACAGCTGCCATGGCAACCGATCGGAGGACGATCTGATGACATGACCGTTGTCGCTGGTAAAGGACATATTTCAGAGAGGAAATGTTGGCTTTGCCCCGCAGTTCATTATTGGTGACACAATGCCACCAGCGAATACCAAGCATGTTTTGAAGGCAATGGGTGTGGAAGGCTTCCAGTGCTTTGATGTGGAAGTGATTGGGGGTCCAGGTCTCGCAGCCGTACAAAAGAGTAGATAAGCAGATGGCTTTATACATACACTCCAATCTTGGTCAACAAGGCTAAATTGTGATTCAGGAACACCTGGTGCATTAGATGACCAAAATAGGAGGACGCTCGTTTAATTTGGTGTTGGATTTCAGATGATAGATCACAGCTGGAGGTGAGGATACTACCCAAACACGTGAAATGTTCAACTGCATTAATATTGCTATACCAAGAGTAGAAAAAGGCTGGCAGGACGCAGCTGATTCGGGGAAGAGACATGACAGGACCTCTGTTTCTTGGTATTAATGATTAGCCCTGCACGGCGTGGCAGCCAGGACGTTTTGCTGCAAACCGGTGGCGGTGTGGCTGGACAAAGCAGCGTCAGCCGCATAATGGAATCCAAACAGTGACTCTTAAGTCATATATACAGTGTATATATAAAGTACACAGTGTGTGTGAGCATATATATATATATATATATATATATATATATATATATATATATATATATATATATATATATACACACATATACACATACATATACACACACACACACACACACACACACACACACACACACACACACACACCGATCAGGCATTACAATATGACCACCTCCCTAATATTGTGTTGGTCCCCCTTTTGCTGCCAAAACAGCCCTGACCCGTCGATGCATGGACTCCACTAGACCCCTGAAGGTGTGCTGTGGTATCTGTTAGCAGATGTTGATGATGTTAGCAGCAGATCCTTTAAGTCCTGTAAGTTGCAAGGTGGGGCCTCCATGGATCGGACTTGTTTGTTCAGCACATCCCACAGATGCTCGATTGGATTGAGATCTGGGGAATTTGGGGGCCAAGTCAACACCTCAAACTTGTTGTTGTGCTCCTCAAACCATTCCTGAAACATTTTTGCTTTGTAGAAGAGTGAAAGAGTGAAAGAGGCCACAGCTACCGTTTCCATGAAAGGGTGTACATGGTCTGCAACGATGCTTAGGTGGTACGTGTCAAAGTAACATCCACATGGATGGCAGGACCCAAAGTTTCCCAGCAAAACATTCCCCAAAGCATCACACTGCCTCCGCTGGCTTGCCTTCTTCCCATAGTGCATCCTGGTGCCATGTGTTCCCCAGGTAATCGACGCACACGGCCATCCACGTGACGTAAAAGAAAACGTGATTCATCAGACCAGGCCACCATCTTCCATTGCTCTGTGGTCCAGTTCAGACGCTCATGTGCCCACTGTTGGCGCTTTCGGCAGTGGACAGGGGTCAGCATTTCTACATTTCGACACCTTTCTACCAGAACCAGCATTAACTTGAGCAATTTGAGCTACAGTAGCTCAACTGTTTAATTGGACCACACGGACCAGCCTTCGCTCCCCATTTGCATCAATGAGCCATGACCCTGTTGCCGGTTCACCACTGTTCCTTCCTTGGACCACATTTGATAGATACTGACCACTGTTATTCACTTCATCTGTCATAATGTTATGCCTGATCAGTGTATATATATTTATAATTTATAATAAAATTAAACATTTATAATAAAATTAAATGGTTCTAGAACCTATAATGATTTCTGAAGGATCATGTGTCACTGAAGACTGCAGTAATGATGCTGGAAATTCAGCTTTGCCATCTAGGGAATGAATTATATTTTAAAACACCTTTAAACATAATACAGTTATTCTGAATTGTAATACTATTTCAATTAACATATACTATGTTAATATTCATTTGAATATATAATTTTGCGGTATTTTTTTCCACAAAGTAAATGCAGCCTTGGTGAGCATAAGAGACTTCTTTTAAAAGGTATAAAAAAATCTTACAGAACCTCAAATACCATAAACCGTTATGTGTTACATAATCATTGGCCAAAGAACATGGCACTTTTCTATCTGTTTGATAGCTGTTTGACCCCTCTCTCTAAAAATGGTAAAGAAAATGGTATTGCCCCAAATATACATCCCAAAGTCCAATGTCAAAAAGCTTAGGTGCATAAATCAAATGAAAAGAATGGATCCACACATAAAATTTGGGGTAAAAGTTCTCCAAAAGTGTTTTATTTTCAAATTTACACAAAAAGTGCAATAAAGGAGAATAAAAAAACCCTCTCTTAAAAAATGCATGTCTGCCCTTTCTGTCACTCACCAAATGACACATATCCCAATTCCACCCTGTTGTGTTGATGTTCTCTCTCTGTATGTGCAGACGGTTGGCATGGTGCCGGTGGCATGTCAGTGTTGTCAGTCTGATGCCCTCTTGGAGGAGGGTAAGTGGCAGCACACACTCTCACCCTGGGCACTTGGGCTGATGGCATTTCAGTGCGGCCCATGGGGAGCACACATACTGTATACACACACACTGGCACGGCCCTTAAATGCTGGTCTGTGTGCTTGTGATAACCGTCACTGCCACCACTCTTCGGCCCAATGTGCCAGACATTTTCCATCTCACACTATGACAAAGCTAACACACATACACACACTCAGACATACAAATACACAAGCAAACATACTCCCAGACTCACACAAACACCAACATACACAAGTCTGCAGGATCTTCACATTTCTGAATGGACAACTGGATATGTGATTGAGACTTGCTCTCAAAGATAACAACGCTAAAGTATAAAGTGAGTGCAGATGACAAAGTTTACAAAGTCTTTCGCTCTCCCTCAAAGTGTCTTCAGAAGATTACAGTACCCTTCATAAGTTTGGGGTCGGTAAGATAGAAGTCTCTTATGCTCACCAAATCTGCTTTTATTTGATCAAAAACACACTAAAACATGAATATTTTGAAATATTGTTACAAGTTAAAACAACCGTTTTAAAATATTTCAATATATTTTTACATTTAATTTATTCTTGTGACGGCAAAGCTGCATTTTCAGCATCATTACTCGAGCATCATTTTCAGCATCATTACAGCATCATTACTTCAATGTCACATGATCCTTCAGAAATCAATCTTATGCTGATTTGATGCTCAAGAAATATTTCTTATTATTATCAGTATTGTAAAAAGCTGTTCTACGTAATACTTGTGGAAATGGTGATACATTTTTTAGGATTCTTTAATTAATAGAAAGTTCAAAAGACCACGTTTTTTTGATCAAAAAGACTTTTGATCAATGATTTAATGCGTCCTTTAATATCAATTTATGACCCAAAACATTTAAACAATAATAATGTTACAATACTGTACAATATATTGTTACATATTACAATACTTTAGTAATATGAAGTCAAAATTCTGAGAATAAAGTTGTAGCATTATGTAAATATACAGTAGTAATATTGTGACAATACAGTCATAGAGTAAAATTATAGAATAGGTAGATTAATGTTATAATATTATGAGAATGACATTGCAAGGAAAGCAACAAAGTAAAGTGGAGTTGACCCATGGTTGCCATTTCAGATTGCACAAAAAAAGGCAATTTCCTGAATCTCTGTTTGGTTCTTTCTGAATGAATAAATTTAATTTCCTACAACAACTGCGTGGTCCGGTTACTCATGATAACGGGGTGCTGATGTGCAAAAAGCCGAAGCATTTAGACGAGAAGCAAATCCTGTCCTAAAGTATACTGTAATTTAACTAAATCATATTACTATATTATGATAAGTGGCAAATGAAGGAACTTTCTTATCCTGTTATATCTGGTTTTTTTTCACCCACATTTTATTCACACAATACTACGCCTTTGAGCTGTTAATTGAATGTCTTTATTATCATAACATTATGACTTCAACCTTGTAATATTATGCCTTTATTCTCAAAATAATTTTTTGTTGTTGTGTTGTAATGTAACATTATAATAAAAAAACTAACTGACAAGCCCTTCAATATATCCTACCACAACTTTCAATAGGAAAACAAGATTAAAATAAAAATGTATTTGTCAAACAATTGAATTGGGGTCTTTAAGATTTTCTATATTATGTTGTGCAATATTTCCATAAATAAATTGAGTTGTCAAATCACTGTTATTCTACAAAACTATCTTTCACCATTATTTAGTGTTTTCCTGGAAAGATGTGAAACTATTAGAGCGATCAGAAATTACTATTGAACACATCTGACAGCGAAAGTACACATCACAGTACTTAGCCACATGGGGTCAGGTCAACATAACTCCCTGATTTATCATTTAACAGTGCTACACACACACACACACACACACACACACACACACACACACACACACACACACACACACACACACACACGCGCGCGCGTGCAGACACACCTCTTTTCTGCGATAGATTCCCCTGATGCTAAAATGTCTATAAATACAGTGTGCAGCTCCCTGGTGGTTTGAAGCCATTTCAGCAGAAAATAGGAAAACAGCAGAGACGCTCAAGCTGAACTTTATTAAAATTCATAAACTGTGAATAACAGCCGCCTCACCCATCAGGGAGCACTGCCTGAGATTTTTGGGCCCTTTGGGATGCCATACCTGCCCTGTCTCATCACACTCAGTTAAATAGTGAAATGAGAAACATAAGAAAAGAACAAACACCAAAAGAATAGCACAATTGTAATGGAGACCGTGCGCATAGACAACCGCTTCTCAGTCATGTCAATCTCTCTGAATGTATTCTGAAAGTGATGAGTTGTGGCATTCAGTCAACTCCAGCAGGGAACGGACTGGACAATCTGATTGGTAGAGATCTGCATGTGGCCTACCATCTGTATTTTCTTTCCCAGTCAGGCTATTGATGAGCTGCGCTTGTAAGCAAATTTAAACTTGCCTCAGCAGGACATAAAAAAGTAGAATCAGAAAGAATGTGCAACAGAAGTGTGTTTAGATAAAATAGTCTCTGACCAACACTTAGGGTGTTTTTAGACCTGTAGATTAGGGATGCACGATATATCGGCAACATATCGTTATCAGCCGATAAATATTCAGGCCAATAGATAATATATTATTTCCTTTAGCTGAGACACTTTAGATGCGCTGTCCGCCATGATGATGGGTTTGAATTGCTTCAAATATGATTGAAATCACTTTGGAAAGGAAAATACAGTTATGTGCAACATGTGCAGCGCAAATCTGACATATAAGCTACATAAAATTATAATGAGAACACGGCTGTAAAAGAACGTTGTGTTTCAGCGCTTGTTGAGGGAAGAGCGCAACCACCGAGTTACACCTTCATGACAAGCGCAGTCAAATTCTCTTGTGCATTCGCAGCTTTTTGAGCCATTGTAAGTTTATATTTTATATTATAGTAAGTTTATATTACAGTAATATTATATTTATTCAATCTGTGTATATCTGAATCTCATATGCGTTTGGTTGAGTTAATTAACGAAGCAGTAAAGCGCTTCATTTTACCGGTCTTTAGCTTCAGCGCACGCAGTTCAAACAGAAATGCATATCATTAATAACTACTGGAACTGTAATATAACATAACACTGTAATGAGAAGTTTTTTTTGTAATAAAACATTGTGAATTATCTGGGTTTAATTGTGTTTTAGTGCGGTTTTGTGGGAAGAGCACGTCCACAACGCATTCTAATCAGCAGTCAAGTTCGCTTGTGCATTAGCGTCATTATAAGCATATAAGTCGTAATATTAAAGGGGCTATATGCGTTTTTCTGAAATTTAAACTCGCGACTGACACCTGTGGCCAAAAAACAGAACTGCTCTCATTTTCTGCTCGCTCTCGCAGTGGTGGTGACGTCACATCCGCAGACAGCGCGGGAAAAGACGACCCGCCAGAAAATATGAAAAATAGGATACAGGCTTATAGGTGCACCCACTGTGAGCGGACAAGGTGTCAGTATGCTCATCAGGAGATCTTTGAGTCATAAATGGTAAAATAAAAAGGCTATTGTTACGTTTATTTTGGGGAAAAAGTTGCATATAGCCCCTTTAAGTTTATAAAGTATAAACATCTATTTAATCTTATATGGGATGCGTTTTGTTGAGTTAATAACCCGCAGCACTTATATTGTACTGGTGATCATCTTCAGTTTCAGCGCATGCTCTCAAACGGGAAGACAGGAGTTAAAGGCCTACTGACTACGCAACTTAGTTCACCTGTGCGTGGTTTTGTGCAAATATAAGTTGTAATATTATATTTATTTTGTATAAATATCTGATTGTTCTAATACATGATGCATTTATTTGTTAATTAACCTTCTAAGCGCTTCAGTTTACGGTTGTTCATTATCTTCAGCTTCAGCGCGCGCAGCTCAAACAGCAACGTTATTTGAAATTGACTAATATTAAAGATGCTTACTATTACTGTAATATTAAACATTTAAAAAAATAATAATATTAAAAATAAATTATTAATAACTAGCTCTTTTATTGTTCTCGTTTTATTTTCATCAACAATATGGTTGATTCCTTATTGTCCGGGCGGAGCCTATTTCATGCATGGCACTAGTCAGTGTATCCCTACTGTAGATTGTTTGCTTTTTTTTATGAAACAAGGAATAAACTTGTCACAATGTTGCCATTTCTTCTTGGTTCGGTTTCTAAATGGATAAAAATTTCTTAATACAAGTAAACGGTCCTCTCATTGGTCTGAACACTATACTCTAAACACCTAAGTAAACTTTGGTATCTTCATGTGTTTTGGACAGTTGTGAAATAGGTTCATACAACCAAATTTCAATTAAGCAGTTCACTTCATCTTTGCTCCAGGTTAGCATACAATTCGTCTCGAGAGGAATTAACAAAACAAACACTTTTCAAGAAATGTATGTAATTATCCATCATACATTGTGATAAAGCCAGTTTTTTTTTTGTCCAGAGTCCAGTTTCAAGCAAGCCAAGACTTAGGGTTGTAACGTTACCGGTGTGATATATCATGGTATGAACAAGTACGGTTATCATATCGTGCACATTTGCTTATCTACATATAACCGGTGATACTTGACCCACTCTGAGCGGGACGAATCATGGTCTCCGGCGTGGGAGGCGGGCACGCTAACAAGGACGCTAAAGACTGCAGCATCTAGATCGCCTCTTGAGACCAGGGGAGTCAAGAGTCAAGAGTCAAGATAGTTTTATTTGTCACATACACAGTTATATACAATATACAGCTGGCAGTGAAATGTGTTTTGGTGTTGTGCGAGTAACACCGAGTCGCCATCGCGCGGCGCCTTCTTGAGTTGGACAGAAAATACAGCATAACATGAGGATAGGTAGTGAGGGGTGAGGAGATGAAAAAAAGCAACCCCCAGACTATGCTCCTACGGGAGCACAGTTTGAGAACAGTAAAAAAACATCTCAGCAACATGAGCACACATTACAACATGAAACACGACTTGCAACAGGGGAGAGGAGTCGGGGGTTGAGGTGTCCCAGCACAGCCAGGCGTCCCGGTCCTGCAGCCATTTCAGGCGCTGGTCACAGACCCGCTTGTCAGACTGGGGGTACAAAGCGGCGAAGGTGAGAGATGGGTGTGTGCATAAGTGTGTGTGTGTCTGTAAAGTTCATGTGCATGTTTGTGTAGGCCTGGAGAGACACGCCTGGCACCGTAATCTCGGTGCTCCAGTCCGCAAGTTGCTGTGGAGACAACCTTGATCAGATCCCAGTCCGAGTCAGCAGGTGGTTGGGGGATGAGTGCAAGAGCGTCTTCCTGCACGGGAGTGAGGAACGCACAGATCTTACTGGCCTACGTTCGTTACACTCCGGGTCACGGCACCAAATGTAACCGGTCCTACTTGACCTGTTCAACGCGGGATTCGAACCGGGGTCTCCGGCATGGGAGGAGGATGTTTCACAATACGAGGATGTGAACATATCCATACCTGCTCTAAAGAGGACCCTTTTATAATTTTATTTGAGAAAAACCATTGTCAAATACACTCCAAAACTCAAAGGTCTTCCCGACAATCAAAATAAAAGTTTGGTTATGCTTGAAGACATGATTGTACAATATGTAATTCTCATGATAATAATACAAATAATAACAATAACAATACAATTTATTTAAACATTACTCAAGGAATATAACTTTTGTCCCTGTTTTAATTTAGTTGTGCAGCACTTTACCCAAAAATAAAAGGATAAAAGTTAATTTTATTACATTTTAAAGCATTAATTGAATTGTTAGTTTTATGCATTTATTTGATTACCACCATGATAATATATTTAAATCATAAAAAGAAAAATGTACTTTCTAAATAAAATATATTATTCTTAAATTGTTTTATTAATTATTAATGATAAAAATAAGTTGTAAATCTAACCCATAATCGATTATTAAATTGAATTGATTAGACATGTTTCTGATTATTGAAATTTAAAGAAACAAAACAAACAAATGGTTTGCAAGTTTGTTATAATAAAGCATTTGTTCAACCAAAAAAAAAAAAAAACTGTTTTCATTCATTTATCGGACATTTTAATGGAGGATGATAATAAACAATAGTTGATTGTTTAATACAGGCGTTTAATTGTTTAATTTTCTGAGACGTTTATCATACTGTGAAAATATCCTATCATTACAATCAGAGAACACCTTGCAGGCCATCTTGGATAAAAAAAAAATGATGTGGATTCGAGTGTGATTGCCATGTTCATGCCTAAACGAACTGAGCAAAGGGAGAAAACACTCCAGTTTCTGAAACAAACTATCCAAATGATTTTTATACGTGACCGTTTCAGGTTCGTTTTCAACAGCACAAAAAACAAAAATACTAAATATGAGACTATGAGACAGAATAACTGAAGAAGTCTGTCATTGTAACTAAAACAGATCTAGAAAATGATTTGTGGTTGGAGGAATATGATAGTTTGTAACACCAAAACAAGTACCCATGCATCGCTCTTGTGGATTTATGGCCTGACATATGCATTCATGCAAAATAGTTGGATTTCCTCTGAGGAACCACAAAATAATCTTAATGTTTAAAAATAATTAAAAATAAACAACAAAATACCAATATCAATGGCACCAAGACACTGTTTATTAATCACGTCAACAGATTCTAAATGTGTCTGAGCTTGTTGGAGTATATCATTTCTACCTAAAGCAGAAAAGTTATTTTATGTATTTAGATGATAAATCGCTATGTAAGTTTTATTACAAACAAAAACAATATATTAACAGCACACAGGACAATAATTTATACATTGTGAATAAGTTATTATATTATTATTATTATTATATTAACTACTTACTTGGATGAAATAGATCACAAGTTTATGAGCAACAATCTATTACAGTCACCAACAAATGACAAATGTCCATGAATTTGCTAGAAAGAAATAAAAAAATATCAGTGTCCAGAGATGAAATTCAATTTTCCAGACTACTGGAAATTATTTAATGATCCAAAAAGCGACTAAAAGTCAAATGACAGTTAGTAAGAAATGGAACAAAATATGTTTTTTTTTTTCAAGCAGTTAAAAATAGGTTTAAAACACACATATTTTTGTGTAATGATGTTTCAAAGTAAATGTTGTTTCAAAGTAAAAGACATCAAATTCAGGTTCAGGAGACTCCACCAAATGCTGATGTGCCTGATACGTTTATGGTATTCCGCTCCAAATAAACGTCCGTCAAACCCTTTCAACTGCAGGGGTAAGTGATCATGCCACTTCTTTTCACATAAATAGGTAATTAGTGGAGCCACTCGGATACAAAAAATTAGCAATATGATTTGGCTGTCCGTCCACAAACCTTTAGCAGTGCATTTCATCTCTGCCCCACGTTTAAATAAATCAATAACTTCATGGCCCATGTGTGGCCCCCACGCATAAAACTGCAGCACATCATCAGTAAAATTGTCTACCTGCAGTGCTGTAAAACTTATAATGATTCTGCTATTACAGAGCTATGTTGAATAGTAAAATGCTTTAAATTCACATCACCAGAGCTTCTTGCCATGCATAACGATCACAGCAGGAAAAAACACCACCATGTTTGAAATCACTGGGTTGTCCGACATGCAGGGGAAGAACAAGAGAATGAGACTCCCCAAGGAGATATATAGAATTCGTTTAAAATGATTAGTGGCTAATAAACAGGAGAATTGATTCAGCGCTCTTTCAATTAAATATTTCTATGTAAAGATAAGAGAGGCATTCTTCATACTGCTGTTGTGGGCAAATGGACTTTTCTATTAATAAAAACAGTACACAGGCTTAATGATAATTGTGGAAATTGTTAAAGATTTGTTCAAAGCCATGCTTTGGCAACTTTCTCTTTCTTCTGTTATCTTTAGCTTGTTAAGAATGATTAAGCAGATGGTAAAGTACACTGTTAGCAACTGATGTAATTTTTACAATAAATTTTACAACAACGTATTGTATTCACGGTTTTCCTGTAAATGCAAATGCATGACGGGAAATTTTTGGTCAGTCCTGTAATATTATTGTAACTACACTGTAGAAGCGTTCTTTTACAGCAACCGCATAGCATTGTGGGATCGCTGCTGTTTGAATTTCGAAATTTACGCGGCCAGCCGGCCAACGGTACCAGCAGTATTCAACCATTTTTGGAAGAAGGAACATCTCAGGTATGTAACATGACATTTATTTTATAAGTCTATGGATATATTAATACCGGTGATCTGAGTGAGTGCTGTTTGTTTAGTTTGGTCAATTTCCGCGACATTAGCGTTAGGTCCCTTTACTAAAATTAGCTCGCCTCGACTCGCTCGCTCCCGGTAGAAACCTCCTGAACTAACTTCACCGTTAGTTAAGTTGGATAGAGTAAGACGCGAACTTCACCGCGGCCCTGAACGGTCAACACCGAAGGAATCATATAAGTTACTAACGTAGACAAACTCAGCAGCAGCTGTAACACCGCCGCGGGAGTAAATTAGCTGCACATCGGCTCCTAGCTGGATTAACGTTATTTCAGACACGGATTTGTTGTAAATTATATCAGAACCAGAGCCGTTGATCTGAACGTCATCTCATCGGCTCGCCTTGTTACCTCGACGGGTACAGTCACAGTAACCTTACAGCCACAAGGCACGAGATTTTCACAATGGAAAAGCAAACATGGGGAATACAGTTGAGGCGAGCTGAACTAGTAACTAATGGAAAACCACCGCAATGACGATAGCTCAAAAAATGTTAGCATCATTAACATTGGCCCACTAGACTAACGTTAGACTGTAAAAATAAACATTAGTAGCCCGGTCAGCTTCCTTAGCTCAGGTTATTATTGCATTGATTACCGGTCAGGCTATTGTAACGTTATTATGACTTCTGTTTTGCTGTCTTGTAATTGACAACAGGTGTGGGTGAAGTCTTGGATGTCTATTAAGTAAATAATGGCAGCAAGACCATCTACATTATTAAGGCTCATGTGAGTATAACTTGCAAATACACACACACACACACACACACACACACACACACACACACACACACACACACACACACACACACACACACACACACACACACACACACACACACACACACACACACACACACACACTTACTTTGGCTCGTTCTCTCTTCCAACAGTTATTTTGTAAATTGTTTGTGCAATACCATTGTGTTGATAATATAGTCTTCACACAGACTATCTATTCAAAATTATTCTAATATTCCATAGACAGTCTGAACCGCTATAGGGAGTTGACTGGCTAACATCCTTTAACTATTTTAGATGGTGTAGCATACATACAGTATATTACAAATATTTGCCTCTTTTTTTTTTTCTGTGTTGAGTGGACCATTTTCTTTGTCTCAAATTATATATGGCTGCCTGGCATACTGTATGAAATATTAAAATAATAGTAATTGGAATTTGCTGTGTAATTTACCTTTTGTAATGTTTACATTTTTATTCCCTAGCCCAATGCCACAGCTGCTGATATCCAGAGAGAGACCCTGCCCAGTATACCTTGCTTAATTGTGCAAGGTATATTCTTCCCTTTTTTGTTTAATAGCACTGTGCTGGAATTCTGCATGCCAACATCGCCACTTGTGTGTGTTTATGTCGTGCAGTTTTCTAGTGCTCTTTTAGTTATCATATTGTAATGCTTTTCAGGAGAGACACTATGCGGACAAGTGGATGATGTCCATGGAATGACATCAACTTGCAGTATCCTAAAGAGGCCTCAAGAACTCTTGAATTTGTCCAAAGGTATGTTTAAACTGTTTACACACTAATAAAGAAAATAGATCTATCATTCTCATATGGAAAGTCCCATTAATCACTTCCTTTTTGTCCAGTATTATTAGGCTCTATGATATACTATATGCATTGATGTCAATAGACAGGTTTCCATCCAACTCATTTGCTCATTAAGTGCATTCGTACAAATTTGGCACACAAAAAAAAAACATTCTAATTAGAGAGCATTTCCATCAGCTCTGTTATCTCAACGAAATATCGAGTCAATCCAAATAAAAGTTTTTATTCACATTAGAATATTTTATGTGCATTTTTTTCCAGTCAGGATTTCTTTTTCAAATGTACATTAAAAAGTTGGATGGAGACCCAGCTATTGCCATAGTCTGACGGACAGCAGTTTAACATTACGACTTTCATTAATTAATTAATGTCAAATTTGGTGAAGTATGGTTAAGGTATTTAGCAGACGCTTTTGTCCAAAGCGACATACAATATACAGTAGATGCATACATACAATGACATATATTGAAGAAAAACAATGTAAAAGCCAATGTAATTCTAAATGTTAAGTTGTTAAAGGGTTAGTTCACCCAAAAAAATTTAATCCTGTCATTAATTCCTCTTTAAAACCCGTAAGACCTTCGTTCATCTTCAGAACACAAATGAAGATATTTCTGATGAAAACCGAGAGCTCTCTGACCCCTGCATAGACATCAATGTAATGAACACTTTCAAGGGCCAGAAAGGAAATAAAGACGTCGTTAAAATAGTCCATGTGACTCCAGTGGTTTAACCTTAATGTTATTAAGCCACGAAAATACTTTGTGTGCGCAATAAAACAAAAAAAATTACTTAATTCAACAATTTCTTCTAGCCTGTGTCAGACTCTTACGCTGTTCACATATTGCAAACAGTGCAGCGTTTTCAGAACGCTGGCTTACCATTGGCCGACACTGTTCACGTGAGCACCACGACGCATGTGCACAAGTCGTTCTGCCGTAGAACTAGGAAGTCTAACACAGATGAGAAGAAATTGTTCAATAAAGTCATTTTGTTTGTTTTTTGCGCCTAAAAATAATTATCGTCGCTTCGTAAAATTAAGGTTGAACTACTGGAGTCACATGGAAGATTTTAACGACGTCTTTATTTCCTTTCTGGCCCTTGAAAGTGTTCGTTACATTGATGTCTATGCAGGGGTCAGAGAGCTCTCGGTTTTCATCAGAAATATCTTCATTTGTGTTCTGAAGATGAACGAAGGTCTTATGGGTTTGGAACGACATGAGGAATTAATGACAGGATTTACATTTTTGGGTGAACTAACCCTTTAACAACTTAACATTTAGAATTACATTGGCTTTTACAATGTTTTTCTTCAATATATGTCATTGTATGTATGCATCTACTGTATATTGTGTCGCTTTGGACAAAAGTATCTGCTAAATACCTTAACCATACTTTACGACTTTCATTAATTAATTAATGTCAAATTTTGTGATGTTAAACTGCTGTCTGTCAGACTCTTCTGTTTAAATAAATGTCCTGCAGAGGAATGAATACCAACTCTAGATAGAACAGACACTTAACGACAATAGCTGGGTCTCCATCCAACTTATTAATGTACATTTTAAACATTTGAAAAAGAAATCCTGACTGGAAACTGTTCAAATTCACATAAAATATTCTAATGTGAAGTTGTTGTAATATATAAATTGTTAATGTTAAATACATCAAGGTAGTTTTCTTCTATGAGCAAGTAGGAATTAGGTAACTTTTTATTTTTTTACACTGTATTCATCAACAGATATGAAAACTTGAAACTTTTTTTTTTTTCTCTCTCTCTCTCCCAGGCGGGCAGCAAAGCAGAGAAGAGACACAGGCTCAACACAACTGTCTGCACCCTCTTAAGAACTCCTGGACTTTTGAGTTGATGGGCTAGTAGTGGTGTGAGCCTTTATAGTAAACCCCTCACCTCCCCCCTGATGATGGGCTCTCTGGACATCTGGAAATGAGCTGGATTCTCCCGTGAGACTGTAATTTTTGTATGAAAAAAAAAAAAGTGGATACTTTTATAAGTGTGTAATGTGTTGTTGCATAGTGTGTTAATAAAACAAAGAAAAGAGGCCATTGTATTGTTGTTAATTGCGGAAGACAGAAAATTACAGTATTTTATTGTAATATTTACAAATAACAGGAATATTTCATTGTAATTCTGTCCTGTAAAATTACAGGAAATTCCTGGCAACTGAGTTGCAGTAAATTTACAGGAAATTATAATAAATTACAGCATTTTACTGTAATAATCACAGTAGTATTGCTGTATAAATACAGTACTTTATTGTATTAAAAAAACAGGAAAAATACTGTATCTTACTTGCTGTAAATTTACGGCAACTAGTTGCCAGGAATTTCCTGTAAAATTACAACAAATTTTTAACAGTGTAAGTATGCGATGTGAAGTTAAGTGACATTTTTTTTTTTATTGTGATGGAGTTACTGGTTCTTAAATCACTTTGCAATCCATTGTAGAACCGATTAGAGGCCATATACAGTAGTTGAAATACTCCCATCAGGGACCTAAACAACACAGATTTTGAGCCATGTCCACTCCAATATTCAGAATAATGGTTAGTATTTTTCAATTATCTGTTCTAAACATTTTACATTTGTTTCCACCCAGCATTGACCTTATTTATTTTTATAAAACACATTCTTGGCCTACCTGATACATCAATGCACATTATTTTAGTGCAGATTATTCACATTATTCAGTCTGTGCATTAGTTTTGTTATTGTGAACTAAAACTATAAAAAAAATGATCTCATGAATCTGCATGCCAGTGGTTTAGAAACAGTTATGACGTAAAAGCCTCATTTACTGAAATCACATGACTTTGGCAGTTTGATTCACGCTCTGAACCACTAATTCGAAACAAAAGATTTGTAAAGGTTTCAAAGCTTCATGAAGCAGTGTTTTGAAATCGCCCATTACTACCCATCATCTGGTTTAAGAAATGAGCGCTCGAAAATAAGTATGTTTGAATTCACAGTACTCATAAAAGAGTAGAAAAAAAGTACTACTTCTTCCAGTGAGATTCCGAAATGTGTATACGATGGACATTTTACTATTCCCATGAGGCCACAGGAAAGGATTTGTGAATGGCAGTGAAGTGACGTAACTGACGCTGGTCGGTCACAATAATGAAAACATGGCGAATGTAATATGTCAAGATATATTGTATTATACTATATAGAAGTTACTAATTTAGAGGTCGTGAAGTAATCACTTATTCAAAATAAGTACCTATTCAAGAGAGTGTGCAATTTCAGATGCAGCCACTGTCTATGAATGAGTCATTGAATCATTAACTCAACATATCCATTTAAAAACAGGTTCATTTGATTCTTCTTTGGCTTTGTTTGGACCTGTTTTCACCAGTGGAGAAGTTGTGTATGAAATGTTCATTCCTCAGTATAAACTTCCTGTTTGTTGAACTTTTCTATCAAGCAATAACATTGCACTCTTGCATCTGGGATATTAAGTAATTTGCATTGAATAAAATGAGTTCAATTTGAGTCTTACCAACACATTCTCACACCCAACTCGTCACATATTGACGCTTAGTCAGGAACCTTCGGTGTCTTTTTTTAACGCACAGGGTTCCCCTTTAGAGTCATTTTTTAATGTGCAGGGGTACTCCATTGATTTCAATGAGAAACCTTTGGCATCATACACAGACGCATTGGGCATGGGAATGTTACCGTCACGATTTTATTATATATTGGGTTAGGACTTTGCCATTATGACATGTTGGAGTGTGATTCTCAATTTGATAGCCCAGCATAGTTTAATTTACAATAATTTTTGTATTTTTTTATTTAGACATATTTGAACAATTTATTAAAAAATCCGAGGCTAAACGATTGGTTTGTGTGAAGAAAATCCCCAAAAGCGATCCGCATCTCCACCCTCAAAGATCATCCACACATTAAAAAATTGCCACCCGAAGAAACATTATGTCAGCTTTGATAGTGAAATTGCATAGGGTTTTGTGTGTCTCGTGACCAATTGTGTCATGCTAAAGAGTCGGGTGCATCTTTTGAATGAGAGAGTGCGTACGCGCACTCACGGAGCGGCGGGATCATCATTTCAGCGATTAAAACATTAAGATCAACTCTGTTCTTTACATAAAGATATCGTATGACTTCAGAAGACTTGGAATGCAACATGAGTTAATGCTTTTATACTGTTTTTGGTCAGTTTTTGCAATAAATACCTGTGACTGTACTTGTATTTGCCCGTTACGTGTTTTATATTGTTTTAGAAGTGGGTAGGTTTAGGGTAGGAGTGGGGTTAGTTGCTCCCAAATATAAAAGTAGCCTATAAATATTTATAAATTCAGGTCTACTTTTGAAAATGCAAAGAATTAAATGTGTCTTGATCTGACACATTGGGCAAACAAATGAAATCAATGGAGTACCCTGCATGTTAGAAAATGATGTTAAAGGGGTACCCTGTGCGTTAAAAAGTGACGCTGAGGGGTCCTGACCTAGTGTCAATATGTGACGAGTTGGGAGTGTTGGTCTTACATGTGAATGTAACATTGAGGCTCTAATTACTTGATTACTTGAGAACCTGCAAGAGGCCAAAAATGTGAAGTCGAAAAATCATAGTGCAGAACATTCTAGCCCTGGGTTTAAGCATGTCAAATTAACTATTCAGAGGAGACAAAAACCGCCAGAAATACAGTGGAATTTTTATTCTCGGCTACCGGTAATTTCATCACCTCTGCGATTAGTGTGAGGTCATGGTGCATCTCAGAACTTCACAAAGTATGTTAGGACCATTTCTGTCTGCTCATGTACCTCCTGTGAGACATAAAAAGCAGAGCTCTTGACTGCTTAACTCAGTGAAAAAGGAAAATGTGCTCCGGTGAGAGGTCTTACTGGTGATTTGAATGTCTACTCCTTTCAAAACCACTCTCTCTTGTATTAGTCAGAAGGCAAAAGGCAAAGAAAGCATGAGTCTTTTTAAAGCACCTTTAATCATACTGGGGGCACTCCCTGAGGATTGAAGCTGTTTCAAATGGAACTTGAGTGAAAATATGTCCTTTGCTTTGGGTTAAATGGCTCTGTGCAATTTTAATCAAGGGTAATAACACATGAGCATTGAAAATGCTCCCCTGGTACTGAAGCTCAATAGTAATCATGTAAAAAAATGTCCTGTATGTGTCAGTGTGGTCCTAGGCTCTGAGAATCAGGGGTCTCTGATGAAGTGCCACTGTTCAGCTCACATCCACTGTTGAAGTGTTTAAATGTAATGTGAGGTATTAAGTGCTGAGAGTTCAATGGTAGTATGTAAGATATGTAGAGGTGAGAGTGGAAGTTCTCTGAAGTTCAACTGTAGGCTCTGATAATGCTAAACGAGGACACAGAAGTTCACATTTTTAAGCATATGAAATATCTGCGATAGAGTGCCTCATCTAGAGAGCATCAAATTATATTTTAAAAATAAGTTTGCAAGTGTAAAAGAGTTCCACAGACATCAAGAAAATATAAGAAAACATCAGAAGGCAAAAACACTCAATATGCTATATAGAGTTGTTTTTTAAGGGTACGGTTACATGACAACAATATGCTTAAAAATGATACGTTTTTCCTTTTCCACGTACCTTTGTCACCAACTACAGCCTCAGGTTGGATGGGGAGTGTCGGTGCACAGCCATTTTCAGATCTCTCCAGAGATGTTCAATCGGGTTCAAGTCTGGGCTCTGGCTGGGCCACTCAAGGACATTCACAGAATTGTCCCATAGCCACTCCTTTGTTATCTTGGCTGTGTGCTTAGGGTTGTTGTCCTGTTGAAGATGAACCTTCTCCCCAGTCTGAGGTCCAGAGTGCCTGGGGCAGGTTTTCATCAAGGATGTCTCTGTACATTGCTGCATTCATCTTTCCCTCGATCCTCACTAGTCTCCCAGTTCCTGCCTCTGGAAAACATCCCCACAGCATGATGCTGCCACCCCCATGCTTCACTGTAGGAATGGTATTGGCCAGGTGATGAGTTACGCCTGGTTTCCTCCAGATATGACGCTTGCCATTCAGGCCAAAGAGTTCAATCTTTGTTCCATCAGACCAGAGAATTTTGTTTCTCATGGTCTGAGAGTGCTTCAGGTGCCTTTTGGCAAACTTGTCATGTGCCTTTTACTGAGGAGTGACTTCAGTCTGGCCACTCTACCATACAGGCCTGATTGGTGGAGAGCTGCAGAGATGTTTGTTCTTCTGGAAGGTTTTCCTCACTCCACAGAGAAACCCTGGAGCTCTGCGAGTGGTCTGGAGTGGCCATTGGGTTCTTGGTCCCCTCCCTGACTAAGGTCCTTCTCCCCCGATTGTTTAGTTTGGCCGGGTGGCCAACTCTAGGAAGAGTCCAGGTGGTTCCAAACTTCTTCTATTTACGGATGAGGGAAGCCACTGTGCTCATCGGGACCTTCAATGCTGCCGAAATTTTTCTGTACCCTTCTGTCAGTATAGGGTATTGTTTGTAGAATTTTGAGGAAAATAATGAATTTAATTCATTTTGGAATAAGGCTGTAACATAACAAAATGTGGAAAAGGTGAAGCACTGTGAATGCTTTCCGGATGCACTGTACATTACTGCCATTAAAGTAACACTATAGCCCTCTTGCACAGGATTAGTATTATCTGGGGACCTTGTGTGATTTCGAAATTACCCCCCCATATTTGAATTTCGTGTGGTGCATTCGCAAGGGATAAGCAAAGCCGGTGATTTTACTCGTATTTACTGACTTATCTCCCGGATATGATTTTTCGCAGAGGTGGACAAAGTACACAACTCCATTACTTGAGTGAAAGTAAAAGTACTACTGGTCAAATATTACTCCGTTACAAGTGAAAGTTGTTAAAAACTATTTTTACTTAAGTAAAAGTACAGAAGTACTTGCTTTTAAAAGTACTTAAGTATCAAAAGTAAGTTTCCTTTTTTTTTGTCAATGCATTATTTTATTATTGTTGCATTGTTGTATAAATGCACGGTGGTTTAAGCCCTTCAGTGATGCTCCATCCGACATGCTAGCATACGACCACCTTGAACTAATTTAAATACTTAAAAGTTACAAAGCTCTTTACAAAGCTGCTGTCACTTTAAGGGAGAATACACAAATCCTACACACTGATACACATCCGATATTCCCTCAACTGTATACGTTCACTTAAGACATACCAACTTTGTTTACATGAATACTTTCCAAAATGAAAATTAACATTTTGTGTGTATTGGTCTGTTTAAGTGCGGGAAAAAAAATCGCAAAAGAAAGCTCTATTCAGTTCTCGTGCTCTGGCATCTCAGAGGTACAAAAAACCAGACTAAACTGAGCTCCTTCATCATGCTTTTTCAGATTCATCCATATGTCTATGCTTCTCTTTCTCCCAGACATTTACATTTTGCAAAAAAAACTAAATTTTTAAAGAAGAAAAAAAATCATCCACTGACTTTTAAAGCTGCTACAGAAACAACTTTTGACTTCAAGGATCTTGATAGAAATGTAGTGGAGTAAAAAGTACGATATTTGTCTTTCAAATGTAGTGAAGTTAAAGTAAAAGTATCCCTAAAAAATAATACTTCAGTAAAGTACAGATACTCAAAAAGTGTACTTAAGTACAGTACTCAAGTAAATGTACTTAGTTACTGTCCACCTCTGATTTTTCGTTCGTTTGACAGTCGGTGTTACACCGGTTACATCACTTTCCCACCGTCGTTTAGATTTTTTTTTTTGTAATAAAAATTATTTAGTTCAGTTAGAGAACAGACGTTACAATTAAAAACTGAACTGAGCACAGACCAGCAGCAGGAATAAGATTTCATTTATCACGAGAGTGAGGAGCTGACAATATGACGGAGGAAGATTTGGTTTCAAAGCTAAATGTAAAAGTGCCCATTTAAGTGAGGTTGTCATTGTACTGTCCTGTTTTTGAGTTTTCATTAAGAATAATATCGCTCCCAAATTGGCTCCAATTCTAAAGTGCGCACAGCCGCACAGGCATTAATAACGGTGCACATTATGAATGCAACCTCCATTCTTCGCGAAATATGGCACACAGGAAACAAAAACCTTGCAAAAATTATATACGACCCTCCGAATCCTGGCCAAATCACAGAGATGCCAATTCGCACGGGACTAATATTATCACAGGACCTCTGTGTTGGTAGGTAATTTGCGGGGGAATTTTTCCTTTACAAATTACAGAGAGGGCCGATTCGCACGGGATTAAGATCACAGACAACCTCTGCAATTATTACAAACTAATAGAGGTCACCAGGTAATGCTAATCCCGTGCGAATAGGGCTTAGGTAACTTTTTTGTGCTCAAAATGTATATAATGAGTGAGTAGATCATGAATCCATTTTCCAAACCATGTTTTTGTCTTATCCTGAATCACTATGGTACGCTTATAATAAGTGTTTATATTCAGACTATTTTAGTCCGGTTCAGGTCGGCACCGCTGCGGAGTAGCCCAGTACCTGTGTGACTCGCCATATAAGCAGAGAGAAGTAGATCCGGCTTCAATGTTATTCCGCAACACGCATGCAGTTCTGTTTGTTACCCCCCTAATAAACCAGTAGAGCTCCAAAAGTTACTTAGTGTTACTTTAAAAATACCTGAGCTTATTGTTCTAGTGGCTTCCACATTCTGTAACCAACAAATACTTTATTTTACAATGGTTGACAATATAATTTATCAAGAATAAATTCTTATTATTCCATTCATTTAAAATATCAAGAATAGCACTTATAAAAATAAAATTAAAAAAATCTGTCCTGTGTGTTCTGTGCTAGATTAACTGAGACTTGTTACAGCACTTGCATACTGTTGCCCTTGACTTTTCTAGTTGCTTCTTTTGCTCTCATTTGTAAGTCGCTTTGGATAAAAGCGTCAGCTAAATGACTAAATGTAAATGTAATAATTTTGTTATCTAGTCACGCACGTCTAGAAGAATTTGTAACTGATATTATGCAGTTCTGAATCAATCAGTCAAAAGCAGGCTACTATTGCTTTCATGAAACTTGCTTTAAAGGTTAATAGAATAAAATCTTGCCTTTTTAGTGAATGCAGTCACATTTTGTTTGGAATAATGGCTGCTGATTTTTTTTAGCAGCTCTAGCATCACAGGAATCATCTACATTTAAAATAAATATTAAAATAGATAACAATTATGTTAAATTGTTATAATATCTCACAAGCTTTTTTAATTTCCAAAGTTGTCAAGTATCGACTGGGTGAATCATTCATCTACACAAATGAATTTTGTTATAGATTTTTTTTTTGATGAATAAAGACTCAGTAAATATACAATAGGCATGTCCTATTTGGAATGTAATTATCAAATGTAATTATATGTGCAAGTCAGTGACCCTGAAACCTCAGTTGCCTACACAGGGAAAATAACATACAGTCTCATATTCACTGTAAGTACATTATTTGGCGGTTGCAGGAATCTTGTGACCGTTTAAGATTCTGTTTGCTGATCTTGTACTAACCACTTCCATCCCCAAACCCTCCAAAACGCTCATTCTTTGTCCTTCACTAATACATATGCTGCAAAGGCAGGCAATCTCTCTTTCGCACACACATATTCCATTAATATTCAGTCTTGTCTCCCACAGAGCATCCAAACAAATGTTTGTGTCACACACAGAGAGCAGAAGAAATATGAAATATTAAATATGTACTTATAAACAGTGTGACTCAGAAAGCTTTTTCACTGACTATCCATCATAAGCACTATTTGACAGCCCGTTCTCTTTCTCACTTCAGTTATGGACAAAAGTTTGCAAAGCCTATCATTTTTGACCTTGCATTTCTGAACCTGTACTGTACTCCGTTAAGGGTCAGCGAGGCCAGCTTGCTTGCTATTTTAGGCATAGAATGATGTGTACCACCCAACACATTAGCTGACAGAAATAGTTTAATGCCTAAGAAAATTAGAAAGGTGACATTGACATGAATACACTTACAGAAGTTCTAAAATCTTTAAATGTGTTATTATGGTATTTCTGCATTTTTGAAAAAGCAAGAAAAGCTGTTGTTACTATTTTAACATGTAGATTAGTTGTACTAAATGAGGTTTCAAAAACACCCGAAGTATAAAATCATAATAAAAAGAACAAAATAAGCACAAATAATTTTAAATGAAGCTGACATGTTTGTGATTTTCACACCCCCATTGACTTCCGTAGTATTTTTTTCCTAACTATTGTAGTCAAAGGGGTGCGAGATCTGCTTGGTTACAAACATTCTTCCAAATATCTTCTGTGGACAGCAGAACAATGTATATGGGTTTGGAACAACTTGAGGGTGAGTAAATGATGACTGAATTTAAATTTTTGGGTGAACTATCCCTTTAAAAACATCACATTTAATGAATAGAAATAACATATTAAGCATGATTTCTTTTCAATCAATGTAAATTATTTAAATGGCCTTCATAACTTAATTTCCTTCTGTATTTTGGGTATAAGAATATACGTGGTTACAGTAGGAAAAAACCCACAAACATAGAGCAGTTTTGGCCTCTTATAGGCCATGTCCAGAAAAAGCAAAATTTAGATTTTTTGCACATCCAGATATGATCCAGATGGGTTCTAGAAAGTCTGCAGCGAAAACAACATGTTTTTTTGAACATGCTCTTTCTTTTTATGCTCCCTGGGCTTGGAATGGTCTGCAAAATATAGTTAAACGAGAGATACTGCCGACTCAGAGTACTTGAAATGTCTTTTGCAAAGTGCATTAAACAAATCTTCTAAGTGCTTTTCTTGATTTTATCTTTATTAATTGATTTGATTGTTGTTTTTGTGGTTATGTATGGAACTCAACTCTATATGTGCTGCCGTCTTGACCAGTTCTCCCTCAATGGGATCTCCTGGTTAAATAAAGGATAAATAAATAAAAATAAATAAATACAAAAATTCTAACCACATATGGAGGTGGTTTGATACTATTTGATATGTCTATTTAAACGATTTAAACCTTGTATGATATGATACACAAATTAATGGAATATTCACATCAAATAGCAAATCAAGTAGCCACGTTTCATCTCTGTGAGTCTACATGTTCTGAATCAGTAATTTATACATAGAGTGTTCGACTCCTCTTATTTGAGGTTGTGGATGATTGTCCTGACATACTCAAAGATCTTTTATTTAATTACATTATTGGTAGCATTATTGGTTCACTTAGAATATTTTTAAATATTTATTTATCGGGATCAATAAAGATACCCGAGCTGGGACTCGGAACTCTGATCGGCCGAAGCATAACTGAACTACATCTCGAAGCACTGCTTACACGAGGCTATCCCTCTGATGGTTAGAAGACATTTAAATAAATCTTATAATAATATATAATATAAAATATAATATAAAAATTATTGTTTTATGTGTTACACAAGGCATGTTTGTTTAATGATAACTAATAAGAAAACATAAACGTTTTAAACCATAGACATAATGGTCTTCTCAAGTAATTGTACGAACTTACACCCACTTATACGGTTTTATCTGAATGCTGATCCAGATACAAATAATTTTGAGATTATTACAAATACAGATATTGGCTCAACTGCATACCCCTAGTCTAAAGATTTCAGCATTTTCCTGTGCGAGTTCTGCACAACTTCTGCGCAAATTAACGGGAAGCTTATTTGAAGAGCTTATTTCAGAAGATACACCTCCATTTTTCCTGCATCCGTTTTGAAAGCCTTGTGAAATGCATGGGTACATTTACGTTGTTACCAAAGCAACCCATGCAGATAGGTTGGTTATGTCTGGACACACAAACGCCCACTTCAGAGGACAATTTATGGAGGCAATGAGGGAACCAAATAAGTTGGGCTAACTCAAAAAATATGAGGTAATCAGTTACATCAAATATTTGAGTTATGATTTTCCCAATTTTAAGTAAGCAAAACTATCAAGTTAAGAGTTTGTAGTACTCATGCATGTTAATTGAAGGACTGCATTAGCAAACTCATACATTTTGATGGCAATTAACATAAAAGATTTAGTTGATTCAAATCAAATGAGTTATTTTTTTAAGATAAGAAACTCAAAGTTTAAGTAAGATTTTTTTATTTTGTACTCATACATTTTTATTGTACTTAACTTGAAATATTTGAGTACACTAATTTATACATTTAGTAACATGTTAGCTATAACAAACTAATTCAGAAAATGCCAACTTACTAATTTTCTAACATGTTAACAATAGCATGGTATAGCACTTACTAAATGAGTACAGCAACTTGAAACATGTAACTTACCTGCTCTCAAACCAAGCATGCACTGCTTTTCACCATGATGGTAACTCTCCAAAAACCCACATTAACAGAAACTCTTCTAAATTAGCATAACAAAACATTAATCACTACTAATTCTCCCTTATCATTAATCTTGCACAAAAAAAACATTATATAACACTTTGGGCCCTATTTTAACGATCTAAGCGCATGGTCTAACGCGCATGGCGCAGGTGTACTTAGGGCATGTCCGAATCCACTTTTGCTAGTTTAACGACGGAAAAAATGGTCGGCCCGCCAGGCGCATGGTCTAAAATGGTTGTACCTAGTCTCTTAATGAGTCATGGGTGTGTTTTGGGGCGTAATGTGCAGTAAATCAATCAGAGTCTCATAGGGCTGGGCGATATGGCCTTAAAGAAAATCCCAGATTTTCCTCCTACTTAAAATCAATCTGCAGATGACAAAGAAGTGGTTCAAAACAAGTTTACTTTATTTTGTTTTGTTTTTAATATTTGCGGCTTGGTAGCACATACCTGGGGTCCAAAACTTTCAGCATGTGAATAAACTAGTCAAAGGTTTATAAATTGATATGCAGATAAAATTTACTTTTATTAACAACAGTAATGTGCAAAAAATTATAGGGGACATTTAAATATTCTGCTCTTATTAAATATAGGTTACAATTGTTCTTTTATAGTATCACACTGAACTGACCAACAGCTTCAGTGACTATTGAAGGAGCGCTCTTTACTTGATTTCTGGGTAATTTAGTCACAATTTGAAGAAAAGTTTTGTTTTTCATTAGACTTTGTGACTTCCTACTTTTGTCCATATAAGTGCTCCTCTGCTGCCATCTTCTGGCTATAGTAGTAATTTAATGTCTTTTTAAAAGAAAAGTGCTTGTTTGCCACAAAGTGGTCTACACCTTTAAACTTTTAGTTTTACAAATAATCATATTAAAAATAACATTAAAATTGGATAATATTTAGAGCTTTGGAGTCCTGAAAAAAGTGTGAAGCACTCGAAAACCTTTGAAAAGTGCTTGAATTTCAATCTCAAAAGGTTGTACGAACCCTGAGATGAATAATGAAAACATAACAAAAAAAAACATTCGACCATATCTTCCACAATACCATGTGGTGTTACTACATTAAATCAATGGTGAATGTTTATGATTTGTGGACTGAAACCCCTGAACTTCATTCATGGCTCAATGGTTTCTCCTGGTCTCCACGTCAGCACGGTTTGATCTGATATCTGTGGATTATAACCAAGCGGCAACCTCCAGCAGTTCCTCTTGAAGCCAATACGGAAGTGACTTAAACTGCAATTCATCGACTGGCCGCTAGAGACAGGCTCCAGAAGGGAGCAGAATCTCATTGAGCACCATGTTAAAATGCCCAACTTTACAGCAGAAAAAAACATGTTTACAGCCTGGTACAAATTGTGGTTTTGGTCTATTCATGGCCATTCATGACAACTGTGAGGGGGGTGAATTTTTTTTTATAACTCATTCGTTTACCTTATATAAAGCCTTAAAGTTCTGCATAATTTAAATTAAGGGCGTGGCCACTTTGAGTGACAGGTGGATAGCCATTTATCTGCTGTCTGTTAGTCATTGCGTCACTTCAGCTCCACCCACGTCCCGCCTCTTTGCCCATTTTCTATTATCCAGGAGTGATGCGCGATGACGCGCTGCCAAGAAGGCATTGGCCAGCTCGTCCCTACTTTACGCTTCAAAACTGCTCTTCAGAATCTTATGGGTGACGTCAAAGACACTACGTCCATATTTTTTTACAGTCTATGTTTATAACAGAGAATTCTGCTCAGAACGCCGAATGTTATTAATTCTGTAGTGAATTCAAACTCTTTCTCAGTGGATCTCCCAGCGCTGTGTATCGGTGTCACAAGATCGGCCCGTGTGTGAGCTCACGCTGTATATTACTGCTCCGAGCTGATAAACGCAGCGCAGCACAAAGGAGTAGCGCGGTTCCGTTCAGACTTCAAACACCCTTTGCAGCGGGGTATTATTTGTTCTGTGACTGACGCCGAAAAACCAAATCAATTACGAATGACACTGTATGTTGTAAGATAACATGAAAATGATGTCCTTGTTGTTTGTGTATCTCTATGGCAAACGCGCGGGGGGAGGGTTGAGCCCATTTGGAACTACGGGAGCCCAGAGGGGAGCATCGGTGGATGTAAAAGAGAAAACCGATTTTCATTCAAAAAAGTCAACGTAAACTGCACATTCGAGTTAATCGATAAAATCGATTTTTCGCCCAGCCCTAGAGTATCATGTCAAGTCAAGTCAAGTCAACTTTATTTATATAGCACTTTTAACAATGCAGATTGTTTCAAAGCAGCTTCACAGTGTTAAACAGGAAAATAAGGCAACAGAATTCTATTCAGCCATACAGCCATTCCGGAGAAAACAGTGATGTCATCAGCTCATTTCAATTATCATACAGTGACAATGTGGGCTTTAAAACAGTAATTAGATCAGTAATTTAGTTTATATGGTTAATTTAGTTTAATAATTAGATTTATTTGGATATTTAGACGAAAAATGTTTTTATTTATCATCCCCAACTGAGCAAGCCAAGCCAAAGGCAAAAGTGGCAAGGAAACCAAAACACCATTAGGTGACCTAATGGACCTAATGGTGACCTAATCATCTCTCATTCCCTTTAAAAGCCAGGTGTGCTTGCACCATGGCGGATTCGCTATTTGCATGGCGAAATTTGCGAGCGGAAAGACGGAACGCTTCTCCAGAGAGGAATCCTTTTATTTTTAATATTTGGCATGTTTGTGTGCTGCTGACCCTGTGTGTGTGTAATAAGCAGAGAGTACGCGCGTTGTGCACCTGCCTATAGGCGCATATTACTAACACGCCTTTTAAATAACATAAAAATACTGAGCAATTGACTTTAGACCAGGTTTTTGTTGGTCAATGTCGCAGTCGTTTTCATTTGTCTCAAAATAGCAACGCGTCAACAATGCGCCTGAACACACCTCATTTTCAGACCAGCACACCCATGGCCTGGACATGAAAATGATAACTGCGTCGGGCTGAAACTAACAAAAAACACTTGCATTACTCCTTCCGTCGCATTGAGACGGGTGTATGATAGGACCCTTAATTTTAGCATTTACTCTCCATTTGGAGTTCCATGGGCAAAGCATGCTGTGAAATAAAAAATCCCAGCCCAGTTTCATTTAAACTTAAGTTAGTCTAAATGAAAGGAAATTAGTTCATACAACTCAAAACAATGAAGCAGTCCAGTTTACTTGAAATATGTCGGTGCTCTGAACTCTAAATAAAAATAAAATTCTAAATACTCAGAACAGTTAATTTAACTGAACTAATTTGTTTAATTTAAATTTTTCCAACTCAAACCAATTAAGTATGTTGAGCATTAGGGTTTACGGTGTGCCTGAAAAGATCTGATTTAAGAAAAAAATCAGATTTGCCTGCAGTTTGAACATAGCCAAAGACTGGTCTAAATGGGAGTTGTGTCCGTGTGTTTCTGATGCACTTCCATTTGTAGCGTTCCCCGTTGAGCAATACCACAGTGAATTTAAGTAAGTGCACTTCTTTTGTAATTCTGATAGCTTTTCCCATCCATTACATCAAGTTTTTTTGTCAATTTTTTTCAACAAAAAAGTGCACTGAAATAAGCTCTGTTAGAGGTAACACTCAGTTTCTTAGTAAATCATGTTGCTGAAGAAAAAGTAAATATTTATACTCCAAAAGAAGATACAAATGTATCCCCTTCTAGTATTCGATATGCCTAGTCTGGCCTTCTTACATCAAACAATTTTGCCTTCAGCTGCTAGAAGAGCATACCTTAGAAATATTAAAACATTGATTTTCCTTGAACGTTTGCTCCTCAAAAGTCATATAACAACATCTGTTATACAGTAGGTAGGCACACAGAAAAACATTTGCTTTTGCAACATGACGTTAGCTCTAGAGAGAAAGCTACCACATACTTCTAACTTAAAATTGGGAGTGATTCTCTCTCATCCTCCTCTCTTCTCTTTATAGTTAAACCTCTTCCCCCAGCTTCGCTCTCTCTCCATCGCATCTGAAGAAGCTTTTTTGAGAACAATTTAATAAATCAGAAACCTACTTTACACTTTTCAATTTCCAAATGCATCCCCAACCCTCACCTCTCACCGCCCTACAATAATTATTCCCATAAGAGAGCAGAGACTGGGGCACAGTGACGGTAAAGGGCCATAACTCGAAGGCCGCACATTAAAATTGTCAGTTAGCAAATGAATACTCATTATATTCTGCATAAAAGCATCATGTCCATTTATCACATTTCTTAAAGAGGCTTTTCCTTACTTCATTATACAGTTCCATTTTGCATAAAAATTGAGTGTACACTGTAAAAAATATCAGTCATTTTAATGGAAAAAACTGTACAAACTTGTGGTGCAAAGTAGTGTTGGGCGGTATCCGGTTCATACCAAACATCGGTGTTTATTTTTGTTATGATATTAATTTTTATTATACCGGTGCTGCTTAAATAACGTTAGGAAAGCGGCGTAGCGTGACACTAGTCGAGAGGGGTCCCTTTTCACTGTTGCACTGTGGTGAGGGCACAGCAGAGAGTGCCGCGATGAGTTTTAACAACGCTCACCACATGAATCATATAGATCAGATACAGACCAGAGTGAGCGCGTTTAAGTTTTTTATGGACATATTTCATATACTCTAGTGATCTAAACATGAACCACCACTGTGTATGCGCACACATTTAATCAAGTCTTCTTCATACGAAATATATGTGCAAATAAGGACACTTATACAGCTGTACGTCTGATAATGAACGCAATGACACGATGGATTATTCTAATACACAGAAGACAATGATGTAGACTGACAATTAAAAGAAGAATGGTCAAAAAAGTAACTATGCCTTTATTCTTTCTGTGTTAAACTGATGTGTGTCATTTGTTCAGAGACTGTAGTGATCTTAAATGTATTGCAAATATTATTAGACCTTTTAAATGTTCTACTGCGTTTCGGCAGCTTGATGGTATAGGGTTAGATCTTTTAAATGCATAAGGTGCCCTCATCTCTGTTTTTTTTCTCTCCGTAGTCATATTTTATTATTCATGTGTCTGTAATGAGTGTGTTGCAGGTCTTTGTTTTATTGGTTATTGTCTCCCCGCAGCATCTTTTAGTGGGGCTTTGCAAACCCAAAAGAAAATTAATTCTAGTGTGGAATTTTTCTACAATATTCACTCATCATGACAGTAAAATAGGACATTCTAAGTGAATCTACTGCAGTATTTCCTCTCTCACACCCAGTCATGCATGGGAAAAAAAATACTGTCATATACCGCGAAACCTGTATAATTTTGAAAAATACTGTGATATAGATTTTTGGTCATATCGCCCTGCACTAGTGCAAAGTAGCTCATTTAGATTGATTAAATTATTGTTTTATTGTGATTGGTAATTGTATATCATACAGTTTACGTATACTGTATTATTTTATTTAAAAAAAAGACAATATATTTTAAAACAGAATAGTATTGAAACAGCTAACTACTTGTGGTTATAATAAAACAATGATAATACAACTTAAAAGCAGGCCTAAAATTGAACAGTATACAGTAAAAAGTACACTAGTAACGTTATTCCATTGCAAATGCAGCCTATCTATGCAATGCCTTTCATGATGCATTACGCACTTGTATCCTTCTTAAAAATAAAACTAAAGACATATAGCTGACAGCTCTGATCTTTTTGAATACAGAGACAATGGTAACATTAGCCACTGTATAGCGTCCTAATCAGCACATTCACAAAGACAATTTGCGTACATTCACAAAATACAACATGCGGTACTTACATGTAGGGTTGGGCATCGAGAACCGGTTCCAACTTGGAACCGTTTAAAAAATAACGATGCCATTGGAATCGTTTAGAAATTTTGTTTTCGATTCCGATCATCGGTTCCAAACGCGCAAGTTTTCGGAAGTGCTTGCCGCGCCCGTTTGTTCTGTTGCAGCCATGGAGCACGGTAAGCAGCGCTCAAAAGTGTGGCTTTATTTCACTAAAAAAAAAAAAACCTGGGTCGGCACAGTGCAACACATGACAAACTTATTTCTTGCACGGGAGGATGCACTACAAATATGTTGTGTAGCTATAAATTAACGAGTGTAGCGTGTTTGAAATGCTGCGCAGGTCTGTCCCTCGGGCAACCCTGCGCTAACCAACGTTATTAACGGGATAGTTCACCCTGAAATGAAAATAAAGCCTTCTTTTACTTACCCTGATGTTGTCCCAGTGCCCTATGTCCTATGACATTTAAAATACTGTTCCTGCACGCGCGCCTTCCTATTATGGCAGTGAATGGCGATCAGCTAAAACATTACAAAAAGTAAACAAATGTATCACGCAACGATACAGGGAGACGCGCGCCATATGGAAAGTGTTCAGTGGGCACATAGGTTTTGCGAGAAAGAAGCCGTATTATTCAGTCAAAACACTGAGCTCGGCCGTTATTCTGAGCGCGCTCCTCTGTGTACACTATGAGGCGCTCATGCCTACTATAATAACTCGCACTGTTGTCATTGCACCCACGATAAGCACACACACACACACACACACCGCGCGCGCGCGCGCACCATTTTGAGAAATCAAGCTCAATAGAAAAAAACGCGATTCTCGTCTTTTCTATAACGTATATGATAAGAAATAATACTAATAATATAACCTCCTTAAGTGAATATTGTGTACCGGTTGTCATGACAATATTGCACGAGGCTACTGCGGCTTGGAGTGCGCACACACTGGAACACGCGCATTTGAACAACAGCTGGGTGAGTAAAAGATGGCTTTATTTTCATTTCAGGGTGAACTAACATTATCCCACCTCATCATAATCAGGTAAGTGATTGTAGTGTAAACCCCTTGACCAAATTGCGAATTGTGGTGAACAACAACGTTACTGAAATTATTTTTCCCCCTCGTAGATAAATGTAGCTATACGCAAATTGCCCACGCTAGTAGCAGTCCTAATGACTGCTGTTAATGCTATTGTTAAACCGGGACTCGGTGTGGAACTCCATTCACCTTTGCAGCAAAGCAAGTGAAAATGCCAGCGGAGAAAGTCCCAAAATTAAAACTCATTATTGAATCAAAATACAATTTTCCTCTGTGAAATGAGCCTGTGACATGTTGTGACTCCACCCCTCAAAGAATCGGAATCGAGAATCGAAAAGAACCGTAATCGAAACTATGAATCGGAATCGGAATCAGAATCGTTCAAATCAAAACGATGCCCAACCCTACTTACATGTTCTGAAAATGAAGTTGGTCAAACAGTTGGTTTTGCAAATTCTACTCGCTGTTTGAGGTTCTCCACACACTAGTTTTTGTTGTCATTTAACCAAACTAGTGCAAGCTGTAAAGGCTCCGTCCTATTCTGAAAAGGGGGCAGGGAGCAGCAGCTCATTTGCATTTAAAGAGCCACACACGAAAACAGTGTCTTTGCTGCCACCCAGAAAGGGGCTTTTAAAAAATTCTATAATAAAAAATCAGTGATGAAACTTCACAGACACATTCAGGGGACACCTGAGACTTATATTACATCTTGTGAAAAGGGCATTATAGGATAGCCTGGTTTAACCAGACTCTCGTACATTTAATTTGTACATAGAGTCTGGCCACTCTCCATTGACAAGCGTTTACTTCCTTGAAGGCGGGTCCTCTGTTGAAGTTTAAAACTATTGGATCTGCCAAGAGTCACTCTTGATCTGCCATAACCAATCGCTAACGTTTGGTCGTGACGTATGTCACACGCCGTTCGCCTTTGATTCACATTAACTGAGCACACCACCTCAGTGTCAGTGATAAAGCCTTGTGCGTTTTGTGATCGGAACGCGCTGCTCTCGTGGTGCATATCTCGTGCAATCATAACATGATTGTATGCTGTCAATAAAATGTCATATGCTTGGTATGATAAGAATAAATGCTGCCATGAATAACAGCCCAATTCAAATGTTTACGTGCTTTTCTTCTTTGAGCGGTGATGAAATATTTTGCTCTTGTAAACACTTGCCAGTATTTAAAGAAATACAAGTCTAGAAATGTAAATTACAGCTCACAACCGCACAGTGCTCTGAAGGGGTCTATAAAGGATATAAACAGTGAATTTTGAAGTGATATATTCTTGAAAACTCAGAGATGTGGATTCGGACAGCAATTACATTACCACACAACCTTGGTGTTTGTCAAAAGCAGTCGATAATTCAGCCTGGGTTTTTCTCGCGGGTGGTGGGAGACGGACGACTTCAGCAACTCCTTCACCACTAACGGAGCGAGCTGAAAAATACTTTTCCCGGACCACAACATCAGCAGTGATTGTTCTTGCTCCGTGTAACGGGAGTTCGTTTGTTCAGGGAAGAAGGAGGCGGGAACCGGCGAACGTTTAACAACTTTTAATCAAATAATAAACACAAAATGAAAGTAAAAGCGGCAGCCCCTCACCGACTGCCACGCACAAACATAACAAAACACAACTTAAAATCCAGGCCTGGTCCTCTCTTGTCCTTCACCGGTGTCGCTCGTCCTTATATGCCTCCGTGCTCCCTCATGAGAGGACTCAAGACCGGTGTGTCTCAATCACGCACACCGGTCTCGCTCGCTCGTCCACCTCGCCACACTTTTAACTTCTGGACATTCGTCAGTGCTGCCACACACTCGCATCTTTCACCGCCGCCATTACTGAACTACAACTCAAACTAGCACAAGACATCAACGTCATCGCTCTCAGCCACTCCCTCTGTTCGCTGATTGGACCGGTAAAAAATTTCCCAGACGTAGTACTGAAGGAAAATGAAAAATGAGCGGAAGTACGTAGGAGGGCGGAGCCAGGCTAATTATAGGACCTCTTAACCATCAATTGGAAAAGCATACAAACATTTTAGCAAAACAACAAAACATACCTATACATGCAATTTCCTGCAGTTTCCAGCTAAAATGAACCTTAGTGGCAGTAATAAACCAAACACCTTTTATTCCTTTTTCACATAAATCATCGTATTTTCTGATGTAGTAAACTTGTCAGATAGTCACCTGCTACATTATTGCACTTGCGATGCGGAGCACTAGGAAATCCTGTGTAACACAAGTTGTGATAAAAGAGCTCAAAGACTTGGAAGCAAGCTAAAATTGCATGATTTGTTTAGCAGATGTGCTTTTATTTTACATTTGCTTTTATTAACATTATCGGTTTGGTTTATTTTTCAACGCCTCTTTTAGTGCCATTAACCGCTGTTCTAACGGTTTCATTTCCGAACAGCCCCGGTATGTACAACAACTAACATAATAAAGCAAACATTGTCAAATTCACGTTCATCTGTTTCAAATAAGACTGATCATAATAGTGCCATTTACTGGACATTTCACTTTGAAAGGGTTGCAAAACGTGCAAGAAGCAATGTAATATCCCTTTACAGATATGTTGCCACTAAGAGTCTAGGTTGTGATTTAAAGGCCCAAATAAGTGCCTTGAAACTAGTGACTTGTCGTTCGCGAACGAGCCGGTTCAAGTCGGGGAGAGCCGAATCTTCCGCCACAGGCAGGGGCGGGACTTTATTTGGATGGGCACATCATGCGGCCAATCACATGGAAGGACAGACTAGGATATTTTTAAACCGTGGTTCCAGTGCGGTGGTGGTTTCGGAATGTTGTTCTCCATTCTAAGAAATGTTCTGTCCATGGATGAACAAAGAGTAGGAAGACTGTTGCATTGATGCAACATCAGAAAAACAGGACAAATAATCACATAGAGGGGAAATCGCATCAGCCCATCCAAGCTGAGGCATCTGATATTTCTGAATGCCAACCTGTACTAAAGACTAAAGGTGTGTTCGACATCGGCTGCGGCTGGATATAACCGATCAGAGAGAGTAGCCGCGTGCAGGCGGGAAGGAGCTGCAAACGGAGACGTGAAGTCGGACACTTTCTGCTTCCCGCAGTGATGCTCGCGCTGTGTTTGCATACTTTATCACAGCTGAAGTGAAATAAATGCAATATTTGTCAATACACAGATGTTTCAGAGACATTATTGTCATGTAATACTTTATGCACTGCTTAATACAGCGTGCATTTTTACAATAATAATGTTCAACATATAAGCCTACACTATAAATTAAGTGGGGTCATAAACATGACACTATAACATTTCAACTACATGAAAGGAGGTTTTACTGTTATAAAAAACTGATTTGTGAGCATTAGTGGAACTGAAGGTTTTAGAATAAACACGAAACACACGTGATCACTGTCATGCGGTGAATTCGGCCAATCGTGGAACAGCTGTGTCGTCATCAGAGTCAGTGCAGCCGCTCTAGAGAAACTGCACCGGCTGGATTACCCGACTGCTCTTGAATCGCTCTTTCAGTACTTTGATGTCATACGTCACTGTCACGTGGTGTCGGCGCTGTCTCAAGTCGGACAAAATTTCGAACCGGCATGCACTACTTTAAGTCAGCCGCCGATCAGTCGGTCTGCGCATCGCTGCATCAAGTCGAACAAGCCTCATGTGTCTTAACCCCCTCGAGTCGGCCGCCGCGCCGGCGTGATCAACTCGCTTTGTTTCTTAGCCAAAGAGACTCAAATAACTCTGTCGATTTTTCTCATTCAGGCAAGTGTTATACATCATTATACTCTGTTAAGCTTTTACTTTTATTGGTGTTCAGTCACAATAAAAACAAAATGTTGTGCTTTTTGCTAAATAAAAAAAACAAAGATGATACGCAATCTGCAGCCTCTATCTCAATGACGTCTAATCTGATTCTCTTCAGAAAAAGAATTGTAACTTAGTGAATAGTTATCACAAAAATGACATGTCTAAAGAAATGTTGAAATGTCAGGTTTTAAATAATATAAATCCAAATGAAATCAAATATTCTCTGTTTATGTAATCTGTTTGAAAAGAGAGACATGTCAGTCGTTCGTGAGTGTCTCATTATCCTCTAATGCGCCACGCGCACGGTGCGTGCATTCTTTTGAGATTCAAATAGCCTACTACAAGATCCATGTTATGACTTTTGCCTTTATTTATTTGATTTGCTGTGGTTCTGTGTTCAATTAAAGTTTTATTGAAATGTTAAATAATAGTAACTGAGTATTTGTTTGTAATGAAAAAATGCATAAAAATAAGGCTTTTATAAAAAATAAAAAAAAAACACTGAATAAAATTGCTTACCAACCCACAAACCATTCACATTTGCTAAATTGTGCTAAATAGCATTTCGTTTATATAACAGATAAGCCAGAGCTGTTGAGTTTGGCAAAGCCGCATTTGACAGCTTTTGATAGTCACAGATGAACAGATTTCCCTTTTAGATTTAATATGAAACTTTTACTTAAGCAAAACAGTGAACATAATCATGCTGAGGATGTGTGGTTTGAAAAGTGTGTAATTTATGTTGGTGCATGGCATTGGTGTTATCTCGTCTACTTGTCAGTGCTGTTTCAAATGCCGAGTCAGTCTAACCATTTCTCCTCCTAATCTCCTCATTCGCTTTAAAATACAGCATTCTGTGCAGAATTCAAATGGGTCCGATACGTTTTGTGGTTTGCGCCGAGTCACGCATATGATTCGCTCTGTGCCATCGTGTCTCTGGACTGGAGCAGACTGCATGTGTGCTGCGGCGGTTCGCGTGACACTAACGTGAAACCAGATTTAATTCGCCTGGAACTGAATCTTTCCATATCCCCTATATAGTGTACTATGTGTTATTCACCATATAAAAATAGGAATTATGTGAACAAGAAGTGACTGATTTCAGCCGCAGCTTCAGCATCTATTTATAGTGTAGGGGGCGGAACCCTTCAGATTCTAGAGAGCATTTGATTGAACAGAAAATCTGAAGTGCAGAGCAGGGCTCTGAACCGGTTCAAGGAACGAAAACGAAAACGAAAACCGGAAACGAATGAAATTTTAAGAGGAACAAAAACGAAAACGAAATCAAAATCAATTTGAATCGTTCTGAACAGAAACGTTAATTTGAAATGACCATTAACCGGTTAATAACGTTATTTTATCGTTCTCTTTAATATTTTAATTTGGCAGTGACCAATAATGAATAGAGTAGTACGGCATGTGACGTTGACGGATCAAGCGTGAGTGAAATGCCCGCGCACCAGTCATTGAATCTACCGGTAACGCAAGTCAGTGTAGAGCGCGCATTTTCATGCCTCAAGTACATTTCTTTCCCCACTGAGGTCTACAATGAAAGTGCAGGTATTGGAGGACATTCTTTTCGTATGTTTAAATAAGTAGTACGGACTTTAAGCTCAAATAGACTGATTTAGGCTAGTTTGTGGATTTTGTTTAAGCCTATCCAAGTAGGTTACTAGCATCTATCAAACATTTTTCCTATAGTCTTTCAGATTACCAATACAGGACAGGTCAATGTTTTCTATATAGACGGTTGATGCTTCGTATTAAATGGTATGTTATATTGCATTAAATGATCAAGCTTTATTAGCTGACTGAATTTGATTATGTGATGCAAGGACGTGTTGCGCAGTGTTTGCCTTGAAATTAGCAGTTGACGGTGCATTAAAAGAACAATGGTTATCCAGTTTATTTATTCTTTATTCATGCAATTTTTAAAACAAATCGTGTTGGAAAAAAGTTATGTACAAAGAATGTTTTCACGCTTCTGAAAAGAATTAGGCATAGAGGGCCACTTTCCGCTCCATTAAAACAGGTCAATATTTGTCCCGCTGTTTATGCTTTGTAATTAATGCATGTATTTCTGTTGTGGTTTTAAAAATGTTATGAAATAAATATTAAAGTTTAATTATCATGCGTTATATTATTATTGAGTGAAAATAAGTCTTCATTTATACATATTTGTTTAAAGTATAGGCTAAATTAAAATAACGTTATTAACCGTTATTTTTTCAAATCAAACCGTTTTCGGAACAGTGATGTTTAATGAGGAACACAAAAACGGAAACGTTAAAATATCGTTTCTGCTCGGAGTTAACCGATTGATATTTTTTTCCGTTTTTAAGCCCTGGTGCAGAATGATGTCATCAAAATCATTTATCCATATTGCCGGAAGTGAGAGACTGTACGTTTTGAATGCTTATATCTTCTAAAAGCGAATTCTGTCATTGTTTTGGTGCACACTAGCTTATATAGATAACGGCTCGGGTTATGTATATAACCCTTGTTCCCTGAGAAAGGGAACGAGCACTGCATCGGAACGACGAATTTGGGGACACTCCCTAAGCAACAGCGCGTCTGAAGTATGAATGAAATCAGGCCAATCCTGATTGGTGTTGCGTCATGACGTAACTATGACGGCGTACCCGGAAGGTACATAAGGGGAGCCTGGGCATAGTAATGGCAGTTATCGCGATGAAGCATGCGCTCCAGGCGTGCCGAGGTGTGGCGACGGGATGCAATGCTCGTTCCCTTTCTCAGGGAATAAGGGTTATATACATAACCCGAGCCGTTCCCTTTCGAGGGAACTCGCACTGCATCGGAACGACGAATTTGGGGAATGAGTACCCACTAGGCCACACCGAGGATAGCTCCAGTCCTAGTGTGAAGCCGGAGACCGGGCACAGCTAGGACTGGAGCACCCTAGCACCAGGCGTCGCAGGGAGGTGCAAGCTATAGACAGCTGTACAGATCTCCTGTGCAGACTTCACTAAATATACATTATAAGAGCTCTGACCGGCAGAGCAGGTGAAGTCTCCCTTCTTCCGCCGTCATGTGAGGCGGAGGATGAAATGCCTGAAGAACCAAAGGCCTGACCACGCTTGATGGCACCTTGGGCACATAACCAGCCCTAGGGTGTAAGATGGCCTTCACTTCGCCAGGGGCAAACTCCAGGCAAGTCGGCGTAAGCACCAAGGCCTGAAGGTCCCCCGCTCTCCTCAGAGAAGTGATGGCTAAGAGAAAGGCCATCTTAAGGGTCAAGCTCTTTGGGTCTGCTGACTTTAGTGGCTCGAAGGGGGCCTCAGCCAATCCCTCGAGAACCACTGCCAGGTCCCAGGTTGGGACTCTGGAACGAGCCGCAGGCCTCATCCTCCGAGCCCCACGGAGGAACCGTACAACCAACTGGTGCCTACCCAAAGGCCCATTACCCAACGGTGTGTGGAAAGCCCCAATGGCAGCCACGTACACCTTGAGTGTGGACGGGGTAAGCCCTGCAGAGAAACGATCTTGGAGAAACTCCAGCACTGAAGCCACTGGGCAGTTAACTGGGTCCACCTCACACTCTCTACATCAAGTGGAAGATACATTCCACTTGAGGCTGTACAGTCTCCTTGTAGACGGAGCCCTGGAACTGAGCATGGTCTCAACCACATCCGCCGGCAGGCCAGCCTCTAGGTATCTGGCCCCCTCAGGGGCCAGACCCAAAGGTTCCATATCTCTGGCCAGGGGTGAAATATTGTGCCCCCTGCTTGAGACAGGAGATACCTCCTCAGAGGAATCTCCCACGGCTGACCCGCTAGCAGAGCTATGATGTCTGAGAACCAAACTCGAGTCGGCCAACGTGGCGCCACCAGAAACAGGCTGGCACCTTGTCGACGGACCCGCTCCAGGACTCCCGGGAGCAGAGCGATCGGGGGAAAAGCGTACAGACGCAGCCTCGGCCGCGTCTGCACCATGGCATCCAGCCCCAGTGGGGCCGGATGCGTGAGAGAAAACCACAGTGGACAGTGGGTCGTCTCTCGAGACGCGAATAAATCCACTTCCACTGGGCCGAACCTCTCGCACATGGCCTTCACCACCTCAGGGTGGAGTCGCCACTCCCCGGGCCTCAGCCCCTGCCTCGACAGGATGTCTGCTCCCTGATTTTGGACCCCCGGGACATACATTGCCCTGATGGACAACAGTTTCCCTTGGGACCACAGGAGGATGTGATGCGCCAGTCTGCATAGAGGGCGCGACCTCAACCCCCCTGATGCCGTGCCCCAACCAGTGAGGGAGGCGTCTGTTGAAACGGATTTTCCGGCAACAGGACGCTCCCAACACTGGCACCTGGGACAGAAACCAAGGTTTCTTCCATATGACTAGGGAACGAAGGCCACTGCACGTTACCCTGATCATACAGAATGGATTTCCCCTCAAGGAAAGCCACCTGGTTTACTTCCGTATTAGGGCATGGTGGCCGTGGAGGTCCGGGAAAAAGCTCCTTAGAGCTTTGTAGACCGCCAGCATTTCCAGGCAAAAGCTGTGCCAGGAGAAATGCCGGGTCTCCCACAGACCTCTCGCAAGACGGCCGCCATGACCACGTCCCAGCCAGTGAGGGAGGTGTCTGTTGAAACGGATTCCCGGCAACAGGACGCTCCCAACACTGGCCCCTGGGACAGAAACCAAGGCTACTTCCATATGACTAGGGAACGAAGGCCACTGCGCGTTACCCTGATCATACAGAATGGATTTCCCCTTAAGGAAAGCCACCTGGTTTTCTTCCGTATCAGGACATGGTGGCCGCGGAGGTCCGGGAAAAAGCTCCTCAGCCAGGAGAAATGCCGGGTCTCCCACAGACCTCTCGCAAGCGGCTGCCATGACCACGTCCCAGCCAGTGAGGGAGGTGTCTGTTGAAACGGAATCCCGGCAACAGGACGCTCCTAACACTGGCCCTTGGGACAGAAACCAAGGTTCTTCCATATGACTAGGGAACAAAGGCATCTGCGCGTTACCCTGATCATACAGAATGGTTTTCCCCTCGAGGAAAACCCCTTGATTCCCAGCCATCACTGTAAAGATCTCATGCAGCAGGCCAAGAGATATTCTGTTGGACACAGCCGCAATGAGCCCCAGCAGTCCTTAACTGCTTCACTGTGATGTTGTGGCCTAGCTTCCTTCTAGAGACAACCGCCCGTATGGACTCGATACGTGCGGGAGACAATTGTGCCCCCAACGTAGAGAATCCCATACGACTCCCAGGAACACAGTTCTCTGAGAAGGCGTCAACACGCTAATGCGTGTAGAGTCTCAAAGGGCTAGGCCGCCTGGAAGAACCCGATATTGGTACGCTTTGCCCCCAAAAAGCGAACCTCAGGAACTTCCTGTAACACAGAAGGATGGATACAGGGAAGTATGCGTCCTCTTCAGACCCATCGTGACAGACCAGTCCTCAGACTGGATCTGAATCACAATGGAGGAATTGCTAAGCATCTTGAATCTGAATCTCCTCAGAGAACGATTCAAGTACCTCAGGTCTAAAGTTGGACGCAACTCGCCATCCCTCTTAGGAACTATGAAGTACCGGCTGTAGAATCCGGACTTCCTGTCTGCCAGAGGGACCCATTCTGTGGCCTCCTTGGCTAACAGGGCTGTACTTCTTGTTCCATAACCCGAACCTGCCCTGGGCCGACCACAGTCCGGACCACCCCATTGAACTTCGGGGGAGGAGAACCGAACTGAAGCCTGTAACCCAGCTCTACAGTCTGCAGGACCCACGTAGACACACTCGGAAGGCATGACCATGCGCCGAGATAATCCACTAAGGGAACCAGCCTCTCGAGGCTGGCCTCGGGTGTCAACCGAAACTCATTCCCGACCCCCTGAAGCGGCTAACCGGCAGGGAGCAGTCGAGAACGTTTTTCAGTTGGCGCACACGTTCGCTGCCCAGTCGCAGGTCCTACTGGAGGCGACGACGGCGGCGTGCGTGCGCGGGAAATCAGTGAGGCCCGAAGCGTCTTTGACGGCGGGAACACAGCACTGATTTCCCGAGAGCTCCTGGGCTCCAAATTCGTCGTTCCGATGCAGTGCGAGTTCCCTCGAAAGGGAACCTTAAAGCTAACATATTCAGCCAAAAAACTTACATTTTGATTTCATTTGGACTTTAATAGGGAACAATTCTCTCATTCTTTTGCAACTAAGTCTGAAGATATCAGCCTTACTGAAAACATATGAAAATAATGCATAGATTTCACCAAATGTATGTTTCTCAGAAATGAACCTGTTTTGCTTTTTAACAGGGAGAATATTTAATAATAACATATAGATTTAAACGTAGATTTATAACTATATAGAACAATGGAAAATGTTATAATGAGACACCAATCCTGTATAACATATTACTAACAAATGAGGATTTTGGCCAAATCTGTAATGCTTTTCAGGAAAGTGATTCATTCTTTTTGTGTGCCTTCAAGGACCAATGACAATGACGTTTTTAACAAGTCAGGCTTTTATAGAGATGTTCAAATACCAAGCTAAAAATGTAAGACAGAGAATGACAGTTATTAGGTAACTGTCCTAGCTAGATTTTGATCTATGGGAGGATTGTCTGACATTGTATGTCAAGAAGCTTTTAGGATTGTGAACCTTTTAGGCCCATGTTCTGACTGTTCTGTATCTTTATCTGCCTACAATTTTTATATATGGCCAAATGGCCAGAAGACAATAGAAATAGCTGATGAAGGAATTGTTTAGGGAACTCTTAATTGAGAGTTTGCATGTGTAACAAAAAGCTCCTGGTGCACCTATCAGCGTCACCCTGGGCAAAAGGGATCAGCCAATCACGAGGGCAAGTGGGGAATGCTCAGAGACACCTGCACCTGATTATAGACAATTAACAGAGAGTACAAAAGGAGCGTTGTGTCAGCGAGGTGAGCTTACACTCAACTTTCCATTAATGACTTTCTGCTTTCCGTGCCAGGAAGAGGCTCTCTGCTGCCAAACTCTCTTCATTTCTCCTGCTTGCCCTTAACCCAGATTTCAGAGAAGCACTAATCAACTATTTCTTGGATTATCACCTCTAGTCCCACATCATGAATGTCCATCGTCAGAGCTCTGGGTCATATCCCATCACTGACTGCTTGTATACACATCATAAAAGTTTTTGTGCTTTGCCCAACCCAACTTCCAGTCTTAACTCTTTCCTCGCCAGCGTTTTAAAAAAAGTTGCCAGCCACCTCCAGGGTTTTTGATAATTTTCACAAAAATGTAATGGCCCATAGAACATTTTGTTGTATGAATATCTGAGCACTATATCAAAAGAAAGAGTTGACCCTCTTCTTTAAAAAAACAAAAACGTTTTATTCTAGCTTCATGCATTCACTTAAATATGGGTATGTTTTATTAAAATAACAACATTTTGAACAAAAAAATGAGAAAATCACGTTTTTGTCAAAGACTACATCCAGATCAGATTCAGAGCGATGATCAAACTCAGATGGAGTAGATCGAGTCCATCAACACCCCTAATGCTTGCCTACAGTCCTATAGCTCTTTATGGGTCGACATTTCATTCATTAGGCAGTTTTGATTTATATGATGTTTAATGTTAATGATCACATTACATTACAAATGCATCTGCTTACATACGATCGTTTATTTTTTTGCGTCTTCTTCGCCTGTGTTTTTATCAGGAGATTCTGTACTCATTCAGAAAATGCGTAATAGCGCCCCCTAGCATGCACTGTAAAAAAAGTCCGTAAAAATAGGGCACAATGTACTGAAGAAATTTTGCATATAGGATTTTACAGGTGTTTTACCTGTATTTTGAATTACACATTGCATTAGTTTGTGTTTTAAGGGTTGACGTAAATTTCCGTAAAATTACTGGATAATGTCCTGGCAAAAATTACCAGTACATTTTTGTTTGGCGGGGAAGCGTTTTCTCACAAATAACAGAAAATTCTGTGTTTGGCGGGGAAAGAGTTAAACCCTATTCGGACGGGATTAGTTTAACATGGAGAAGTGGGGTAGAGTAATGATTACCAGAACTTCTAGGTGATTTTAGCCTCGTCCGAGTATGCCATTGTGGCGAAGGGGGCGTGGTTTCGCGAGGTCCTCCGTCCGTGCAGACCTCGCGAAACCACGCCCCCTTAGCCACAGCCATCTTAGTAATAATTACCGACACTGTCAGTGGACTTTTACCTTCTGTAAAATGGTCCGGAAAAATTACCTCAGGTAATACTAATCCCGTGCGAATAGACCCGCTGTAAATATGTACGTAAATATTCCGTAATTTCCTGTTTAAAGGTAGTTTTCTGCAGGGTTTCAAGTATGGATGTCATGAATGATGTGAAATGAGCAGGCAGGCAAGCCAGGGTTGTGGACTCGAGTCCAAGCCATGTGACTCCAAAAAAATCCAAATTGGATGACTTGCGACTCGACTTGACATAATTAAAGATGTCTTGCGACTTGACTTAGACTTTGACAACAATGACTCGTGACTTGACTCAGACATGAGACCTCTGACTAGGAAATACTTGCCCTACCTTCTAATTGGTCAAAGAATTGTAATCATCATTGTAGGATTGTCTCTGAAAATTAGCACTGCTTTCGTACTTTTGGCACTGAGCCAGAGAGGCACTCTTTTAGCATTTAAATACACAAGTACTAGCAAAAAAGACAAAAACAAAACATGGATGTCTGCATCAATGTTGCATGTTTCCTCTCTCAGTAAAAAGTCAAGTAGCAGTTATTTTTTGTGCATCCGAGTTTCTCACGTTTTTTTTTTTTTCTTATTCTGTTTATTTGAGGTTCCAAAGAATGGTTCAATAGCTAGTTACATCCCAGACACATTATCTCTCATGCACAAATACAAAGTGAATAGCAGTTGTTATTTCTATGAAGTCTTTGTTACTCTCAGTTACTAATAGCTTATAGCTAATAGCTTTTCTCACTGCTTTTCCTTATGTCACACATAAGCACAATCCCTAAATTAAACTGAGAAAGATGGGTGCCCTTAGTGAAAATTGTTTACACCTCATCTCACATGAAATTGAACTGCTAATTCATAAACATATTTTAAAAGCCTTCCTGATATAAATTAGTATACATTTCATATAGTAATTAATACTGCAACACTAATTTGTGCAAAAATCACTAATGACTTGTTTAAGACTTTAAGCTTAAAATTGAGGACTTGCAACTTGACTTGGGTCTTGTTTATCTTGACTTGGGACTTGTCTATCTTGACTCAGGGCTTGACTCGAGACTTAGGCTACTTGTGACTTGCAAAACAATTACTTGGTCCCACCTCTGAGGGAAGCGGATCCAAATACAGGAACGCACTTAATGACAGTACGCAGAATCACTGGGAACTCATACTACCACATACATACATCCAACGACCGATAAAACACAAGTGAAACACAAGCACTATATACACACAGAAGAGACAAGCTAAACAAGATAATGATGGCGCAAAGTGAATGGGAAACACCTGGAGAACTAATCAACATGAAAAACTACAAAGAACTACAAAGCAAAACACATGGCAGGAAGTAACATAAAAGGGATGAAGCCATCACTAGACTCTGGTCAGGGGCTGGAAGTCCACTCTGGACCAACTCATAAACTAATTAATGCAATAAAATGTAATTGAGTTGCTACAACTCAATTTGATCAATACAGTTTAAATTATATTTATAAATTTACAACATGACTTTCTTTTACTTCTCAAACTTAAATTAAAACATTTAATTGGAAAACCAATTATAAGCAGTTTCATTCATCATCATACACAATTATTTAATGAAAATATAAGAAAAGTCACTGCAGACATCAGCGTGCCCACAGCACAAGCACAGACGCCACTCTTCAGCATAATTGTAACCACAAAATTAAAAAATATTACAGAAACTCCTCTAAATTTACAACATAACTGAACATTAAACACAACATTAACTAACAACATCTTTCCCTTTACAGAAAAATACATAAAATAACACTTTAATTCCTAAATTTACTCTCCTAATGAAGTCCCTTAGAATGATGGGGACTACAGATCTACTGCAAACAAAAAATGTCAACCAAAATGATTAATGTAGTTTTAACACAAATTAATTAAGTAAACTTCAGTTAAATACAGTATAGTATGTTGATTGAACACAATTAAATTGAGTTGTGATAAAATTAGATGTTTAAGTAAAGTGAACAGAATTTAAATGTGTCATATCTATGAAGGGCCTGAATAATTTTTTGATTGTACTTTAGACCAAGTGACTCCCAGGGGTCCTCCAGAAGGTTCTAAGGGGTCCCCAGAAAATTTCAGAGAATAAAAAGACAAAGCAAAAATGGATAAAGTCAACCAAACTTTCTAACTTCAAATCTAATTTATAAATGTTTGCTTTGTATCTTTCTAGTGAGTTTTTCTCACTATAGTCCACTTTATCTCGTTCACTGGGGTTGTAAGGCAGTATTCTCAACACAGTACATAAGCTGCTTGCATACAATTTATTGTGAAAGTTGCTTAAATAATTTTTAATTGAAAATGTTCTACTTCAGGTTTATGCATCCAACATTAAGTATAGCCAATTTAAGTTTGGAAACAATATGTTGTATTTATAATGTCACACTCAATATTTATCTACAGTTTAAATGTTTTTTTCATACATAAAAATATATAGATGGATTTTAGGAAGGGGGTCCCTCATAAAATGTTCATCATATTTGGGGGTCATTGGCATCATACAGTTTGAAAACTCCTGCTTTAGACCAAGGATATTCAATTGAAGTACTCTCACAATCTCACATCTTGCCATTTTAGACTGTCTCAAACAGTAAAATATAACTATATATTTATAATATAAAGGATTTGTAAACATATTTATATTTAAAAATGTGCAAGCTTTTCCTGGACCGTTCCCACATGGTGGAACAACCTGCCTATCTCAATTCGAGCAGCCGAGTCTGTAGCCATTTTCAAAAAATGTAAAAATTTTCATATTGTATGTTGTAGTACTGCCTCTTCAGAGGAAAAGCCCCTGCCTACATGTTTAAATATAGTACATGCAGTGATTAGAATCAAACACAAATGCGTAATTAAAAGAAACTCCTTCAACACGTCCTTTTAAAAAAACGATGTACTCTAATTATCTAGCGATATCAAAACTCGTATTGATTCTGCAGTTTAAACAGGCTTCCATTACATCTAAAGATCAAAAGGTGAACATGAAAATAGCGAGTTCATAAATATCAAATGGGCTCATTTACAGTAAACGTGCAGCAAATGTGCAGCAAATGTGCTCATATTATGAGACATATTTAATGCCACGGGTATATTTAAATCAAACACGCAACCACAATCACTCATAAATGACAAATGTAGTTATCCTAGACTATAACTATTCCACACAGTTTCTTCCCTCATGCTGGGTTTGAAATATGAATGAGAATCTTCTCTGAAAGTGAAGTATATTTAAATAGAGGAAGTCAGGCTCTGCTGAGGTGATAGATGGGAATAAATGGAAGTGCGAGGTGACTGTAGCTCCTTCATTTCAGATCACAGTATGCTCAATAACATCAATAGAGATAATACCATTTTAAAAGTGTCTATCTCAGGAAACCCCAGGGAGAAGTAGAGGAAGAGTGAAAGAGAAGAATCACGAAAAACAGGGACAGACATGAGTGACTGATGGGTAAAGGGAGTGTGAAAGAGTAAATGAATATTGCCTGTGTTTGCGTGTGATGTGTCTACGCCTCTGTCAGAGCAAAGATGTAGTTCTAAAAATCGTTCCAAACGTAAAAGAATGGCAGAGTTCGCACTACAACTATAACAATAATGGCACAGAGAAACAATATAGTTGGAATCACTGAACGTTTTTCCCCCCGCTGATGAACGATAAAAACAATGACAGAATGATATTGTGCACTGGTGTGGACGCAAATACATAGTTATCGTTATTATCTTTATAGACATCATTCTTTGTGTGAAGAGCCTCAATAGATGCTTGAGAAGTATACTTTTCATTGTCAGTTCATGTTAAAGGGGTCATGAATTGAGAAATCAACTTTTCTTTGAGCTTTTGATATATAAAAGGTCATCGTAAAATAAGAATATCCTGTAAGTTTCAGAGCTGAAAAATTCCTTGTTAGTCAAATAAAAGCTTTTATTGACAGCTGGCTCATCAAACGTGAAATTGAATGTTCTTCCCTGTGACGTCAGAGAGCAGCGAAACGCCACCTCAAGACGAACGCCTAATTCTGTAGTACGGCCCACCGATTCACGCATGCAACATAAATAACATAGGCCTATGTGGCGCTAAACCTGATCAAGCTACCAAGCAATTAAAATGCTGTTGAAGATTACAAAATAGTGGGCAGTGCCTGGTTGTGGAAGATCACAGTCGCGTTTATTCGCTTTATTTTACCGTGGATTCTTTTGTAAACAAGAGACTGGATTTGCAGACAGAATGAGATAAAACGATGCTGTGCCTTCTATATTGGATCAGGAACGGTGCAACACACTTATTTGAGTAAAACGTTTTTTTTATACTGTATGTCATAGTATTGCCTTGTTACAGATCGTTTGAAATCTACTGATTATGTGCGTGTCTAACAAAATATAATTAACAATAACTTAGCACACTGCCACAGAGTATCCTTTGTATTTGAGGTGTTGTTCGTTCATTGTCCTGCGATTCGGGATCAGACTCTGGGTTGAACATGTATGGGCCAGTGCTCGCTAAATTGCTAGCCCAATGTCCCAAGGCTGTTTTCCAGTCCGGCTACCAAAATGTGTCTTAAATAGTGAAATCCAATTCCTTTCTTGATGTGCGTTGTTCACTCTCTTAACTTGTTTTTTGAAGGAAAAATACAATCGCATAAGTTTTGAACATGCTGTCTGCAGTGAAGTTTTGCTGATGCACGTAGTTGACTTGTGTGTGTGTGTGTGTGTGTGTGTGTGTGTTAGTGATGAGTGGTTCGTGGTTGTATCCACCGATCGGGCAGGCCAAGTAATACAAATAACATTCCAGTTTGTTTGATAAAGACATTTTGCGAGCCCTGTGGGCGAATTATTCCGGCTGGCGTTTTTCCACATTGGAAGTTTTCAAAACAATTCCCCACGTGTACTGACGGGGGAGTCGAAACTCATTATAATATGCAATACTGTTATCCAATCATAGCAGGGGGCATTTACTTCCAAGTCTTCAATGCGGCACGCCCATAAAAACCGAGCGTCTCAGGAGCTAGGCTTAAAACCAGAGTAGAAAATAGCCTATTACTTATTCATCATGATGTTTTTGAATGTAAAAACTATGTGAACGTCATAAGTTGACCTCAGACAATAGTATAAAAAATAGTGCCACCTATAGGTTTAAATGTTAGTTGATTCAACATAACTCAGCTTTTTGTCACATGAAAGAGCGTCACTTTACAAAACTGCTACGATGCTCCGTCCCCAATGAAATCAATGTATTTGCAGTGTTCTCTGACGCAGCACAAAGTGTGAAGGCACCCTAGAGATCTAGAAAATGTGTGCTTGTGTGAAAAAAAGAGCAAAATAGGTTGAAAGGCATCCATAATAATTCCTGAGATTGATGGGTGGGTGTGATAGGTACAACATGTCTTGCTCTGGCAAAAATGTAGAAAAAGTACCCAAAATGCCTGTGGACCTTATTGCACATGCACTCTCTCAACTTCACAGGCACACAGGGTGTGTGAGTTTCCACATGGTAGCCAACACAAGGGAATAAATTAGAGCGAGAGCAGCCTCCCAGCCCAATATGTGTAAGGATGTGTATGTGTGTGAGTGTGTGTGTGTAGCCCAATGAAATCCCCAGGCTGAAGAGATTTAAAATGGTTGCTAATTAAGAGAGCCATCAAAGGTAAGTTCTAGCACCTTAGTGTGGCTAATGAGAGTGTTAGTCCCGTTACAAGGAGTAAACACGTTTCAGAAATAGAGAGAGGGAGGCAGAGAAAAAGAAATTGGTAGGAAGGAAGGTAGAAAGGTTAAAGCTAGTGTGAGATCCAGTTGGTATTCAGGGCATCGCAGGGCTTTGACCTTAACCACAAGTTGTTTTTTTAGTGCTAAAAAGGCTGTAGGGTATATGAATGGTCTTTGCTTGGTTCAAACATTTTCACTTTCACAGCTACACTATTAGTGTTGCTGTTTTTATCTCTACTACTTGTACTCTTCGCTAGGTAAAGGAGGGGGTGTTTTGGAGTGGGACAGAGTTTTAATGTATGTGGGAGCAAATCTTAACATTTGGAGTGAGCATCCTAATATAAATGTACTGCAAAATTATAATGAACACTAGAGATGTACCCTTTCTCATAAAAATGTGATATGCCTGCCTACGCAACGGTCACCATTGTTATGCTAGGTTGTTTAAGAAGCTTTTAGCAATGAGTGGCATTGCTAGGTGGTAGATAGAAATATGTATACAGATACATACAGTATATGTATTTATTAGGGTTGTCGATTTAACAAGTTAATAATAGGGATGCACCGATACCAGTACTCAGGTCGGTCTGATACTGTGCTCATGTACTCATACTTATACTTGTACTCGTAAAACTACCCCGATACAACCGCACCCGATACCACTTTATGGCAATGCATCTTCAGATGCAGAGCTGCGTGGAAAGTAACAAAACTCGCTGTGCACACCGCCAAGCGAAAAGGGGTCTCGCGCTCTCAACGCGCATGACCACAATTACTTATTTTTTGCCACCCGCACCCTTCACCTTCTGCGGCTAGTATAACCAAGCTTAACAAAATCGCAAGAAAAGCTTGACGTGTACTGACAACTATACATTATTTAACCATATTTTTATATCTTTAGGATGTTGATATAGAAACTGTTCAAGTGCAAAGAAAGTTTCATTCATAATGTTTCTCCGTTTATCCAATATAAAATTTCATACCGTATTGTCCCTCATAACGGGTAGTATAACAAGGTAAATACAAGGTAAAATTCAATGATTTTGTTTTGCTGCAGATATACACTTTTCAAAATAATATAATAATTTCAAGATACAACATTAACATGGCGGTAATTTAAACATAGCCTTTGTAAAAAAAATATAAAGCAAAATATTACATGTGCAAAAAAACAAACAAACATGTAAACGACTAGTAGTTTCCAAGTCGACTAGCAGCAGCACTAATGTTTAATCGACTAGTTGGCTAATCTCGCAAATCCCTAGCTCAGTGTCACACATTGTAGATGAGAACAGAAACAGGCTCATAGCTGATAATGCAGATCACGTTTCCCAAAAAGGCTGAGTCTGTAGTCCTGTACTAACATATGATAACATTTAATTTCAGCTGTTCTGCTATGTTGTGGTACTGAAATCCACTGAATGTGTTACAGGTTACATTTATGTGAAATGGGCAGCAATGCCATGTTTGTTTAGGAAAACACCAAGTTGAATGTTAAAATGTCAGCAACAGCATCAAGTTGTATATTTGCTTTGTTATAGTCAGAAAGTGAAAAACATCTGATGAAAATAAAACATTGTTAGAAGAACTCTAATGGTATTATTAAGTACTCATATCGGTACTTTGTATCTGCAAGTACCCAAATGTAAAACATTTTTGATTCTTGATGGTCAACATGATGATAACCCTACAAAAACCACCATAACAGAAACTCTAGCATAACAAAACATTAATCACTACTAAATCTCCCACTTAATTCATCTTGCACACACAAAAAAAAACACACAATAAAGCACTTACTTTTGACATTGACTCTCCCTTTTGAGTGTCATGGCAAAGCATGCTGGGAAAAATCCCAGCCAAGTTTCAGTTAAATTTATGTTAGTCTAAATTAAAAGAAACAAGTACATACAACTCAAAACAATGAAATAATTCAGATTACTTAAATGTGTCAGTTTTGACAGCTCAAAAGAAAATAAAGCTCTAAATCCTCATAAAAGTTCTACAGGAAAGACTCGGGAGAATTATATCGACAATAGTGCATTTATTAATAGCTCAGCAAGCTAATAATATACAAAGTCAATTTGGCGTAGGCCCCATCCGTAGGCATAATCCGAGGGTATCGGATCTGCAATTCCTGCCTGAAGACGAGGGCAGGGGCGCAGCCGACCCCCCGGGAGGTATGGACAGGACCATCCTGGTGGTGGTGGGGTGGATGGGGGTAATCGTCGCTTCAGTATCTGCGAACTCAAACATGTGTAAGTACCGGGCTTTTATACAGTGAGCATGAGAATATAATTGGGTTAGAATGAAGGCAATAAGTGACGTAGTAATTGAGTCTTCCCAGCAGAACTTATGCTAGAGCTTTCATTTCATTTGTTTGAACTCATTTGTTTCATTTTAGTTGGCTCTACTCAAACAAATTAATTATTTTGAGCGTTAGGGTTTACAGTAGTGAAGCTAATTTATTAATAAATATCACAAGGCAACGTTGACAAGTTTCTGTTCCTGAATGTTTCTGTGTGTGCGAGAGATGTATGTGTGCTTCATTGAAAGCAGCGCATTAATGAAGAACAGTAATGAAACAGACTGGAACTACCTTACACAGTTTGAATGCACATCTTACAGCCAATCAAAATCACGTATTCAGACCGTCCATGGTATATATTTGTATGTAAATCTACCCTTACATACACTATCCAAACACTTTTTTTCACACTTATGCATTCAACAGAACAGAAGTTTTAACGCCAATCCACTGCTCTGACTCGATCACAGTCCATCACTGTCTCACAGATCTCATTGCTCACTTAAAACTTTGTGTTTTTAGTGATGTTAGGAGTGTGTAAAAGTACTGGGCTGGTGTTGATGTGAATTACTGCGATTCAGCCTTTTTTCCCCCATCGAGTACCCCTCTTTATTATCACATCTGCCCATACAAGAATTACCTTCACTGACCCTATAAATATCATTCAACAGCTCACATTCTCACACACACAGCACAGCTTTCATTATATCGGGCTGTAAGTCTCTGTCAGTGCAGTGATTGAACTGGTGGCGGATGAGGTGAGTAAACACTGAATGAATAATAGTACTGGTATTCAATACTATTTCAAAGCATTCCGAGTTCAGAATGTTCTGAACAACATGTCCACATCAGGATGAAGAAAGTGACAGTGTTAAGCTGTATGAAAATGAGCCTCAATTATGTATGATAAAAAATGTGCTCAAACCCACATTTTCCGGTATTTTTTTGCATAAGAGCGGCCTGTTAAATCACGGCACGAACTTCTGACAGTTTATTACCGACCGATACTCTTGAACCACGCTAAATCTTTAATGCGACGCATCATCTAGGTGGCTTCACAGAGCAGAAAGCAAGAGACACCGTTATCCATCCCTGAACAAAAACAGAGTGCTTTTCGCAATTCACAAATGCATTTACAAGCACTTCGGAGCAAATACTGTGAATAATTCAAGTAAGCCATCCTTGTGTTGCAATATTACAGGGAGATCACTTTGTCTGGGTTTATGGGCCTTCACATAGCATATGCTGCTAAATGAACCTTTTACTGATGATACTAAAAGGAATCCTTTAGCGGTACAGAAGTCTTCTTTATTGTTAAATTTAATTCAATCACATTAACTATTTTGAATTGTACAATAAGCTACAGTACATAATATGCTGAGGTGAATGATGAGTGGTTACACTATTAAAAAATGAAATGAGCTGTTTTTACTTCACAATTAAACTACTTTGATGTAACCTAATGCATTTACATGTAATCCAGTCAAATGAAAATTGTACTAATTACATTTACGTTTTACTGGCTTTTATTCAACTTGCCATGTGACTTATCATGGCCATTAATTCACTTTGTCCATTCTTTATAAAAGGCAGAATTTTCATGTACAGTTTAAAGCAAAATATTAGGCGTAATATTATAAAGAAAACATGTTTCCAGAATGTAATAAATGCCTTTTAAAGTGCCTCTATTATGCTTTTTCGAATATTTCCTTTCATGCACTGTGTAATGTAACTGTCTCTGGATATAAATGATCTGCAGTTGTGAAGCCGGAAGTGCATGATACATAAAGTTATTATCTCTCAAAAGAAAGAATCGACTTTGAACTGCCTAAATGAGTCGTTTGTAATTCGAATACGGCTACACATCACTGGGTAACACATTTGCAAAATGCCCGCCTTTGGTCTTCATTGGCTAACGTCCTGTAAACAAGCCGTGTTTCCACCGCCGGAACTTTACCCAGGAACTAGGGGCTTTGGGGTGGTACTCCGTGTGTTTTTGACTGGGACCAGGTTCTGGTTAAAAGGTTCTGGCTCACTTACGCAGGGCACTGGAAGACAGCCGAGTGGTGTGATTATATTGGGACCCCCATTCCTTAGTCACTAACATTACGTCGTAGTGACTGAACGAAAGGGAACGTCTCGGTTACGGATGTAACCCTTGTTCCCTGAGGAGGGAACGGAGACGTAACATCCCTTTGCCACATCTGCTGTGCTGCTGGAACAGCCGGAGTTCAGTCTTGGCTCCTCAGCAGGTAACGTAATGCGATATTGCCACGTACTTCCTTTTATACCTACGCGGTGGGGTGGAGTTATGTATGCAAATTCCGCATGCCCATGGCATTGGCACTGCCATTGGGCATTTTCTAAGATCTCGAAGATGATAGGCTTCTAAGCGAAACCCCCATTCGTTAGTCACTAACGTTACGTCTCCATTCCCTCCTCAGGGAACGTCTCGGTTACGGATGTAACCCTCGTTCCCTGAGGAGGGAACGGAGACGTAACGTTAGTGACTAACGAATGGGGGTTTCGCTTAGAAGCCTATCAACTTCGAGTTTTGAGAAAACGCCCAATGGGGCATGCGGAATTTGCATACGTAGCTCCGCCTCACTGCGTGAGTATATAAGGAAGTACGAGGCAATATCGCATTATGTTACCTGCTTGAGGAGCCAAGACTGAACTCCTGCGTTCCAGGTAGCACAGCTCGAAGTGGCAAGGGGACGTTACGTCTCCGTTCCCTCCTCAGGGAACGAGGGTTACATCCGTAACCGAGACGTTCCCTTTCGTTCAGTCACTACGACGTAACGTTAGTGACTAACGAATGGGGGTCCCAATATAATCCCGCCACTCAGCTGTCTTCCAGTGCCCTGCGTAAGTGTGAGTACCCTGTCGTAAGACTAGTACGGACGAAGGACTCCCACTTAACACAGGAATACCAAGGTACACTGGGAAGCATATCCCAGTGAGGGAATGCCAAAGATGCCTACCCGTGGGGAGGACTTAAGAGACACATATGACCCGGAGAGGGTTGCATATGGAAGATCTCTAGGGTACCAGCCGAAGGTGGATTTTTAACCCTAGGGGTGGCGGGGACACGCCAAGGGAAGAAACCCGCTCACTGCGGAGACTTACGGTGAAATACACATGTGGGGGTCGCCGGAGGGAACCATGCACATGGGGCACCTGGCCGGACATGAGGGTCTGGGCTCGAAAGGGCAGACAGAACTGATGTCGGCGTCGACAGTGCTGGAGGAGCTCAGGGCTCTCGGGGAGCTCACCTGAGGAAAATATCGCACGTATCCAGTCCGTGGAGTGGAGTGGCGAGCAAGCGAAGACACCTGAGCCTGGCCCATCACCGGCCCCTCGGGGGGGCGAGTACATAGTCGGACACTGGCTCAACTCGGAGATTGTAGAATCTGGCGAATGTGTTGGGTGTCGCCCAGCCTGCAGCTCTGCAGATGTCTGCTAGCGAGGCGCCATGCGCTAGAGCCCAAGAGGAGGCCACACTCTGGGTGGAGTGTGCCCTCACACCAAGGGGACATGGTCGGCCTTGCTGCTGGTAAGCCAAAGCAACGGTGTCCACTATCCAGTGAGACAGCCTTTGCTTTGAGAGAGCACTTCCCTTCCGCTCTCCACCATAACAGACAAAGAGCTGGTCTGAGGTCCTGAAACACTGCGTCATGTCTACGTAGGCGCGAAGGGCGCGTACTGGACAGAGCAATGCCAAGGCTGGGTCTGCCTCCTCCAAAGGCAGCGCTTGCAGGTTCACCACCTGGTCCTTAAACGGAGTGGTGGGAACCTTGGGCACATATCCAAGCCGGGGTCTCAGGATCACGTGAGAGTTAGTCGGCCCGAATTCCAGGCACGCTTCGTCAACCGAAAATGCCTGCAGGTCCCCGACCCTCTTGACTGAGGCCAATGCGGTCAGCAGAGCCGTCTTCATAGACAGAAACTTAATATCAACCGACCGCAAAGGCTCAAAGGGAGGTCTCTGCAGAGCAGTTAACACTACTGCGAGGTCCCAAGAGGGTACGAGAGGAGAGCGAGGAGGATTCAGTCTCCTAGCTCCCCTCAGGAACCTGATGACCAGGTCGTGCTGACTTACCTTTTTGTTCTCCAAGAGATCGTGGTGGGCAGATATTGCGGCCACACATACCTTGAGGGTGGAGGGAGACAGCCTTCGCTCCAGCCCCTCTTGGAGAAACTCAAGCACGGACCCGATCGGGCATTTCCAGGGGTCTTCTTGGCGGGAAGAGCACCAGGTGACGAAGAGGTTCCACTTCAACGCATAGGCATGCCGAGTGAACTCTGCCCTAGCGGAAGTGATGGTGGCGACCACCGTAGGTGGTAGGCCACTCAAACCTGCCGGGTCCCGTCTAGGAGCCACACGTGGAGGCTCCAAAGGTCGGGACGCGGGTGCCAATGGGTGCCCCGGCTCTGAGTAAGGAGGTCCGGTCTCAGAGGAATAGGCCAGGGAGGGGCTGTCGCAAGGAGAATGAGTTCGGGGAACCAGGTCCGGCCGTGCCAGTACGGGGTGACCAAAAGGACCTGCTCCTTGTCCTCCCTGATCTTGCACAGAAGCTGTGCGAGTAGGCTCACTGGGGGGAACGCATATTTGCGTAGGCCCCGCGGCCAGCTGTGCGCCAGTGCATCCGTGCCGAGCGTGCCCTCGGTCAGGGAATAATACAGGCTGCAGTGGAAAGAGTCGTGGGAGGCAAACAGGTCTACCTGTGCGTCGCCGAACTGTTCCCAAATCAGCTGAACCGTCCGGGGATGGAGTCTCCATTCTCCCGGGAGAGGCTGAAACCGCGAGAGCTCGTCGGCTGCGTGGTTCAGGACTCCCGGAATATGGACAGCACGAAGGGACCTCAGGCGCTTCTGACTCCATAGGATGAGATGGCGGGCGAGTTGAGACATGCGGCGGGAGCGTAGACCGCCCTGGTGGTTGATGTACGCTACTACGGCCGTGTTGTCTGTCCGGACAAGCACATGTTGGCCCTTCAGCAACGCTCGGAAGCGGTGCAGGGCGAACCGTACTGCCAGCAACTCGAGGCAATTGACATGCAGGAGGTGCTGGGGTCCTGTCCAGGAGCCCGCGGCTGCTTGTCCATTGCACATGGCACCCCAGCCCGTGGCAGAGGCATCCGTCGATACGACAACATGCCTGGAAACTCGTTCTAAGGGCACACCGGCCCGTAGAAAGCTGAGGTTCGACCACGGGGTGAGTGTCTGTAAGCAGGCCCGAGTCACTTGGACCCGGAGCGTGCCAGACTGCCATGCCCATCTCGGGACTCGATCGCGAAGCCAGTGCTGAAGCAGTCTCATATGAAGCAATCCGAGCGGCGTTACCGCGGCTGCAGATGCCATATGCCCCAGGAGCCTCTGAAATAGTTTCAGTGGAACCGCATTCTTGCTCTCGATTTGTCGGAGGCAAGTCAGCAGAGACTGCGCGCGCTCGCTCGAAAGCTGCGCGTGCATGGCGACCGAGTCGATCTCCATACTGAGAAAAGAGATCCTCTGCACGGGGCAAAGTACCCACCGGTTTTCTTGGGTACAATGAAGTAGGGGCTGTAGAACCCCGACCTCATTTCGGCTGGAGGGACAGGCTCGATCGCACCCTTCGCCAGTAGAGTGGCAATCTCCGCACGCATGACGGGGGCATGGGCCCCGGTCATGGTATAGCGGACTCCCCTGTAATGGGGAGGAGCCTGCGCGAACTGAATCGCGTAGCCGAGCCTGATGGTCCGGGCAACCCAGCGGGACAGCCCCGGAAGCTGAAGCCAGGCTTCCAGAGACTGCACCAACGGGGTCATACGGACGACAGACGTACCCTGGGTGGGGCAGCGAGGCAGCGTTACCGGCGCGGACAGGGGAGGCTGTTGGGCGTCCCCGGGTCGGAGCACGGTTAACGGCTGCGCCCTGACAGAGGAGACCAGGGAAGGACTCGCGTTCCACTGGGGTCTGCTCTGCCAGGGGGCTGGCGACAGAGAGGGACGAGAGTGGCGAGACCCGAGGGTGGCGCGCACTGCCGTCACCGATCTCTGGGGGCTCAGGGATGGGGTTGTCAGTTCTTTCTTTAACCACATTAGGGTGCTGCTGACCCGGGGGCCAGCAGCTGAACAAAAGATTCTCCCCCGGCCCTCCACCGGGGGAAGGAGCGGCCCTGCCGCTGTCTCCTGGAAAGAACTGCCCATCCCTGAGCCGTCCGCATCAGGAGCGCCGCTTAGCCTGGCGTTTCTTCGCGGGCTGCGGGGCTGGAGCGGACTGGGACGCCTTCCTGCGGCTGCCTCTGCGCGGCCCGGGTGGAGGCTGCTGCTTGGGTGGCGCAGAGGCGGAGGAAGCCGCGGGGGGGCGTCCTCGGCGGCGAGCAGGCTGAGGCACCTGCGCGGGCGGTGGGGTGGAGGCAGCAGCTGACCGCCGGGGCAGGATGTATTTTATTGCCTCAGTCTGCTTCTGAGCGGCCGAGAACTGTTGGGCGAAGCTCTCGACCGCTCCGCCGAATAGCCCATCCTGCGATATGGGGGCGTTGAGGAAACGTGTTCGCTCAGCGTCGCGCATATCAGACAGGTTGAGCCATAGGTGTCTCTCCTGGACCACATTTGTGGACATCACCTGACCCAGGGAGCGTGCGGTCACCTTCGTCGCCCGGAGAGCGAGGTCGGTGGCGGCACGCAACTCATTGCTGAGTCCTGGATCAGCCCCTCTCTCGTGCATATCACACAGCAACTTGGCTTGGTAAGCCTGAAGAGTTGCCATGGTATGCAAAGAAGCGGCGGCCTGCCCCGCAGCTCTATAGGACTTCGCCACCAGGGATGACGAAAACCTACAGGCTTTGGAGGGGTGCTTTGGGTCACCACGCCAGGACGAAGCGCTCTGAGGACACAGTTGCATCGCAACAGAACGTTCGACTGGGGGGACCCCAGTGTACCCATGAGCCGCGGCTCCATCAAGAGAGGTGAAGGCGGAAGAGGCCGCCAAACGTTCACGGGAAGACAACGGGGCCTTCCAGGAACGCGCGACCTCTTCATGCACCTCGGGGAAGAAAGGTATTGGAGGAGCGGCCGGACGGGTGTCCGAATGCGCCGCCCCCAAAAACCAATCATCCAACCGTGAACGCTCGGGCCGAGGCGGAGGGTTCCACTCCAGTCCAAGTGCTGCGGCGGCCCGAGATAGCATGGCTGTCAACTCTGGGTCCGACTCGGGCAATGCTGGCGCACCCGAAGGTGGCAGCACAGCCGAATCATCATCCTCAGATGACTCCAGCCCACCTTGTGATGCGGCGATAGACATCACTTCCTCTTCCGCCGCGCCAAACGCCACAGTCGGGACAGCAGGAGCCGGCCCCGATGTAGACGCCTGAGCGCGGACCGGGTCAAGTGCCTGAGAGGGGGGTGTGGGCCGAGGAACTAGCGTCGGAGCTTTGTTCCACACCGTCACCCTCAGATCACCCTGGTCACCAGCCAAAGTGCCGCCTCCAGAGGAGACCGCAGATTGGGGGGTGGCGGAGGGGACTCTCGTTCCGGCATCAGCACGGAACTCACGGAGTCTCGATCGAAGCACTGAGATGGCCAGGTTCCCGCAGAGGGAACATGAATCATCCACGAGCGCTGCCTGAGCGTGCTGAAAGCCCAAACACGTCACACAGCGCTCGTGCCCGTCAAAAGAAAAAAGCGATCTACCGCATCCAGAAGTGCATGGACGAAACATCCTGAAAAGGACGTGTCACGTGCAAGCTCTTTTATGAGAGGAAACTTTGCAGCCGATGCCGAAGCGCCCAGGGAAACACACACCAGCTGGATGCAGACCACTGCACAGATCAGCAGGCAGGAAGTATGCGATCACTGGAACGCGCCGTCACACCAACACCGACTGGAAAGCTGCTCGTCTCGAAGAAGCTGACAGAGTCTCAGAAGGCTGTAGGAGTGAAGAGGTAGGTACTCTTGGCTCCGAAAGCAGAAACATAATGCGATATTGCCTCGTACTTCCTTATATACTCACGCAGTGAGGCGGAGCTACGTATGCAAATTCCGCATGCCCCATGGCATTGGCACGCCATTGGGCGTTTTCTCAAAACTCGAAGTTGATAGGCTTCTAAGCGAAACCCCCATTCGTTAGTCACTAACGTTACGTCGTAGTGACTGAACGAAAGGGAACGAGGGTTACATCCGTAACCGAGACGCTTTCTGCTCTGCTCTGCAAAAGCAAATTCTCTTTGCAAACACTTCCAAAGGATGAGGATGTGAAGAGTCAGTGGTTAAAATTACCACAGCTATACAACAGCAAATGTCTGTGAGATGAGATGGGGTCAGATGGGACAGTACCCACTTTATTTGGACCAACTTGCTCCTCGGAATCACAACCTATAAGTATGATTAATTATTGATGTATATATATTTCTACCTGGTGTTCAAAATACACAGTTTTGTGTTTTATATTTTGTAGGTCTCCGGCCAACCGGCTAACTCGTGTTATTACTGTCTTACTGAAAAATTTCTGCTAATCAGTTGCCACTGACAATGGCCACTAAAACTGTGTCCACTAATGCAGGAAGGATGCAGCAAGATTTGTTTTACAAACATTTATGTTACATCAGTCATTCATGTTAGTGTTCGGCTAACGTATGCACTGTTATACAGTTAATGCATTTCCCGTATGTGCGCCTCCTAGTGTTGTCACGATACTGGAATTTCTAACTTCGATACGATACCTAAAAAAGTATCAATATTCGATACCATATTCGATACCATGGGGAAAAAAACTCTGCATATACTGTCAAACAGATATTTTTAATATATATACATTTTTTGGTCCGTCTATTGAAAGTCTAGGGCTAGGTAATTCAAAAATTATTCTGAAGAGAAAACTTTATATGATACAGCTTTTAAGCTTTTTTTCATATATAAACGTTGATTAATTACCATTACAATTATCTCACAAATATTTGCTAACTAATTGTGTTGCAATAGCTTACATACAGCACAAGGAAGCTTGATTTCAAATTGAATTTAAAAAGACGAGTAAACAGTAATAAAATAAGAACAAATTACAAAACATAGCATAAATAAATACAATAGAATAAAGATACAAATGAAATAGACTGCTTTATTTTTTCAGGTAGGTCTAACAGTATTCAGGTAAGAAACTAAGAAATAAAAAAAAACTAAGTAATTCAATTTAAAATAACATTGGATAATCTTCATTGTAAAAAATTAAATACAGATGAATCCATTAGAGTTACACAAGTTAATCAGTCAAGAGCAGTAAGTGATCGTTTGTCTTTTTGTAGTTTGAATAACAAATAACTGCTGTCCCTTTAAGACCTGATGCACGCATGGATCCCAAACACTGTTGCTGTTACACATTCTTCCTGAACTGTTTACGACTGTGTTTACGTTAATACTCACCAATATGGGCATTGAGACATTTTTTTGTGTATTTGACCAGTAAGAAGCTGGAAAAAGGAACACATTTTTGCACTTGTATGTCAGAGGCATATCGACTTGTTTACGGTATGTGTGTGCGCTTAAGATGCGAGCACAAAATCTGTGGCAATGAGTAAAATTATGTGCAATCCCGCGTGAAATTCAGACCGGTCAAACCAACACTAACACACTGTCATAAGGAAAGATCCAGCTGAACCCGCCGACACGTTCGTCATGTTCAGAGGGTTAACCGTACTGAATGAGAGGAGGTGGGTGCGTGTCAACTCGCTGTTGGTCGGAGAGCGCAGTTGGTATACGATACTGTAGAAAATGAGTATTGTATCGTTTCAGATATTTCAGTATCGATACATATCAAAATATCGATATTTTTTACAACACTAGCGCCTCCATAAATTAGAAATATACACATTGGTTTGTTGATGGACATACACTTGTTAATGCTGATGGTGAGGAATTACTTTGAAACATCTCATAACTCAAACTGAGTAGCGTATGACTGAGAAACGTCCTTCTTAAGGTGTCCTTGCGATGGAGGTTTTGGTTGAAAAATAGTTTTTCCAATGTTTCATCATCGGACTCGCGCTCGGATTGATTTGGAAAAAACGACGCCATTGATACTGTGTATACAATCGCTGAGGGAGCCTCCAGAGCTGAAATTCAGTCAAGGTAGTGGGACGTTTCGTTTATGACAGGCATGGTAAGTGCCAATCACAACTGACTGGGCCATCTGGCCAATCAGAGCAGAGCAGGCTCACGGAAAGGAGGGATTTAGAGAGACTGAATTATCGGACAAGTCTATTGAGAAGCATCGAAAAATGTGGTGATGTGCAATGCAAATTATGAAAAAATGAAAGCTCTTTTTTATTTTTCTTTGATGTATGTAAACCTGTTGTTGTAATGTAAAAAATTGTCCTGCCTCTGAAATAACTACATAACTATTACATGAAAACACATTACAAAAGTAAAATGAGTTGTGATCGATAAATACACCTTTAGTTAACCAGCTAATTTCGATGTTATCCCATTTTTTAGGCTTGCTGTCAAACATGTTTACAGTGCATTTTCATTAGAATTTCTGTTGCTGTAGTAAATCAACATCATTTAATTTCCACAAACAGTCATTAGCTCTAAACTAATTTTCTAGGTTACCATTACCATTTACATTTACTGCCTGTTAAAATGAGTTATTTTTATAGCCGAAAGAAGATCACAATTTCTTGATTGCTTAATCTCTTTCACCGCTTCACTTAATATGTTTTACTTGAAACAATCACCCTCAAGGAAAATGATGTACTTCTCTTCAGCATAAAAAGCCACATACTCATAAAAGAGTCATGCACATTCACAGAGAGCTTCCCTTGTAATTATTCTGAGCACACACATACACAAACACACTCTTGCAGAAAGAATACCAAATACATTAATAGCCAATTAACTGCAGGCCTAACCAATAAGAGGATTGTGAATTTGGCCCTGAAATCCCCTGTTGCTAGGAGACACTACAATAGTGAGTGCACTAGTTTGTCTGGAATTCACACGCTGCTCCAGAACTGTTAATATATGATCTACCCACAATCCAACCACATGCACTAGAGAAAAAAACTGACACAAGCCTTTCTAAGTAGAAAGGCTCAATATAAGGGCCACTTAATGTTAAACGCCAAAAAATGGTTGTGCATGAGGGTCACTTTATTAATTAAGATGCTGATAAACTATAACAAAAGCTAGTGGGTAAAATAAAATCTAATTTCATTTTGAACAGCCACATGTGAGGATTCGTTTTAAAGGTGTTAAAATGCAATTTTGCTATTGCACAACAGTCTTAATCTCCAAACATCCTCCATCTCCACCCACATCAATGACCTTCATTCTGACAAAAGACAGACATTCTTTAAAAAATCGCTTTAGAGAGCATTATGGCACTTGAAAACCATTTTTTTTTATCAATGTTGATTCAGAAAGCACGACAGGACAATTTCAGTACTAATACGTGGAACAAACATTACACAGAAAGAACTTGAAGAAGAATTTTATTTGCAGGGTCACTTGCTTTCAGGACTTTGGGAAACGTTCTGCCTAATTAAATTTTAGGAGTTGACACCCTGATGCCCGTGAGTTTTTAGCTAGCACATATTTCATCATGTACAGCCTTAGAAATGAATAAACTGTCAGCCACAGCGTAGTGGTTAGTGAACAGGTTTTGTTACACTGGTGTGCAGTGTGCAGGCATACACAAAAAAAGTATTCTCTTTGGAAAATGATGCATGACGAGTAACGTGCATATTCATTTATTATATATTTTGCCTAAATAGTCTATGCTTTCAGCTACCAGTAAGAATGCTGTACTCTTCACTCTTTTTAAATCTATTCCACATAATTCTTTGATCTTCCCTCAACATCATCCCTTTAAACACCTAAAATAATAATACAACAAATCTGCAGATTATACCATCATACGAGCATTGTGGGTTCAAATTCAGCTTGCATTATTTCTTTATCCTGCTCCTGCCCTTTTCTCCCCATCATTTTCCATCCTTCCAGCTCTTCTATCGTATATGTGACCCTGGACCACAAAACCAGTCATAAGTCACTCAGGTATATTTGTGGCAATATTTAACAATACATTGTCTGGGTCAAAATTATCGATTTTTCTTTTATGCCAAAAATCATTAGGATATTAAGTAAAGATCATGTTCCATGAAGAAACATTCTAGAAATATATATATATATATATATATATATATATATATATATATATATATATATATATATATATATATATATATATATATATATATATATATATATATATATATATATATATATATATATCAAAAATGTATCAAAAATGTATTATTAGTAGTAATATGCATTGCTAAGGACCCTTATGACTTATGATTATTTGTGGTCCAGGGTCACATATGATAAATAAAAAAAAATGGCAAAAAAGGGACAACATTTTTTAATAGTGTTTTAGGTAACTCTAGGCTCTAGGTAAATGTTACATTAGAGCTGCTTTGCCGTTATCATGACATGGCATGTCTTTTTTTCTGTCAGCTGTGTCTGAGTATCAACACAATGCAACACTATCTTTGCAGTGTAAAGGCAGTTACAGATGGTTAAACAGATGCAAGAAAGAAGAGATCAATCACAATTCATTATGCAAGTTAATGTAAGACGGAAGACCGATTGGAATTCAACATGCAATTATGATGACATCATTACTGTCATTTAGATCCCAAAATATTGCGCTTTCTATCAGTGTCAACCAAAAACACACAAGTGCTTGAGTATTCAGTTAAATGTGTTTATTTTTTTCCTTTTTGTCACTGTGGGAAAAGATTTGTCCACTTTAACCTTACACACCACCATGTGTTTGTTGCCAGTGGTTACCGGGTTATGAGTGAGTCAGTGTCAGTTTCATCAAAAACTTGCTACTGTAGGAAGTGGAACATATTATTCATCACATCAGATCTTGTCTGTGACTAATACACAAAGAAAATGAACCAGCTGTCACTATGTGTTTTAGGCACTAAAAAAGCCAGGGTTGGCCAATTTGAAGAAGTTAAAGGATTAATTAAAAAAAATAAAAGTTCTGTCATCATTTAGTTTACTCAATTTGTTCTTTGATTTATGATTGCTGATACACTTAATTTATTAACATTTAATTATGTTATGGTCACATGTTTAATTCATGTTTACGCTGTTAATATGCACATATTCGCTAGCTAGCTAATTTTTGAATCTAGTATTCTACACTCTCCACCAGGGACGGACTGGGACTAAAAAACGGCCCTGGACTTTGACTAGGCCCGGCCCAAAGCAATCGGTGCGCGGAAACTCGACAACAACAACATTAGCTTCTTCATGTGGCATTTTACAGCTAAAATGTTAAAGTTTAGATGTTAAAACTACTGTAATCATTAAAAATGTAGCAACCTGAATATCACTTCCTAACATCATCCCTAGCAAGTAATTGTCTTTCTCCTCTCATGTTCCATACTTACTTGCCCTGGATCTGCCTGTGGAACCAGCTCATCTTTCTGTCCCTCATCATCATCACCGGTGGCATGTTGCTGCATAGCTGTCTGGCTCACTTCTTCACTGCTGCTAATATTTAACTGCGAAGTGCTGCTGCTGGCTGTGCTGCTAAATATTTCAGTTAGTTTGCGACATTTAGCGGCTCCAGTATCTAAATTCCGTAATTTTTTTTCTCTCGCCTTCTCAGCCCAACCCTTTTCTTTCCGTTTTTAACACCCGGCCGCGTTATGCATATTGTTTGTTTGTTTGTTGTTGATCTCAGTGTTTCCCAACCTTTTTTCAGTCATGGCACCCTTTGAAAATTCTCCATTTTGTGGCACCCCCTGGCATACGTTACGCTAGGGGTGTAATGGTACAGTTTGCTCGCGGTTCGGTTTGTATCACGGTTTTAGGTTCACGGTTTCGGTACGGTTCAGTATTTGCCATGTTCAGGGAAAAAAGGACTACTGTCAAATAAAAATAAAGAAAATAATAAGAACAAATAATTTAAATACAAGCAGCAGCACAAATAAATACTATTGAGCAAAGATACTAATAAAATAAACTATGCTTTTCAGGTTTTTCAGGTACAGAAATTGATCAAATGTAAAATAACATTGCATATTTGACTGTACAGATTAAAGATTAATCCTATTAAACTTACAAAAGCAATTAAATCAAGAGCAGTGAGTGATGTCCTTGTCTTTTGTAGTTTGACATTAAACAGACAGCAGTAAAGGCTACCGCCCCTTTAAGACCTAATGCTCGGATATGCGTCGTCTTTCTCGACTGTATAAAGTTTACTTAAGGCATATACAGTCTGCTAGAATACTCGTCAAGATGGACATGTTGACATACTTTTTGTGTGAGTTTGTCCTTTAAAGAGCGAGACTTGAAAGAGAACTCAATATTTGCGCGCTGTGAGACGTGTGCGCGCTTTCGGATGAGTGCACAGAGACTTTCTCACAGCATGCGCGACTTCTCATTCGCGTCTTCTGGCACTACACCCGGGTGATGACGGTGAAAATGACTGGTCATATTCGAACATACGGCAGAATGAGGCATCTACGATCGATATATCTTTGACCACGCTCGTATTTGGACCTCACTTAGCAGAAGTTATGGCTGAGCTCAGAGATGATCACGTTCGTCTGATAAGAGGTAAAATAATAGCATAAATACTGCTCGGTTTCTTGCAGAAACTGATCGTTTCGCTAGATAAGACCCTTATTCATCGCCTGGTATCGTTTAAAGCCATTTGAAGCTGTCCTGGAACTGTCATTCGGACCTTGAACCGTTTGGAGCCCATTGAAGTCCATTATATGGAGAAAAATCCTGGAATGTTTTCATCAAGAACCTTAATTTCTTTTCACTTTAGAAAGAAAGACATGGACATCTTGGGTGACATGGGGGAGAGTAAATTATCAGCAAAAGTTTATTTAAAAGTGAACTAATCTTTTAAACATGCAAGTTGATTGTACTTAAAAATTTAAGGCAGCAACTTTTTTTTTTTACAGTGTAGCGTCTTCATTGTGACGTGGAAGGCACTTGACCATGCTTCAGATTTTGACGCCTTGGGAGTGAGAATGGGACTGAGCAATATTATCGCAAATGCAATTAATCGTTCAGCCCTAATGAGAAATTTCAGTTGTAACTTCTCATAGTGTACCTCAAAATGAGTGTATCACTGAGAAATGTCCTTCTCAAGTCGTCCTTGCGGTGGCGGTTTGGGTTGAATAAGTTCTTCCAATGTTTCATCATCAGACCTACGCTCGAATTGATATGGTAAAATCGATGTCATCGTTACTGTCTTTACAGTGTGTACAATCACTGAGGACTGAGGAAGCCTCCTGAGCTGAAGTTCAGTTATGGTAATGGACAAACAGTAGACAAATCGTAACAGACTGGGCCATCTGGCCAATCAGAGCAGAGCAGGCTTGTGGAAAGGAGGGATTTAGAGAGACTGATTGATCCGACGAGTCGTTTGAGAATCATTGAAAAATGTGGTGATGTGCAATGTATATTATGAGAAAATTAAAGTGTTTTTTGACCTTTGATGCATGTAAACATGTTGTAGGAGACCTCCAAAACAAAATGAGTAGCCTTTAAAATAGCATAATAGGGGCACTTTAAAAAAAAACATTAAAACAATTTTAAACAAATGTATGAACTATTTATGTAGAGAGCATACAGAAAAGTAGCTTATTTGGGTTTGGAAAAGAGCAACAATTTATGCGTTTGTTTAGACTGAGAATAGAGGTTCACACTCTCACACACACAAGCTCTTGAATTTGTCTGTGGAGCATCAATCACCCCTGCTTGCTCTATGTGTGACCGAGTCCCTTGTCCAGATTGATGTGCTGAAATGCACCTTTCCATCTCAATCTCTCTCTCTGTTTCACTTCCATCCTCATCTTCTTGTTTAACTTTTCTTGCACTGCTATAATTTTGTTAGGCTTATTGTCATCCGTTCAATGAATAAAACTTTAGTTGCAGTTCAAACTGTCCTTATTTTTAATAAACAATACTTTAAAACTCCAAAACACTGCATTCCACTCCCCTCATTTGACTCTCACAAGTGCAATATTTACAAAAGCAAAAAGATAAAAATATTTGAACACCCTGCAGCATGTTCTCATTACCCATAATACACTGTGCCTTCAGCAGGCTCGGAAGCCCCCACCCCTTACATTGCTAGTCGAGCCGCCACTCAAATCGAGAGCAGATCCTAGACGTGATTATGGTTCGAAGCCTAATCCATGTTTTAGCACTGCTGTTATCGCCCTCCGCAGAAAGCTTCTCGTGAGATCTCATCTCAACAAACAACCTCGCATTCATTAAGCCCAATATGCAACACCGCAACAACATGAAAAAACACCAAAGAGGAACAACAACGTACTTTCTCGAACTGCCAAAAACACATCATCGCTAACAGAATTGCAATCTTCGCCTCCGCATTCTTGTTAATCCTAAAAAACAACACACAGCTTAAGATGTTAATCACAGGTTTAATCAGGTCGAGGGTGTGACGAAGGGACAGAATCAAACTGAGGTGAAATGTAGAGATGAAGGGGAAGGAAAGATGAAAAAACGAAATGGTGCAAATGATGGTTCTGAGGCGCATTTTTAATAGGCCAGTTTTTCTGTGCGAGAGCGCCGCTGTTTTGATACTCAGACACTCATAAATCACAGTGACCCAAAACAATGACTGATCTTCCTGAATCTCTCACGGCAGCGTTTGGCTTTCTTAACCTGTGTCTGCTGCTAACTTTGGCAAATGGAACGAAAGGAGTGAAAGATAGAGGAAAAAGAGAAAGCAGGGCCATACGCTTCAAGTGCGGCGAGATGCATCTGAAATAGAAGCGTGTTGTTATTCCAGAGCAACAATGCGTTTGGCTGTTTTTGTACGACCTCTCCTCCATCACTGTTCACTCCGACACCTTCTCAGAAAAAGGCGAAAAAACACCCAGAGGAACACTGTATTCCTCAGAGGTTGCTGCTTCAAAGCTCAGGAGATGTTTCGTTTTAGGGTAAAGTGTGTAATTTCAAAATCCAAATTGCAAAAATAGTGATTGCTTTCAAACAAATTTCCCCGAACAAACAATAAACGATAAACTTGCCCCGTCCAAAATTCATGCCATAGTTTGAGCCACTGTTTCTGTGGAAAACTAATGACAGAATTGCTGACTAAAGTCTCTTTTTCACCGAAATTCCCTGGAACAATTTGTCTCAGGAACTTTTTCCCCAGAGCTGTTGCTGTGTAGCGTTTCCATCGCGGTCTAAAGTACCGTGAATATTAGTCCGGTGACGCAGGACTGCGCGACTTTCCAGTTCCCGCTGGATTTCATCCTCTGCATATAATCCTGAACATCATAGTCGGTCCATTGGCCGTATTTTTTCAACTCCATTGTTGATTCGAATAGCGTGGTGCAGGTATGACAACGCGAAAGTGAGTTAGCATTTTAGCACTTCTGGGTCCATCTTCCCGAAGTCAATGTTTTTTTTTTATTTATGGGTTTTTGGTTAAATGGCAGAAATATGGTGGTCAACATAAGCTCAAGACACTTTCACGTTTTATTCTACAACATAAAATACATCGGTATTACCCCTCTCAGAAAATGGTGGTTGCTAACAAGTGGCTAAATGGCACTACAGAGGCTGTCGGGTACATTAAACGTCATCACACCGAAAACAGAAGCTCAGTCCGCTTTTACAGCCTCGTTATGCTCATAACTGTGATCTTATAAACTATTCTAACTCAAACTTTGTGGGAAAATGTTTTGAGAAAAAACTCAATGAGTTGTCGGAAGCTTAGTGATGGTGATGTTGAAGTCGTGTGACTGTGGTGTAGTTAGTTTATAGCCTACCTTTAGCTTTTAAAAAATTAATCTGTGACAATTATCTTGTGTAAGTATCATACATTTTTGTTGATCACAGAGCTTGTTTTCTGCGATAATATACAAAGGCCTATGGGAAAATCCTAAATTGGGTTTTTGACAAGGGAACCAGTGTGATGCTAAGTGACGATTGGCCTACAAAGTGACGTCATACCTGCACCACTCTATAGCAAATGACTCTTACTGCACACACTGCAATAGTCTTTTAAAAAATTGTGGTTGAAATAAAATGCTGCGTGGGGTCAACCAATCAAAATGCTGCGTGAACTCAACCAATCAGCATGTTCAGCACCCAAGTCCCACCCCTAAAAGTTCCTGAACTTTGAAAAAGAACTACCCCGTGAGCAGGGACTTTTTGAGGGGGAAATTTTTACCCGGAGCTTTATTTAGACCTTGGTCCCTGTGGTCAAAACACACGGAGTAGCACCCAAAAGTCCCTGGGGAAAGTTCCAGCGGTGATAACACACCTATAGTAAAAGTGTAACGATAAAAATATTTGTGGACTAAGGCTGTGATTCTTTGGATAGGAAGCGAATCGATTCAATTCACGATTCAAAGGTTTTCGATTCGATTCAAGAACGATTTTTGACAATTCAGAACGATTCGATTCGAGACGATTCACATTAAAATTCGATGCGATTCGATTAATTCGATTCGATAATGCATTTTTTTTATATGCATTCATAGGATTATTAAAATGCTTCCACTAATGTGTCCTAGCCTTCAGAGGTCAGAGAGCGGGCAAAAAAAACGGTAACACTTAACAATAAGGTTCATTAGTTTAACATTAGTTAACTACATTAGTTAAAGGTCCCATTCCGCATGATCCCATTGTTCAAACTTTAGTTAGTGTGTAATGTTGCTGTTAGAGCATAAATAATACCTGTAAAATTATAAAGCTCAAAGTTCAATGCCAAGCGAGATATTTTATTTAACAGAAGTTCCCTTTCAAAGCCTACAGCGAACGGCTGGCTTGGACTACATCCTGGTACTTCCTTCTTTAATTACGTCAGTAGAGCAGTAGAACAGACTAACCTCCGCCCACAAAGAAACGCGAAAAAGGGGGCGCGGTCTTGTTGCTGTCCCACGTGGAGAAGCGGACGTGTCGCGTGGAGAAAAGGAACTGTTGCGTTGAGTGTGTTTATCGCCATGTCGTCGAGACGCTGTTATTTTCATCCAGGAGTCAAATCACCTTTGTTTGGCTTTCCCAGGGACGCTGTAGAGATTATTGAGCGCATACATCTCTCCGTTAAGAGGCGTGACCTTTCCAACATGCGCTAAGCTGCTGTCGAATCACAACACAGGAACTGCTGGCATGTGCGCTAAGCTGCGGTCGAATTACAACACGGTAAGCGCTGGCACAATCAGAACTCGTTACGTATTTCTGAAGGAGGGACTTCATAGAAAGAGGAAATCACCAGCCGTTTTGAGGACAGTGAAAACAGCGGTACACAGATAAGTACATTGTGTGAAAAATACTGTGTTTTTTTACACGCGAAACATGAACACATGTTATATTGCACACTGTAAACACAATCAAAGCTTCAAAAAAACACTAAGAACGGGACCTTTAACATGAACATATAATGAACTGCACTTATAAAGCATTTATTTTACCTTTGTTAATGTTAATTTCACCATTTACTGCATTATTAAAATCTTGTTAACATTAATTAATGCACTGTGAACTAACATGAACAAACCATGAACAGCTGGATTTTTTATTAACTAACATTAACAAATATAAACTAATGCTGAAGAGAGGTGTTGTTCATGGATAATTCATGTTAACTAATGCTGAACAGAGGTGTTGCAAAATAAAAAATAATACCAGGTTAGTTGGTTAGGTCATGTTAACTAATGCATTAACTAATGTTAACTAATACATCCTTACTGTAAAGTGTTACCAAAAAAAACAAAAATACAAAAAAAACTTTAGTCCATTGTTAATGTTAGTTCATATTACTTTATTGTTTTATTAGTATTACACACTTAACTTCCCATATAAAATGGCTTTTGTAGAAATTTACATAAGCCAGAATTTAAAAAGGCTTTAAAAGTATTGTTAGTTAATGCTAACTATTGTGTAGGATAATGTTAATGGCTACACAACGTTATTAAAGTGTTCCTGGCATTAAACACACAATGCTGCATGGAGAGACCCATATCATGCACTTTTCCAACTAATCCTAAACTAACTTTTCTTCACAGAATAGAAAGAAAAACCCTCTTTGTTCTCTTTATACGGGTCATTTTTCTTATGATGATTCTGAAAGAAAACGCACCGGTGTCTACTGCTGCTTTTATCTGAGGCTTCTTTAATGCGCATCTGATTGATAGGCTATATAAACCGCACGCTCTTATTTCAGTGTTGGTAATGTTGTAGTTACTTTAGCAGTTTCCTTCGTATATTCAGTTAAACGACATTAAAGTAAAATTTCATGTATCATTCATCAGAACTGTGCGTATGCATTTTAGACACTTACACAAACGTGTTTGCTCCGTCCATGCATGTTCATCCTTGAATAAGCAAGGTTTTACTTCAACTGCTCAGGTAGGCCTACTGTATTTCCGTAAAACTTAAATATTGTATTTTATATAAAATAATGGTGACGTTTCCACGCAATGAAAGCATTTTACCTATTCCAACAGTAGTGCCCGCGATGACTTGGCAGTTGACAATAGCTTGCGGTTTGACCCGGGACTATTCCTGTCTCGATCATGTCCCGATAGAGAGCGGTCATCTGCTCATGTGGTCGCAGTGGCCATCCTGAGGAGAGCTCAAACATGAGCTGTTCAAACATGTGTCACTGAGCGACGGACGGAGCGCGAGAGCAATCCAGCGAAGGCGGTAAAGCGCGTGTCTGTGAAGACGAGCTGTGAGGGCGCTCACACACATCTCTATTAATTCACGCATTTAGTAGATATAATCTAATGATAATTTTAAAGCACTGAATCGCTATTGAATCGCGATTCATTCGATTCTTAGCATTTTAAATCGATTATCGGCCGAAATAAACGATTCACGATTCAAAATGCACGTTTCAAGATCGATGCATATGCATCGTCAGGATTTGTAATCGATGCATCGAGAAAACGAGTGAATTGTTACACCCCTAATGTGGACAGATCTCAGATTTTTTCTTGAAATAAAAAAGTTTGAGTTCATACTGAAATCTTGCTTTTTCAAAAAGAGCGGACCCACTTTATATTAGGTGGCCTTAACTACTATGTACTAACATTTTAATTAATCATTTGATACATTGCACTTATTGTGTACATGCATGTTTTTACACTTAAATTTTTAAAAATACCTTCATGTAATTACATCTGTAATTAATTTCTGTAGTTACATTTGTAATTACACTGTTGACACTTCCCTTACACCTAACCCTACCCTTAAACTTACCCATACCACCACACCTGTCCCTAACTTTACCTGTATCCCGCCTCAATATCAGCAAAGGTGTTTTGCAACACAATATGAACACAGTAAGTACATTGTACTTATGTTTTGATGTAAGTACATAGTAGCTAAGGCCACCTAATATTAAGTGGGGCCAAAAGAGCTAATTTGTGATTGTTCACAAACGTTTTTAGAAATGGTATACTATATAGCAAATCTCAACTGCTTGATTGTTACAGTATTTTGTCAAAACTTTGAACTATATTATTGCCTAGCAATATATTAAAAGTTGGATATATTGTACATCGTACTTTACCTGCATAGATACAGTATACTCACATACTATATATCTCAACTGCCTGATTTTAATTTTATTTTAACAAAATGTAGTCTATATCGCCCAGCTCTAATCTGATAAATGCAATTATAAGTGATGAAGATATTCTTAAACATCAACATCATTATTTTATGTAAAGCTGCTTTGAAGCAATGTGTTTTGTGAAAAGCGTTATACAGATTAATTTAACTTGACAATTAAATGTTGTCAAACAAGTCTGGTGAAGTACAAATGCTGGGTTAAAAAAGGTAATTTCTTTTAATGTTTGAAGAAAATGACCTCTAAAATCTATATTTGGAAAAAAAAGTGCAGATGCAAGTCAGACAGAAGACAGCTTTTTTTTTTTATGGATCTATGCAAATATAGATGTGGCTGCGTTTATGTGTACAAGTTATAGATTTGGAGAGTCTATTTAAACCCAGTTCTGTGATGTTGACGAAAACTGCCTTTTTGTCTTAACACGTCAATCCTTTTCCCAACTGTTTCTCTTTGTTTCGTCTTTGATAAGCCTCTCTCAGCGAGTTCTCTTTAGTTTTTTCTCATCCCTCTCTTTTTTGAACTTTCACGTCGTTTTCTGCCTTCTTTTATACATAAAAGCTGCCTCTCCCGTCCCACCTGCCAGTCTCTCATACATTCTGAGTGAACATCCATTTTTCTTTTTGTTTCATCACTGTTTTATATGCAGGTCTCTCTTCTCACCACCTTCACTTCATTCCACATTTTCTATTTCTCTTCCATTCTTGCTCTATGACAGGTTTACCCATCTTAAAATTCTCAGTCCATGCACAATGTGCACTCACTCAAGCAGAGCCTTTACTAATGTGGGAATGATTCCCGAGGCCCACAGGTACAGTACAAGGTGATCATAACAATAACAGTAGGGTTGATGTAGGATCAGGTATAATTAATTCAATATACACTCACCTAAAGGATTGTTAGGAACACCTGTTCAATTTCTCATTAATGCAATTATCTAATCAACCAATCACATGGCAGTTGCTTCAATGCATTTAGGGGTGTGGTCCTGGTCAAGACAATATATATATATATGCTGGCAAAATGAGTCGCAATGAGCACATTTTCAAAAATGAGTTATTGTTATTAAAAACTTCAAAATGATGTATGAATTTTTGACTCTGAAGAGGAGAGAGAAGCACCACAAGAACCGCAACCAGCCCGTTTAGCCATGGATGTGTCTGAATGGTAATTTATGTGCAAGTAAACCATAAGACAGTTTGAAAAATTATCAAATGTATTCGTGGAAATTGTATTCAGTCATTTTCACTTTTAAAACATTACTCTATTGGCTAGTGATCAAATGTGTTTATATGACAAAAAGGGCTATGCCTGCATTTGGAGACATGGCGACCGCCTTAGATAGACATTCAAAGACAAATAGCCAACTTGTAATTTTGGCATTACAGAAGCAAAGATGGTTTGAGCCTGGTAGTTTTGCCATTTGAAATGATAATTACAGCATGTTCTTATAGCTTATTAAACGGCTCTTCAGAGTGCTGCAGAAAGTGCCATTCCCGGGCCTTACAAACGTTCGGAGGTCTGTTAAATCTATAATTACCACTGCAAAGTATATAATGACCACTGTCAATGGAAACAGGTTTTGTGCTTTTGATTCACGTCTTTCATATAATTCCGCAAGAAGTCCGTTCGCTTATTGCAATGGAATTTCATCGAAAGTGTAAGTCAGCTAGTAAGACGTTGCCACACAACACCTGAAACTGTCAAGTTCTAGCTGTGTGGCAAACTATTTATTTTGCCGGCGGAAGCCACGAAACAGTAGCAAAATCATTTTTAAAGACCCATTGTGTTAAGTTTCTTTTCTCGTTTTGACAAGCGAGATATAAGCGTCTGCCGGTAATTCTCAGAAAATAAGTCCCTTCAATGTGCATTGTTGAAGTTAGGGCTGCACAATCAATCAAATTTCTAATCGTGATTACGATTACGGATGCCATGATTACGTAATTGTCCAAAGCAATTACAAAACAAAAAAAATCCACTTACATTATTCTGCGTGCTTAGGAGGTGTGTTTAGAGCATGTTACATTGACTGGTCGAATGCACGCGAAACACCAGCACGATAGCCCCTGCCATTTTTAAAAGGCTGTGCACACAGCCTATATACTCCACAAACTAACTCTTGCCACCGTCACCTCTGGCTTTTGGCTTGCTTAGTTGGGGACACTCATTATTCAACTACATTACTGATCTGCTCGCATTGACACTATATGAGAACTGAATTGAGCTGGATGACATCACTGTTTTCTCCAGAGCGGCTGTAAAGCCGAATCAAATTCTGTAGCATTATTTTCCTGTTAACACTGTGAAGCTGCTTTGAAACAAACGGTATTTTAAAAAGCGCTATATGAATAAAGATGACTTGACTTGACTCTACAAACATGGAGAACAGTGATAGATGGACCTTTCAAACGTTATGCTAAGGAGAAAATCCAATGCAACTTTGAGGGGCCAAGTAAAACATGATTATGTATTTCTCAGCTAGTCACATCGGACATCAACCACACGGCAAACGCCAATATTTTTTCATATAATGTCTACTTTCTTTGTATAATAGTTCTACCTTATAACATATTAGACAGGACTGTTAAACAGATCGTAAGCTAATGAAGATGGAAAATGTGAGCGCTGTGTGCAAATTTTCTGGTGTTCTCAGTGCCGTCAAAAGAAAGGTCCTTTGCGCCATCAAAGTAAAAGTCAAAACAGCAAGCGCGGTCACTTTAGAGTTACTGGCGGTGCGAATGCAACCAGCCCCTATTATTGTACCATGCATACATTTTTACTTTTTTATTTAAAGAAGAAACCAAACAAATGTATAGATGACAAGAGGCTTAATGGTATAGAAAAGTAATACGTTTTATTTTTATATAAAAATATGGCATGCAGTTGCTTCAAACTATGGTATAAAGCTATTCAAAACATTCAAATGTAAATTGTGATAATCGTAATTAATAATCGCAATTGCAATTTCAAGGGAATAATCGACAATTATGATTTGTCATAATCGTGCAGCCTTGAAGTTCTATTTGTGCATAGCACAAAAGCATGTTGACGTTCAGCCATCCTTGCTGTATACCAAAACTGTCAGTGAGCTAGACGAATTCTGTGGGCGCGATCTCAAATGGGCGAGCTCATGAATAGTAATGAGCTCAGGCAATACCACGTCAGATGGACCAGCTTTTGAAGTTGGCCTGATTTCTCCGCTTATTTCTTTTCAGTGGCTAGAGCTGACAGAGGAGGTAGCAGTTCATTATTACATTCATGACATACCACAAACACATATGGACCTCACATATTTTAAAAAAATAAAAAAAGTGTAAACGGTTTTGTGTGGCAGAGCAACGTTAATGAAACCCACAGCCTATAAGATCTACTGTACCTGAAATAATGTAACACATTATATGTTTTTCCCAAATAGTTAACCAAACGTTCACATAAAGACATAACAGATAATGTTTGCATGAATACTTGCCAAGACAGATATTTTGAAGTACTGTAATTCTGTGTATATGTGTATATCAGGATCTCGTGCTGTCTGAGGCGTCTTTGTGTGCACGCGTCGGATCTGTCAGTCAGCATGAGTGAGATCGTTTTCATTAACAACAAAGGAAAGGTACTCCTCTAGGAAAATTAACAAATAAAGATAGATGTTTGATTACTATTTGGATCATTGGGATCACTAGACGAGGGCTTAATAAACTCATTTTTGTGAAAACCTCAAAATTGACCAGAATTGACAATTTTCACTTATTTTGCAGCTCAAAATTATCCGACTTCTTTTGCCAGCATGCGGGTAGGGTGACCACCATCAAACAAACCAAATGTGTCAAACAAAACCTACAACATTTATAGGCATTAGTTCATAGCTTAAGTCTTTACATGCAAAATGGTTGAACAAGTTGTCATAATATGTCAAGCATATTTCTATACATTTCCATTAGACTTTTTTTCTAAAGATATCCATTGTGATGTGGATGAGAATTTGTGGCCCAACAGACAGGAATGTCAGGAGGTGTAGGAAGACTGCACTGTAATTCCTATGACACTGCATTCCCTAAGGAGATTGTCCTATGTTCACATTTCTACTTTTTTTCTTTTCTTTTTTTCTTCTTTGTGCTATGCAGTGCTGTCTTTTCCTTTCTGTATCGCAATGACATGGTCTGTCAACAAACAAACAGTAACAGCGTAAATGTGAATCTTGTCCAGTCTCTTGTAATCAAACTCCTACATACACTAAGGTGTAACCTACAATTTACAATAATTTTAATTTAATTTTAATTAATAATGTAATAATTTTAGCCATAGTTTACATCAGAACATCCCTCCAGAGTACACTGTTATATTTACAACATGAGTAAACAATTTGACTGTCTTATCCGTACACAATAACACAAGGACTTGTCATTCTGATGGCACTAACATGTTCATTGACACAGATATTTACTTTTGAGAGATGAACTAAGGATTTTGAGCAAGAGACTAGCTTTTGCAGGTAATCCATGGTGTTTTGCTATTTGTACAAATTGTTTTCAGAAATGCACTTACTGTTTCGCAAATGGCGAGGATGATTAGAGAAATGTACCAAAGCAACTGAGAAAAACTTTAATATGATCATTTTAAAACCAACAGAGTGATGAAAATGCGGGATATTTTCTCAATATGCGACATGTGGGAAAAATGCTGTGCGATACAACGCAAAGCTAGACGGGTGGTCACCCTAAGCACGGGTCACACACATTTATATATATACACTCACCTAAAGGATTATTAGGAACACCTGTTCAATTTCTCATTAATGCAATTATCTAACCAACCAATCACATGGTAGTTGCTTCAATGCATTTAGGGGTGTGGTCCTGGTCAAGACAATCTCCTGAACTCCAAACTGAATGTCAGAATGGAAAAGAAAGGTGATTTAAGCAATTTTGAGCGTGGCATGGTTGTTGGTGCCAGACGGGCCGGTCTGAGTATTTCACATTCTTTTCAGTTACTAGGATTTTCACACACAACCATTTCTAGGGTTTACAAAGAATGGTGTCAAAAAGGAAAAACATCCAGTATGCGGCAGTCCTGTGGGCAAAAATGCCTTGTTGATGCTAGAGGTCAGAGGAGAATGGGCCGACTGATTCAAGCTGATAGAGAAGAGCAACTTTGACTGAAATAACCACTCGTTACAACCAAGGTATGCAGCAAAGCATTTGTGAAGCCACAACACGCACAACCTTGAGGCGGATGGGCTACAACAGCAGAAGACCCCACTGAGTACCACTCATCTCCACTACAAATAGGAAAAAGAGGCTACAATTTGCACGAGCTCACCAAAATTGGACAGTTGAAGACTGGAAAAATGTTGTCTGGTCTGATGAGTCTCGATTTCTGCTGAGACATTCAGATTGTAGAGTCAGAATTTGGCGTAAACAGAATGAGAACATGGATCCATCATGCCTTGTTACCACTGTGCAGGCTGGTGGTGGTGGTGTAATGGTGTGGGGGATGTTTTCTTGGCACACTTTAGGCCCCTTAGTGCCAATTGGGCATCGTTTAAATGCCACGGCCTACCTGAGCATTGTTTCTGACCATGTCCATCCCTTTATGACCACCATGTACCCATCCTCTGATGGCTACTTCCAGCAGGATAATGCACCATGTCACAAAGCTCGAATCATTTCAAATTGGTTTCTTGAACATGACAATGAGTTCACTGTACTAAAATGGCCCCCACAGTCACCAGATCTCAACCCAATAGAGCATCTTTGGGATGTGGTGGAATGGGAACTTCGTGCCCTGGATGTGCATCCCACAAATCAACTGCAAGATGCTATCCTATCAATATGGGCCAACATTTCTAAAGAATACTTTCAGCACCTTGTTGAATCAATGCCACGTAGAATTAAGGCAGTTCTGAAGGCGAAAGGGGGTCAAACACAGTATTAGTATGGTGTTCCTAATAATCCTTTAGGTGAGTGTGTATATATATATATATATATATATATATATATATATATATATATATATATAATTTAAAAATAGTATAATTTAAAAAAAAATTATAATTGCGAGATATAAACTCACAGCACAGTATATAGTTCTGTAATTGCGAGTTTATATCCCACAATTCTGACTTTATAACTTGCAATTGTGGGTTTTAGAATTGTGAGATAAAAAATTTGCAATTATCTTAATTTTTTTAATTCTTCATAATTTTTTATTTTATTATTATTAATCAAATATATATATATATTATTAGAATTTTTTTTTTCGTGGCAGAAAAAAAGCTTCCATACAATACTGATATTTATGACTGTCTTTATTTCTTTATATTCAAATATAGATTTTAAACGAAACAAACAACAACAAAAAACGCAGGGAGCCCTTTAAGCCCTTCTTTTTTGTTGATAAGCACTTTTCATTATAAGGTTGGCGCATGCTGAGTTCCCAAATGCACATTAAAGTGACCTGAACCAAAAGAACAGATGCAGAGATGGAGTTTTTGCAGAGCAGCATTTACTGCAAAAAGAGTCGCTCTGAGATGCTGCAAAACACTGGTGAATAATAAGCTGCTTTTTGCAATTTGATAATCACACTATACCATAGCATCATTTAGGTTTTATTTTGATTGATCGTGCAGCCCTAGTTTAAATGGTTCAGGGTTGATACAAGTGAAATAGACATCTTGTAAATTGTATTGTTTTCTTTCCAATAGTATTTTACACATTTCAAACACTGTGCCATACACTCTGCTACCAATTCAGCAACATCCAGAAAGCCTTCCATTGTGCACGGGCCAGCACTACGTACATTTTCTCTGTCTAGTTTATATTTATTATTACCAACACTGGGCTACACAGTGGGTAGTATAATTCACTCAGCACTGAATAGCTCACAGTAAATTCACAGATATAAACGCTAACCATCCCCTCTCTCTCTGAGTTATAATGAGGGTCACATTCAGCAATGAAATGCTGTAGAACTTTGCAGATAAGAGTCTGGAGTTGTATTGCTGCATTTGAGATAAAGTATAGTGATCTGTTTGATCTTAAACGAGCCTGTAAAATGAGCGTCTATCTATTCACCCAACTGAACGTGCCACATGATTAAATGAAGAATATTTAGACACACACACACACACACACACACACACGATGAAAGAGGGACATCTGAAAAAGTAAAGAATAATTCACATGCAGCAGGCTTGTTTATTCATACACAATAGGAAGTTCAGATAAAATGTGACCTCACTGTAGAAACATCAATGGATAGCCAAAGAGGAAAGAGCATGACCCATAGCAGCGTAAGGCGATGAAAGTCATGTATATTCTCATGGAGAAGAAATATTACTTACTTTATCTTAGACAACAAGATTAAATGGAGTACAAATGGAGTCATTTTAGCACCACAATATGACTTTAGCAACAGCTATGAGACACATTAACGTATTTCATGTCTAACATGCAGTTTGAGTGGGATTCTGATAAAAAGATTGAGTAATCTAAAATGTGTTTCCTCAACAAGTTTCAGAATTAAGATTTCAAACACACCAAGATCCCAAAAGCCAAGATGCTATAGTCTGCAAGTCAGACATTTTACTATGAGCTCAAAAACGTTGAATTATTTTACCCACATTAATTGTATAGCTCTAAATGTTTACTGTATGTCTCCTAATTTAGGAGAACCATCTGAAACTGAGTTGAGCCATAAGTGACAAGCCTACAGAGCTATAAAAGAGTAACTTTGCAACTCCGCTGGTGACTTAGTAACATGTCCTCATTCCATATGGTTAAAGCATCATCTCTTTTGAAAGTTATATTTAGTTTGAGGCAGACAGTAATGTCTGGTCTGAATATCCTTGGTGATGTTTGTGTGAGTACTGTCTGCTTTTCTGATAAAATTGTTATTGAACTTTAGCCCAGTGTAGATTAGATTAGATTAGATTAAATCTCTGCCTAATTATCTCAATGATTACACTCAACAGCTAACATAGCTTTTTGTTTTCTGTTTTAGCACCTTGTCTGTGGGTTAGAGAATATTTGGATATAACCGATAAAACAAAAAGAATGCAAAGATGACATTGTACTAAAACAATTTATTCATGCCCACACACTCCAGGACTTCATATTTCTTGGAGGTCCTGTCCACTCTGTTCTACTGGGTCTTTAAGAGAGCCATTACACAAGAGAACATCCACATGCCTTTGCTTTACCTGACTTTCAATGAATTAAATTATACATTTAATTAGGATGTGTCAATTTAACACTTTAATTATTATAATTACAAGTAATTATAAAAAATAGCAATTTTTTGAAGAAATAATATATTTTGACTTCTAAAGCTACCTTTTTTTGGTCAAGTTTATTCAATAATTGATTTGTCTGGCAGAATAATGCAATTTCCTTGAATTATCTACAAATACTCAAATATGCATTTTTTTGTGATTAATTTGATTAATTTAGGATTGTGTGCCATTCAGAATCAAATTGAGAATGATGCAAAACTGCAATTAAAATTTGAATATAAAGAAGTACAATTAAAATTAAATTAAAAGCAAATAAATTGAAATTGAAATATATATATATATATATATATATATATATATATATATATATATATATATATATATATATATATATATATATATATATATATATATATATATATATATATATATATATATATATATATATATATTTTTTTTTTTTTTTTTTTTTTTTTTTTTAAATAATATTTTTTAAAAAAGCATCAAGACAAAAACTGAATGTTGGCTTGACAAAGCCTGCTTTGAAATGTCTTGGACAAATACATTTTAGGTTTCTAAAATGTTTAAATAAGCTTTTTAAAACGGTTAAAAAGTCTTAGATAGAACAACAAACAGGACGACAACCGAACGAAAGAGTGATGAATGATAGATGAGAGCTAGACAGACATACCGAGAGCCATTTAGATCGTTTATGTATTTACTATGCTATATTTTAAATGTATAATATGCTTTGGGAACATCTGGATACACAGTCGTGCTAATAAAGCTCACTTTGAAATTGAACAAAAAATGAACAGACAGACAGACAGAGAGACATAGACAGACATAGACAGACATACAGACAAAGACAAAGACATAGAGACATAAACAGACAGACAGACAGACAGACAGACAGACAGACGTAGACATAGACAGACAAAGAGACATAGACAGACAGACAAAGACAAAGAGACATAGACAGACAGACAGACAGACAGACAGACAAAGACATGGAGACGTAGACAGACAGACAGACAGACAGACAGACAGACAGACAGACAAATACATTGAGACATAGACAGACATAGACACTGATCAGCCACTCTAAAGATGAGCTCCTGAAAAATTATAAAAGATTAAGCCAAAAAGTGAGATAACGACAACAAACACGTAAAAACAACAGAGGAACAACTTGGATTACTTTTTAATAAAAGAAAGACTGGACCCTGTGGATTAGCATCTGCTGGATCGCCACTATATTAGCTAACTGCAGATTTCTCTCCAAAATGCTCAAAGTTTTTTTTAAAGGATCTACAGCTGAAAAACATCACACAATTGTTGATCTCCAATTACTAAACAGAGAGGTGAGCTCTATCTGACAAAACTTTGACAAAAACTGTAGATTTTGATATTCTAGTCAAATCTCTGATTATTACAGGCTAAACGCTAAAGTTAGCTGCAGTTTTGGCTCAGTGCCCAGTCTGATCCACCCTGGCACACACAGAGTGCAGGGAGGTGTCTTTCCCAGAGAAGTGCAGAAGTGTACATGCCCGAAAAAAACACAGAGAGAAAACTCTCAGAGACAACCCTGATTTTACATTCAACTCAATGGGAAAATAATCAAGAACAACATCATATTCTACACCACTCTGATTACTGCATGGAAATCAGCCATCTGTGAGGAATACAAGCACATTTTTAAAGAAGGAATCGGTCGAGGTGGAAGATTAACTATATGTAAAGATGAAATGCTGGACACAGACAACTCCATTCTCACCATAACCTACTATACTAAAGGCACCTTCCACCAGCAAGGCAATGAGGCAAGCCTGAACTCATTCGAGATCTTCCCCCTGCTGAAGGCCAGAGTAGAGGAGGAGAGAGATCAACCTCATACAGACGGCACAGACTCTGAGGAGGACGGCCCAGCGATTCATTCACCTTCACCATCTGGCCGTCGACTGAGAGACAGTTTAGCTTTGCTGGAACTGGGCTTTACTGAATTCAGAGAATACACTCAAGTCAAACTCTCAGACACACACATTTACATCCATGAGCTCAAAGATGAACTCAGGCAGCTGAAGAACGACACCAACTCCTCCGTCACTGAGCTCACAAGAGCTCTCAGAGAAAACCAAAATCTCTCTCCGTATAGATAGGGTGAATTCAGGGTGATTGGGACATTTTATTCTAGTCATCTTAAAGGCAAAAACTGTCACCCTCACAATCACCCTGAATTCACCCTATGCAAGCTAGAAGATGACAAAGAGAGAAAAGAAGATAACCTCTCCAAACAGCTGCAAGAAATGAGAGAGCGGTTACAGGAAAACCGAAAAGACAACACACTTCACTACAGTACAGTGAGCCTGCCACAAACACACAGACACCTGCAGAAACACAAAACTCACCTGCCCACCCTCCAGAACCTGATCCAGATGTTCTCCTTTTCATGGACTTTTTGTGGGAATGGGAATGGGAAGTTTTCGGAAAGTCACTGCAAAACGATGCAGCACAACAGGCCACGCCCACCAGATCATCAGAAACTTCATAGGACATCCCTCATGTGTCATAATCCACACCTGGACTAATGACCTTGACTCGCTACGCAACAACACTGCTGAAATCACCAGCAAAAAGTTCAGAATAATCTCCCAAGACGTGACACACCACAGCGCATCATCTACAGCATCAATGCTGAAATTGCCAGTAGATGTTCTGCACTCCCAAACGTGCACCTGGTCCACCACCACCACATCGGCCTCCAACACCTATATGATGGCCTCCACCAACACAAAGATGCAGTGCGTAGTTTTGCAAAGACCCTAAAAGATGCAGCCCTGGCCGTAGCCCAACATCACAGAGACACCTGTTACCGACTCCAGAACACTACTGGCCCATTCACCCCTACATGCCCAGATACACCCCTCCGACCCCGGTGAGGAAAGACAACCACCCACAACCACATATGGCTCACTACACCCCTGTAAATCTGGCTTCCTGCTCCACCCTCCACACCTGCCAGTGAACTGAGCCAGATCAGTGAGATGCTGCACACACTGTGCACCCAGCTCCTGAACAGATAAGAACTACATTCACAAACACAGTGCTCTATTGGAAAAAAAAGTGTACCAATTTAATTTTTTTTTGCCATGTACGTTTCCACATGCACACAAGCTTCACATGTTATATTAGTAGTTATATTGTATTAGTTATTTTCTCTCTGTCTTACTAAATAGGTTTATCTTTAAAAAAAATATGAATGCGTTCATTTCAAATAAGTTGTTGGAATATTCAGGGTCTTCATTTTTCGACTTTTGGTTCTAAAAGCACAGACCCAGAATTTCGTAAAAATATCAAAGATGCTGATATTATAATCTTAACTGAAACCTGGTGTCAAATGATGCGCTAACCTACTGTCCCTCAGGCTACTACGAAATAATTGTGCCCTCAGTTAAAGTAAGTACAGTCCATCATGGACGAGACTCCGGAGGAATCATGGTGGGGTACAGGGAAAATCTGGCCAAACACATTTCTGTTATTACAGTTGCAAAGTTTCATTGCTGGTTAAAACTAAACAACCAAATTGGCATTTCAAACACAGACACATATCTATGTGCCATCTATATACCCGCAATGGATTCCCCTTACCATGGTGAGGAATTCATGAACAACATCCACACAGAAACCAGCCATTCCCAGGCCCAGGGAAATGGGTGTGGAGACTTTAATACAAGAACTGGATCTGAACTGGATAATATAGATCCAAAGGGCAATGAATATGTGTTTGGCCACAGCACCCTCAGTCTCACAAAAAAATCTTCCACCAACAAACAACCTTGACCAAACAGTGAATAAAACGGTAGAGAATCAGTGCACCTCTGCCGAGCCTCGGGCCTGTACGGCAGGATCCGAGGGGACTCTTTAGGTAGGTTCACATGTTGTTCAGCTCTTGGAGCTGGTGTAGTTGACTATGCCATCACTGACATGGACCCATCCTCCTCAATGACAATTATAATCTGGTCTACAAACTTATGAAGACACAATTAAAAACAATCAAATCCACTTGACTTCCCAATTACATATGAAGAATTGACAAACAAACTCAAAAGCCAAAAACGTACATTTTGTGAACTTTCATTTTGTCTTTATTATTTGATTAAAGTCTTTTAATGTTCGCCGATTCCCGCCTTCTTCTTCCCATAACAACAAACTCTACTACAGTCAGGAACACAGATACCATTTCAGTCTAGGCAGCACCAGCCTGGTCATCACTGCATCAGGGAGTTTCAGTATGGCAGTGAATGCTCTCAAAGACAAAGCTTGAAGAGCTCTAAATGCCATTAAGAAACAAATCCAAAACATTGAATTAACGATTCCAATCTGGTGTAAAATCTTTGATAGTGTGATTCAGCCCATAGCGCTGTATGGATATAAGGTTTGGGGTCCACTCAGTGATCAGAGCTACACTAGATGGGACAGACATCCAAGCAGCCCTACACATGCACAGAATTCTGCAAAGTTATTCTAAAATTGCAAAGAAAAACACCCAATAATGCATGTAGGGCAGAATTAAGCCCATTCCCATAGATTATTAATATGCAAAAAAGATTCCTCAATTCCTCAATTCTGGGGGCACCTAAATCAAGTCCCACAGAATCGCTACAAACCCAAGAACTGAACCCCGAAAAAAAGTCCCCTCAGTCAGCTGGTTCTGAGACTTACTAACCCGACTCAGACCAGCACTTGCTTCTCACCCAAACATCAAAATAAACCAAATTATCAAACAATCTAAAAATACATATCTGGAACATTGGGATCAGGAAATTAAAACACCAAGTAAATTACAATTCTATCGAACTCTAAAGTCAAATTATGAATTGGAAGAATATCAACAGTGTCAGAGACACAAAGCAGAGACAGATCCTGACCAAGTACAGGCTCAGTGAGTACAGTCTGGCCATCGAGACTGGCAGACACAGAAAGAGCTGGTTACCCAGAGTGTGTGTTCACTGTAGGACAGGAGTGATCGAGACAGAGATGCACTTCCTCCTTCACTGTCACAAATACATTTCCATAAGAGACCTCTAGTTAAACAAATTCAATACATTAATAAAGAACTTTACAGCCATGACTGAAATAGAACAAATAAAGATATTATTAGGAGAGGGACAGACAGCGGCACTGGCTGCGAGATACGTGCAGATGTGCCACAACCTGAGAGACAGCAGGTGAATGTGTGTGTAACCAGCAGCTATATCACCCTGTCGACCAAGACTGGTTTCCCACTGAAGCTAAGCAGGGCTGAGCCTGGTCAGTACCTGGATGGGAGACCAACTGGGAAAACTAGGTTGCTGCTGGTAGAGGTGTTAGTGAGGCAGGGGGTGCTCACCCTGTGGTCAGTGTGGGTCCTTACACCCCAGTGTAGTGATCGGGACACTATACTGCAACAAGCACCGTCCTTCGGATGAGACGTTAAACCGAGGTCCTGACTCTCTGTGGTCATTAAAAATCCCAGTAGGGGTGTAACCCCGGCATCCTGGCCAAATTTGCCCATTGGCCTCTGTCCATCATGGCCTCCTAATCATCCCCATATACAATTGGCTGCATCACTCTGTCTCCTCTCCACCAATCAGCTGGTGTGTGGTGGGTGTTCTGGCGCAATATGGCTGCCGTCGCATCATCCAGGTGGATGCTGCACATTGGTGGTGGGTGAGGAGCTTCCCCCCTTCTATGTAAAGTGCTTTGAGTGCTTAGAAAAGCGCTATATAATTGTAACAAATTATTATTATTATTATTATTATTATTATTATGTGTGTATTGCGTCTGACCTCAGTATGTTTCCCTAATGTCCACTACAGTAACCCTAAGAACCTGTGAGTGTATATACAGTATATGTGTTAAAACACTGTGGTATCACATTTTCTAATTTGTTACACTGTTTATTTAAGTTTAAGTTATGTTGTAATATTTTCCTCTATTATTTTGATGTTTATTATTATCATTAATATTATTATTCATGTTCATATATGTATTATTATTTATGTTCATATATTCCTAGCTTTGGCAATATTGTATCATTTACATTCATGCCAATACAGACAGACAGAGAGAGACATAGACAGTCAGAGAGACAGACAGACAGACATAGACAGAAAGACAGACAGACAGACAGACAGACAGACAGAGACATAGACAGACAGAGAGACAGACAGAGAGACATACACAGACAGAGAGAGAGACAGAGACATAGACAGATAGACAGACAAACAAACAGACATAGAGACATAGACAGACAGACAGACAGACAGACAGACTGAGAGATAGATAGAGAGAGAGAGAGAGAGAGAGAGAGAGAGAGAGAGAGAGAGAGAGAGAGAGACATAGACAGACAGAGAGACATAGACAGACAGACATACAGACAGATAGACAGATAGATAGATAGATAGATAGATAGATAGATAGATAGATAGATAGATAGATAGATGATAGATGATAGATGATAGATAGATAGATAGATAGATAGATAGATAGATAGATAGATAGATAGATAGATAGATAGATAGATAGATAGATAGATAGATAGATAGATAAAAAGTGTAGACTCCATGTGAGACTACTTATACCTACAGAAAAGAACTCAGCACATTAACACCATTAACACCACAGGATTATTTGTCCTGTAATAAAGAGATGCATATAAATGTGCTCTGCTCTGTTCTGTTCTTACCAGTCTAACATCATCTCCATGTGTTTATGTTGCGGCTCCCCTTCTGAGAGGCTGAATTCATGGGTCCGACCCCCAGATGGCTGTAGCATGCTGAGCCTATAATTATTAATGCTCTGGTTGACGTGGGGCTTGTGTTGCGCTGTTAAAACACCTTGCAAGAACACATACACTGCATGTGGTTCACTACATCATACCAATAAACATCCAATTACATTCACTCACCCCTGAGAGACATTCACGCACAATAGTTATAAACAACAAAACACGTCGTGAACAACATAAGAACATCCGTCTGCACGTGTCTGCTTGTGTTCAACATGATTGTCAGTTTCTCCCGGTAGGCGAGTAATCAAATAAACAGGCTCTTAACAACAATGCGGAGAACTCGCAAAAACTCTCCCTCTCTCACTCACATGTATTTAACAACTCTCAATAGTATGAGAGAGAGAGAGTGTGAGAGAGAGAGAGAGAGAGAGAGAGAGAGAGAGAGAGAGAAGGGGGGGAGAAGCAGCAATGTTTTCTCTATCCCTCTTGCTGTCTAAACAAATGCTGCATGTTCGTTGATAATTTTGTGAGAGATAAATAATGTAATGTTAGACAGACTCTGATTGTGTGTATATGCATGTGTCTCTTTGGCCCTTTGCTAATTTGTCTTTATGGTCTGGACGGCAGAGATAACAGCAGTCTGGGCTGTTTAAAAGTATTAACTGACCTGAGCGCTGAGAACAGACAGATCGCATCCTTGCACTCGTTCAAATGAACTGCGGCATTACTGCGAGACTGGACCTGCCAGGTTGAGTGTTTTCCTCCATGATATCAGAACAATTGTAGCTCTCTGACATTTTTAACGTGGCCCTCCCCAGAAATATTAAAAATTAATTTAAATATAGGAATTAAAAACATGCTCATCATAGAAGAGGTGTACTCAAGTGATTACAGTATGTGCACTCTAAAAAATGCTGGGTTAAAAATAACCCAAGTTGGGTTGAAAATGGACTAACCCAGCAATTGGGTTGTTTTAACCCAGTGACTGGGTTGTTTTAACCCAGCGGTTTTCTATTTTAATATATTTTAAAATTACATTTATTCTGGTGATGTAAATACAAATTTGGTGTTTAAGAAACATTTATTTTTCTATTATTAATGTTGAAAACAGTTGTGCCGTTTAATATTTAATATGTGGAAACCGATACATTCTTTAATTAATATATTAAAAAAAATATATATATATTTATATATATATATATATATATATATATATATATATATATATATATATATATATATATATATATATATATATATATATATATATATATATATATATTGCATATCAAATGATTAATTTAAATGTTAGTAGTTAAAGACACCTAATTTAAAGTGGGACCAGATGTTTTTTTTAGGTTTTAAATTATGAAACAAAACAAAAAAAAACTGTTCAAAATGAAGTCAAAAAGTAGATACTTTGTAGGGGCCAAAAATTAGTGGAACATGTTCATAGTTAATGTGATGAACTACAAACTTCGGACTTGAAGCATCCATTAAAAATAACCTTGGGTCCAGTCGGTTAAAACTAATTCCAAATATTTCGTTATCTATTGCAGTGAAATTCACATACAACTGTGGTTCAAGTGTCCAAAAACTTTTGGGGTCACTGCACGTCAAATACAGCATCTATGTCTTAGCTTGGATTATCTGAGCTCTAATAACATCTGCATATGTGCATGTGTGTGAGAGAGTGGTGAGGGGAACATGAACATTGAGTTAATTGGTTAGGGTCGAGTAGGTCTGAATGGTTGTTTTGTAAATGAAATCTCAGAGCTTTTCCAAGGCCGTGAGCACCTACAAGTGTGAAAAGAGTTTCTCTATCGACAGACCCCTCAAGGACACAATTCTCTAGTTATTATTGAAAAAAATCACTTAAACACTCGTATCTGTGTATTTCTAAAGGCACTGTGCATGTCTAAAGGCACATTTTATATTTTCTGAAAGCAGATGCTGTTGATGTCTGTGAAACAAACTTAAGTCGGCTGCACTACCATACAAAGGCGAACTGCAGTAACGTTGTCAAGTTTGAATTATAACAGAAATTGCCTCTCTTGGGTCTCAACTGTCCTGTGACAGATGGGTTGGCTTGAATTTGAATGATGCAGTGCAAAAAAGCAAACAAATGTTTTTTATTTCATCACAGGCTTTACAGTCTATTTCCGTCTAGCAAAATCATGACAAAGACTTGCACACCTGGGTAGTTATTGCCCCACAACAAACCATAACAAAGCACATCCTGCCCTGCCCACGTAAAATACAGTTTGCAGTTATTAGGGTCTAGGGTCTAGGGTCTAAAGCACTACGTACAAACGCTATCTACCTTTTCTCTATCTCTCTCTTACAAGTAGACTGATGGTTCATTGATGCTATAACCCACGCAATGCCATGCATTTTATCAAGCTTAAGGGGTGTTGTTAAAAATCCCTTTGTGGTAAAACCATTATAATGTAGACACTCAAGGGCTTATTGCTTTTAAAACACGGTAGTGACAACAAAATGCAGTTCAATAAATAATTGCATATAATATATTAATAATTCTTCTTTTTTAGTATGCTAATAATAATAATAACACGTTTGTAACATGACTCATCATGACATCTTATTTTACAATAAGACCATGTCCAATCCATTTTATGAACTAAATGCGGAAACTTCTTACATATCTACATCTTAATACTTTGTCATTACTGTAGGGCAATTAGAGCATTATTCCTCAGATTAGTTCAGATTACTTATGTTTTATTTACTGCTATGAATACCTCTTATGAGCTCAGTGTGATTCCAATAGCAGTATAAAAAAAAGAATGAAAGACTTTGTGAAAGCTTTAAGGGTGATGAGAAAAAGTGAGAATGACACTCCAGCTACACTATAAGTGACAAAATGAAAATACTGCCATAACAATCAAAGTACACTTTTGGCGGCATAGGATTTCGAGTGTAAAGTTGTAGAGTTATTTTTCCTTTAAATTTGGTAAATATTTCATTATGTACTGTCATATGTCTGTATTCAACCATTTAGACAATTTTTTTGATCTAAAATACCCCACAATTTTAGTTAACGAAAAACAGACAAATGTCGTTTCTTAACTTATTAACATATTAAAACTTATAAAAGATATACCGAAACCGGAAGGTGGGAGGAGTCAGAGGGAAGCCAGGAGGATGCCCATGGTGGAGATCTCCTTGACGAGGCCATGGGGAAGACGGGTAGAATCTGAGCCGGTGAAGAAGGAGCCCAGAGCACAGATGGAGAGACGATGGACAGGCACTATACCGCCTCTTAGGGGCCGTGACGATGACCCCCTGAGGTGGAACCAGGGTACCGGAGGTCTGAGGTTCAGCCAAAGCGACTGAGGGCCGAAGTGAAGCCAGAGGGTCGAGGGAGCCTGGTGAAGCCGTCAGGCTGATGGTACCAGGTGGAGCTGAGGGAGGGAGGAGCCAGTGTGGAGGAGTCTGGATGACAGGCCAAGGTAGAGTGACTGGATTAGTGGCTGGAGGTAGAGCCAGAGGATCCATACATCACAGTGCTGTTACACGGCTGGCCCGAGGTGGATCCACACCACAGAGGGATGGAGGAGGAGGAACCCAGGTGCAGACGGGAGACAGCGGGAGAGGGAGGCTGGGTAGCATATCACCCTCTGTGGTGGGAGTGTGGGCGGGGCTCCACTCCATTAACTCATACTCAACGAGGACTCACACACCTGGTCAGACGATCAGAGGCAATGTCAAGCTCTGTCCTTTTCATCTGCTCTGGCTCATTCCTCATGGCAGGATGAATTCCTCCATCTGCAGTGGGCTCAGGCTCATCGTCCATGCAGCTGGGTGATTGTTGGCTGAACTAGGCTGGCTGGATTAGGAGCGGGACTCCTCCTCATTAAGGCCGATGGTCAGTGTACATAGAGCATACATATATAAATACATAGAGCAAACAAAGGGAACTAATGAGATAATTGATGAAACAGCAGGTGAACATAATGACTAATTAACCACACAGCGAAATTAGGTCACAGGGCACAGCATACAGACACTATTTTAAAGATTTTTTTGTAAAGTCCAAATAAGCATATACACAGTCACAGACACGCACACGCACACACAGAGAAATGTATATATATCTATATATACATTGGGGAGAGCGGGGCACAACCTAACACTTTTTGACTTTCTCAGTTTGTGTAAATCCACTTGGGGTTCAGAGTATTTATTTTTTCCCACATTCATTTCACACGTCTAGTACAATTATGTGGTTTTGTTTCATTAATACAGTGTATACTTTTTTCTTGATTTACCTGATAAGTGAAATGTGACAACGTGCCCCATAGGTGGGGTACATTGTAACGTGAGGGGCATGATGTAACATGACCAAATGACAGCTTAAAATGTCATCTGATTTAATTAAAAAAATAAAAATAAAAAATCCTAGACAAACTAAAATATTCAGTCAATAAAATACAGTTATTAACTTTTTAAAATAAAATAATGGCATTTTTTAATCATAAAAAATATATATTTTTTAAAGTTTGACAACAAACACATAGCTAAATACAGCTATACAGCATAGTTAAAGACAATAATGATGAAGAATTTCTGAACATTGACTCAGTCATTATTTACCTTTTTCTCATGGTTTCTCAAAAGAATTCATACAAAGTATAGAATATAATAGCATATTTCTAATGGCTCATTGTAACGCAATGTTACAACGCACCCCACCTGCGCAACTGGGATTTAAACCCGGCTTGTGTCTTCTGCTGTTAGTTCAGCTTTAAAGAACGATAAATAACAGATATAAGATTAAAATAATATCAGATTTGTCTTATTTTAAATACACACAAAAAACAGAGATGAAAAATACTTTTGCAATGGTTAAATAAATGTTTAATAAATGCACAATTTTTTCTCTAAATAATGTTGATATGGCAACTAGTAAATACTAAGTTTCGTCATCCTGGCGTGTGGAAAGTTTTAAACCATGCGTGTTACAACTAACCCCGTGTTAGGTTGTGCCCTGCACTACCCTACATTACCAGCCAGTGCAAACTTTCCCAGAATCCTCACTTTGGCAAGCCGTTTCGAACTCCTGATACAAACTTTGTGTTGGCCTGATTTTGTTCAAAATTACATCATACCAGTTTATTCTTCGATTTCGCTTGAAGTATTTCGGGGGCCTTAAACAGTCCTTTTTACTGGATGAGGATGAGATGCTCTGTAGTACTTAAAACAGACTCACTGTGACTTTTGATATTGCCATGGTTGTTCAATCTTTTTGTGTTCATACAAATATTTACACATTAAAAGGTTTGTATTTTCCAATCATCAGTGCATTACACATAATTGTGTAATATAACGGAGAAATACGCAGGCAGAAAGAGAGACATAGAATGAGATAAGGAAAGATACAAATGCTGTACCACTGTTCAGCAGTTGCTTTTTTGGAGATGGAAATTTGTAATGTTTTGTTGTGTAATGTGCTGTGTGATGGACTGGGGTAGGCTCTTACACAGAGCCCATTATGGGACAGCTCTCCCCTGGAGTCAAAGACCCAATCTAATACCCCGCTGAACTCTGACCATTCTCCACACGAGACCTCAGGGACCTTTAGCAAAGAGATATGAAGTGAGACACATTTACACAAAGTATGCTATTTATCTCCTCTCACTCTCTCTTTCTCTCCATCTTTTCTTCAGCTGCAAAATGCCAATGGGACATGCTTAACACACCCACACCCTTTCTCATTCTCTTTCTTCCTCTGCTCCTCTGCGTAGTTGGCAGACAGCTGCAAGAACTTTAACTCTAACTAACAGTTTTATTTCCATGTGGATTATAACACACAGAGGCCAAATGGAGCTCCAGATATTCCACTGTTTGGCAAACATTAGCGAGAGGGAGAGCGTTTGAGAGAGAGAGAAGCAGCAAGGTCAGGTGTAGAGCAGTTCTCCATCATATCCAATAAGCTTATCTAGGAATATAACTGCAGCCGAGAGCTTCACAGAGTTCCACCACCTATTTAACTGTTGAACGAGCCGTTATTTACCCATCAAAGTCTTAGAACCAGGCATGAAATATGGATTTTAATATGAATATGCCAGCCATCTAAGGTCTACGCCACATAATCATACTCTAGCCGTGAGATCTCAGCTCACAGCGGTTTGGAGTCGGTTCCTGGATTCAATGTGATGTAAATTTTGCTTTTGTTTGCACATGAATGGCATATGTAAATAATTTGCTAATTTGCACTCCCCTACAGGCTTGATTCACCTTGAATATGCATCAGATAGTGATGTGGGGGGAAATGTTATGGATTTACTGGGAATTCAGCCATGTTTAAATAAAAAATAATAATTTTCACTATATTTCTACATTGTCTGTAGTCTGTTCAGTCAAAACTGAGACTATTCTTGTCAATGGGAGGTGACGATGTGACATTGACTTGCTGAAGTGTAATATTGGTTATCGGCAGGTGTCCGTCAACCGGTCAGATAATCAATGAGACAAGATAATCAACTGAGCACATTTAACCTTGGCAATACACTACTGTCAGAGAAAGACAATGTCCATTTGCGCAGCGTGGGAATGACAAACAACAAACACACATGCACCGACATCAGAAAAAGTAAGCCAATGGGTTTATTGTGTGATAACAACCAGCTGGACGTACATAATCCTGCTTATTACATGCCTACTTGCCACATAATTAAATAATTGGAATTTTTTTTATATGGAATATCTTATTAGCTCAAAACCCTGTTCTTCCATGAAGAAAAAACATTTCCTGGCAAGCAGCTTTGAAACAATATAAATTAACAAGTTTAAACAAGACAAACATTTAAGGGATAATGTATGTAGTCTTATTACACAGCTTTTCACCAAATAAATAATTACGTTGACACAAAATACTGACAATAAGTTTTGATTAATTATGTGCATGATTACAATCCATTACAATGTCCAAAACTAATGAAAGGTGCTTATAATTAAGTCATCTGATTTGATTTTTAATACAATTGATAACCAAGACACAAAATAGCATCTGCTGTGTTTGTATGAAGCGAGAAATTAGAAGATGAAAGAACGTTATACAGCATTGCTTATCATAACCATGGTCATTATCAGGAAAAATCAGACCTCGGAATGTCGCAACTGACTAATATCAAGTATTCATATATCATCATGAATCATGTATTTTAGAGAACTGTGTAATAATGTTGAGTAAGTTACATTTTTGATAAGGTGTGTCACATTTTTCATTGCTTGGGGAATTGCTTGGTCTTTTCAATAGGAATCTGTGTGATTGGAAATTTTACACGAGGACGAAAGATTTCCCCATGCAGATTTCGCAATTTGTAGTTGCTAAAGTTCAGTATTGGGAAGGATACTTTCAAAATGTATTTCGTTACAGATTATAGAATACATGCCCAAAAATGTCATTTGTAACGTATTCTGTTACATTAATCAATCTGAGTAGCGTATTCTGAATTCTTGGATTACTTCCACTAGGGTTGTGCCGATGATAGCTGACCGACATGGAGTGCTGTCCCCCATTGCAGGTCTTGCGCGAGCAACACACACTAATCCTAGTCTATTCTAGTTAATCTAAAAACTTTGCACTGCAGGGATTGCTCTGTAAATTAAAGTGAGAATATAACTAATGCATATATGCTATTTTAAATATTGTAGTCTATGCCATAGTCTGTGAAAATATCGTGCCAGGCAGGCTACACAAATATTGATCTTGACATTGTTAGCCTCAATCTTGTCTTACACTGTGAATTTAACTTAAAATATTTAATTTTGTACAAGAAAACAGTGCTTATTAATTAATTATTAGTATACAAGCCTGTAGTGTCTCATGAGATCGTGCTGATTGTCGCACAACTCTTGCTCCTAAACAGACGGCAGTTTAAAGGTCCCGTTCTTCGTGTTTTTTTTAAGCTTTGATTGTGTTTACAGTGTGCAATATAACATGTGTTCATGTTTCGCGTGTAAAAAAACACAGTATTTTTCACACTATTTACTTATCTGTATACCGCTGTTTCCACTGTCCTAAAAACGGCTGGTGATTTCCTTGTTCTATGAAGTCCCTCCTTCAGAAAAACGTAACGAGTTCTGATTGTGCCAGCGGTTCCTGTGCTGTGATTCGACCACAGCTTAGCGCACGTGAAAGCGGTTCCTGTGTTGTAATTTGACAGCAGCTTAGCGCACGTTGGAAAGGTCACGCCTCTTAACGGGGAGATGTATGCGTTCAATAATCTCTACAGCGTCCCTGGGAAAGCCAAACAAAGGTGATTTGACTCCTGGATGAAAATAACAGCGTCTCGATGACATGGCGATAAACACACTCAACGCAACAGTTCCTTTTCTCCACGCGACCGTCCGCTTCTCCACGTGGGACAGCAACAAGACCGCGCCCCCTTTTTCGCGTTTCTTTGTGGGCGGAGGTTAGTCTGTTCTACTGCTCTACTGACGTAATTAAAGAAGGAAGTACCAGGATGTAGTCCAAGCCAGCCGTTCGCTGTAGGCTTTGAAAGGGAACTTCTGTTAAATAAAATCTCTCGCTTGGCATTGAACTTTGAGCTTTATAATTTTACAGGTATTATTTATGCTCTAACAGCAACATTACACACTAACTAAAGTTTGAACAATGGAATCGCGAAGAAGGGGACCTTTAAGATAAACCTAGACTTCAGCGAACGTCAAATAACTCTTGTCTGGTTATTACTTTTAAAGACAATTTGCCTTAGCCAAAATGTCAAATCAAATGAAAGAATGAAGGTGATTCTGATAACATACATTTATGAAACACAGAAGAACAACAAATCAAGAACAAGGAAATGGGAAAAACACTCAGACCGAAACTCGGATTTACCAGCTCAATTAACTTTTTGTTGTGCAAAGCATAGCTACAAAATAAATTATGTTTTTGAAATATTGTAAGGTGGTTGTATGAACTGCACGAAAGAATAAAATAACGAACTTATAGTTTTTAAGTAGAAAATAAAATGTATGTTAAGAGTACAGTAAAATTGCTTAAAAGTATACAACTCTTCTTAAGTGGAAGAAAGCTACGTTTCCTCCCCTTAAAAATAGCCTAACGAAATTATAGTTTTAAATAGAAAATCATATTTATGTAAAGAGATATAGTAAAATATAGAAACGCTTTTTAGTTCTTCATGCCTTCTCGGGTATTTTCATAATAATAAAGTGCTGACTGACATAGACTTTATCAATAAAATACAATAAAATAATGCATTGTCTGCCTCATTCTGTGATAAGAAGACACGTCAGCTCACAAACGATCGACTGACGATATGAAGTGAGTTAAAACGTGTTATTAAACGTTGTATTTTGTTGGATAACAGTTTCATGAACGCTTCGTTTTACTAGTTGGTGAAGATATTTGACGTGTTTTTTAAACTCACGTTATAAGCGACTCAAACTCGCAGTACAGACGGAGCAGCGTTTATATAACTGATCACAGAGCCGCTCTTCACTGACACACTGTACAGTTATATTTCGTTCTCCATTCTCTTTCTTTTATGTGAAATGCTGTTTGAATTTCCAAGATAGAAACGCGTTCTTGCCCTGGCTCTGTTGTTGTCTGTTGTCTACCTCTAGCTCCTGCTGCTCCTCTTCCAACTCCATTGTGACTGGCAAACCACGCGTTTTCATGTTGGGACGTTCTGGAGTTGTCTTAATTTACTTCGAGAGTGAATAAACTTGTGAAACCGAGAAGTATAGTAATGTAATCCATTGATTTCAACAATGTAACTGTATTCTAAATACCAACTATTTAAATTGTAACAGTAAAAGAATACAGTTATTCATAATTTGTATTCTGAATATGTACGGCCGGTACATGTATTCCGTTACTCCCCAACACTGCTAAAGTTGGTCACATGTTAATTTGTTGCGTTAACCAACAGAAAGCTGCTTGATTTGAAAATGACTGCAGTGTCAGTGGTGTTTATTGCATCACCACCAGTGTTGGGTGTAATACATTACTAAGTTATGAATTACTATAATTTACTTTTAAATGATAGGGATTACTCTTATTTTAATGTAACCTCCCTTTAAAGGGAACAAAATATGCAAAATTCACTTTTATAAGGTGTCCACAGTGTGTGTAAACAACCAGACTATAATGATAAAAATCCACCAAATACTTTTTTTATAATCCCTATCAATCAGTATCAATCATAACACGCTGTTCCAGATTTACCCCTACTCCTAAGTAAGAGTAGGGAAACCCCGCCCATGACTGTTGATGATCTGCCCTTTAAGCATAGACACACCCCTGAGTGAGAAGCACAGAGACCGCCATTTCTGTTTACTCGCTGTATCAGCTAGCTAGAGTATTACAATGTCTGTGCCAAAAACATTACAAATGTTCTGTTGGTACATCCAACAAACATACAAGTCTCCGTAGACTCCTTCTGATATTGGTAAAATGCTATCAACACATGTAAAATCCACTAACCATTCAGAAACGTCTAAAAGTTGCAACCTCTTCCTGAGTCTCTCCATCTGTGTCCGACTCGGGTTCAAACATGTAAGGCTGCACTCCACAACTGGTTAATTCTGACATTTAGGCTGAATGTGAATTATTTTTTTTTGACATTATATCAGAAGTTCTTGTAAAGGAGCTGCTGGAAGGGGGGTGGGGAGCAGCAGCTCATTTGCATTTAAAGGGACGCACACAAAAACAGCATGTTTTTGCTCGCACTGAAATAGGGGAAAATTTGATAAACTATAATAAATGATCTAGGGGTTTTTTTGAGCTGAAACCTCACAGACAAATTCTGGGTACATCATTTATATTATTTATTTGAAAGAATTAAAGGCACAATATGTAAGGCACAATATCTATTAAAATATCCAAAAACCATTAGAACGGTGTTGTATATTTTTTTTACCTGTGTACTTACATTTTCCCAAACATTTCCAACAATGTTTAAATCCAGAGGAATCAGCTATTTTAACCAGTGTTATGGACCGTGTCCTTGCGTCGCCTGTCAATGACGTCATATCCTTGATTTCCGTAGAAACCATGGAAACACTGAAGACGCTTTAATATAGTATGTATTTTATTAGACAGGCGAGCAACTATTTGGATATTCATTTATCAACGGGAAACAAATCATTGTTAAACAGTGCAACACAGTTAGTCGTATTGTTTGAATCGCTTGTTTTCTTGATTCAGCGCGAGTAACGTTTTTACCAAGCCTCAGAGACAACACTATTTTGTCAAATGGCTAACAGCATAATCAGAGAGAGCTTTCTCCATCATACAATATTATATATTATAATTATTTGCATGTCATTTAGCAAACAGTCATTAAGTCATCCTGTTTTTATTAATATGATATTCTAAGTGCAATAAGTCTCTCATACCAGCCACCGAGCGAACACACAAAGTAACGTTATAACATAACTTTCAACACACTCAAATGTGTTTAGTATACATGTTTTAACCATGTAAAACAGCACTGCGTTACCCCACATACGCAACAAAATGAGCGTAAGCAGCCGACTGCAGCATAAGCATAATAAAAGAGACCGGTGTTTCGCGCAGGTTCAGGAGACATACTATATATTTTTTGTGAGAAATAAACCGTATTATTCAGTCAAAATACTAAGCTCAGCCGTTACTTTGAGCGCGCTCCTGTGAGAGTGCGTGCGAGTCGTCAGAACTGACTCAGCAGCCCCTCATGCAATGTTGTCATGACAACGGTACACACTATTCACTTCAGGAGGTTTTATTACTAGTATTATTGTATTATTTCTTATCATACCTTATAGAAAAGACGAGAGTCGCGGTTGTTTCCATTGAGCCTGATTTCTCAAAATGGTGTGTGTGCTTATCCTGGGTACCATGACAACAGTGCGAGTTATAGCAAGCATGAGCACCGGCACTGGCGCCTGCTGACGGCTCGCACTCATCACAGGAACGCGTTCAGAGTAATGGCCGAGCTCAGTATTTTGACTGAATAACACGGTTTCTTTCTTGCAAAACCTTATAGTGTGCCTCCTGAACACGTTCCATATATGGCGTGCATCTCACCGAATCATTACATGATACTTTTGTATCATTTTTGTAATGTTTTAGCCTGGTCGCTCTCCACTGCCATTGTAGGAAGGCCATTGCGTGCAGGACTATTTTTTTTTAAATTTCTGCTTTTGAGGTCCGAAAAAGATAGAAGGACATAGGGCATTAGAACAACAGCAGGGTGAGTAAAAGATGGCTTTATTTTCATTGCAGGGTGAACTATCCCTTTAACATCACACATCATGCGATGTGACTCTTGCATTTATCGTGCAGCCCTAAATTACACTGTTAAAAATGTAATTAGTAGTTAGTACTTAATTACTTTTTTTAGAGTAACTTACCCAATACTGATCACCAAACCATTGAAAAAAGGGTTTTCTTCTTTTGCTGTTACTAGTCTATTTTTGCTTAGTCAATGAAAATAGTTCCACCAAACAACAACCAAGCGACTTTCCTCCCCCTCAAGACAGCACTTGTTCCCTTCATGACGTATGTTTTGGCAGAGGGTGGGACTAAATATCTTCCACAACTGACTGCAAACTGGTATTCAGATCCTCTTCCATAAATAGAGACCCTCAATCAATCAATCAATCAATCAATCAATCAATCAATCAATCAATCAATCAATCAATCAATCAATCAATCAATCAATCAATCAATCAATCAATCAATCAATCAATCAATCAATCAACAGCCAAACAACAGCCAATTGTAAGCAAACATTTTGCAGTGCAAATGCCGAGAAGACTGTCTGGTTTCTAATATAAGGTCTCATTTCTTTTATCTGTGAGTGTATGAGTGAGTGTTTCTCCTTTTCTTATCCATTACTTGTCACATTCAACCTCGTCCCATTTCTCTCTCTTTTGCAGTGGCAGAGGTTGAGAGCAGTTATTGCAGGGCAGACAATAAAGGTTATTGTTAAGATTTAAAGCACTAACCCTGTGGCAGCACTTCAATACGGCAACCCTTTTCTTGTCTCTCCTACAATACTTGTGTGCTCCCTCTCTCAGCTCCCTCCATTAGCTTACCCTCTTGTCTCATTCCTCATTGACCTTCCGTACATGAGCATATAGATAATGTATGGAGAGCTCATAAAGTTACACGTCAGCCTTTCTGAGCTGGAGGAGAGAGCACCAGCTCTGTTGTCGGCCCATAAGAGTTTGTGTAGGATATGCGTAGGTGTTTTTTCCTCATTTCAACTTGTTTTTTCCTAAATTGCCTCTAAATTTAGTCCATTGTTTTATGAGCTGGCCTGCTTTATGTAATTGATTGGGTGAGTCAATAAGTTCTATGAATAACCATTTCTTAATAGCCAAGAAGACTCTATATTGAGTATGTTTGGTAGACTTTTTCCATCCAGAGGAATTCATCTTCTAGATGAACTAATGAGCACATCTGAACATGCTCGGCGAATCCTATTGAGTCTGAGTTTTGTCGTGTCAACCTATTAATTAGAGTCATCAATCATGAATTACTTTGGTAGGGATTCACAAACAAAATCTGTATTTTAACTGTCACAGTATATTCTTCAACCAGAGAACTATATTGACAGTTGTTGGTAACAACTGAAAACAGATGCACTGTACACAGTGTACGAAAAAAAAACATCACTGGCACACAGTACATTAGTTATGAACGATACTTGTCTGGGTCTAAGCCTCTGCTGACTGCAGGATATGCAACAGAGAAGGAAGATTTCTCTTTGCCTCTAACTTTGGGAGACAGTCGTAATGATGATTGAATATAGCGGAAAGAAAAGGAGAGGGAGAGTGAGAAAGAATGAAATGAAACTCGAGCATCATTTCTTGTTCTCAAAACTTCTCAGGCACTGGTGCGAATCTTCACAATAACAACCTTTTTCTTTCTCTGTCTTTAATTTGCTCGTTTTCCTCTCAGGCTCCTTGTATATTTCCTTTCCTCCTCTCCATCTCTCTAGACGTGTTCCTAAACCTAGTGAGCTTGCCTACATAGGCAGCCGCCTTTTAAGACAGCATTCAAACTTTAATGGATGTCTCAAGAGTTAGTGAACTGAAATTCTCTGGACACTAACTCCAAGGGCTACATGATTAATCAATATAAATCAGAAATAGCGCTATGGCTAGTAAAGTAAAGTGTGTAAAGTGTGTTCGATAACTCCTGAGCAGCTTGTGATTCAGTCTTTCACACAAACTCATCTCTCAATGTGCTCTTAGTCTTTTAAAGTCTGCATGAAATGGAAGATGCAATAGTCTTTTCTTTCCTATTATGATGTATAGCCGAGTGAAACAGCTTCTGGAACAAGAAAAACTGTAGGGCAGGCCTTGATTTCATTCATGGTAATTGATTTCATAGTGTATAGAGGATCTGAATACCAGTTTGCAGTCAGTTGTGGAGGATATTTAGTTTCACCCTCTGCCGAGACACACAGTACGTCATGAAGAGAACAGATGCCGTTTCAAGGGGATGGGAAGTTAGCCTTTTTAAAGGTTTCAAGAACTGGCTTTTTTTTTATTTTTTTAAACTGTTGTCTGAGGTCTACTTGTGACGTTCGCTTGGTTATTACATCAAAATATTCGAAATATTCTGAGATTGAGCGTTTTCTGGGCCTGGTGTCAATAAAAGCAGAAAAAAGGAAGTTTTTATCTCTGAAACTTACATTATATTCTTATATCACGATTAAATTTTATATATCAAAGGCTCAAGGGAAAGTTGATTTCTCAATTCATCACCCCTTTAAGTCCCCTTTCGTTCAGTCACTACGACGTACGTTAGTGACTAACGAATGGGGGTTTCGCTTAGAAGCCAATCATCTCCGAGAATTCAACAGCGCCCAATGGCAGTGCCAATGCCATGGGCATGCGGAATTTGCATGCGTAACTCCGCCCCACCTCGTGGGTATATAAGGAAGTACGCTGGCAACATCGCATTATGTTTCTGCTTTGGAGCCAAGAGTATCTCTTCACTCCTTCAAGCCTGATCTGAGTCTTCGACAAGCCTTCGAGACGAGCAGCTTTCCAGAGACGTTAGTGTTACGGCGCGTTCCAGTGATCATCATACTGCCTGCCTGCTGATCTGCGCAGTGGTCCGCTAGACAGCTGGTGTGTGGTCCCTGGGCGCTTTGGCGTTCTCTGCGAAGCTTCCTCTCACAAAAGAGCTTACACGTGACGCGTCCTTTTCAGGATGTCTCGTCCGTGTACTTCTGGGTGTGGCCGATCGTTGTCTTCTTCTGATGGGCACAAACACTGTCTGGTATGTTTGGGCTTTCAGCATGCCCAGGCAGCGTTTGTGGATGAGTCATGTTCCCACTGCGGGAACATGACCATCGCGGTGTTGCGGTCAAGACTCCATGACCTTCGTAATGAAGTGAGAGTCCCCTCTACCACACCCTGATCTACTGAGTCCCAGAGGCCCAGTACTTCGGCTGGTGGTCAGGGTGACCTGACGGTTAAGGTGTGGAACAAAGCCCCGACGCTCATGCCTCGGCCACACCCCCGTCTTGCACACTGCAACCCGCGAGTGTCCAGACGCAGATCGCGGGGCCGGCTCCTGCCCCCCCGCGCATCTCGTTTGGCGCTCCGGAGGAAGATGCGATGTCGGTCACCGCATCACAAGGTGGGCTTGAGTCCTCTGAGGATGATGACTCGGCTGTGCTGCCGCCTTCGGGCGCTCCAGCATTGCCCGAGTCGGACCCAGAGCTGACAGCCATGTTGTCTCGGGCAGCCGCGAGCTTAGGGATAGAGTGGAACCCTCCGCCCTGTCCCGAACGCTCCAGGCTCAATGATTGGTTTTTGGGAGCGCGCGCTGACAACCGTCAGTCCCCGCCCCCAATACCTTTCTTTCCCGAGCTTCATGAGGAACTCGCGCGGCCCTGGAAGTCCCCGTTGTCTTCCCGTGACCGTTCGGCGACTTCCTCCGCCTTCTCCGTCCTCGATGGGGCGGCGGCCAATGGGTACACTGGGGTCCCCCCAGTTGAACGTTCTGTTGCGATGCAACTGTGTCCTCAGAGCGCTTCAACCTGGCGCGGTGATCCTAAGCACCCCTCCAAAGCCTGTCGGTTCACATCAACCTTGGTGGCGAAATCGCACAGAGCCGCGGGGCAGGCTGCCCTTTCTTTGCATGCCATGGCGATCCTTCAGGTCTACCAGGCCAGGATCCTCAAGGACATGCACGAGGGTGGAGGGTGGAGTATCCGGGGCTCTTAAATGAGCTGCGTGCCGCCACCGACCTCGCTCTCCGGGCGACGAAGGTGACCGCACGCTCCCTGGGTCAAGTGATGTCCACAAACGTGGTCCAGGAGCGTCACTTATGGCTGAACCTGGCCGATATGCGGGACACCGAGCGGACCCAGTTCCTCGATGCCCCCATATCCCAGGCCGGCCTCTTCGGCGGGGCGGTTGAGGACTTTGCCCAACAGTTCTCAATCGCCCAGAAGCAGACTGAGGCTATAAAACATGTACTGCCCCGGCGGCCAGCTGCTGCCTCCACCCAGCCGCCGGCACAGTCGCCTCAGTCTGCTCCACGCCGAGGACGCCCTCCTAAGGCTCCCGCCCCTCCCGCCCGGCCCAAGCAGCAGCCTTCACCCGGGCCGGGTGGCAGAGGTCGCCGAAGGAAGGCGTCACAATCCGCTCAGCCCGCCCCGCACCCCGCTAAACACCAGGCCAAGCGGCGTTCCTGAGACGGATGGCTCAGGGATGGAGTATTCTTTCCAGGAGATGGTAGCAGGACCACTCCTTCCCCCGGTGGAGGGCCGGGGGAGAATCCTTTGTTCAGCTGCTGGCCCACGGGTCAGCAGCACCCTAATTTGGTCAAGAAAGAATTAACACTCCCATCCCTGAGCCCACAGAGTCCGGTGATGACGGTGCGCGCCACCCACGGGTCCCGCCACTCGTATCCCACTCTGTCGCCAGCCTCCTGGCAGAGCAGACCCCAGTGGAACGTGCATCCTTCCCTGGTCTCCTCTGTCAGGACGCAGCAGTCAACCGTGCCCCCGCACCGGGACGCCCCTCAGCCTCCCATGTCCGGGCCGGTGACGCTGCATCGCTGCAAGCCCACACCGGGTACGTCTGTACTCCGTATGACCCCGCTGGCACAGTTTCTGGGAGTCTGGCTTCAGCTTCCAGGGCTGTCCCACTGGGTCGCGTGGACCATCAGGCGCGGCTACGCGATTCAGTTCGCGCAGGTTCCTCCCTGCTTCCGGGGAGTCCGTTCCACTATGATCGGGGCCAATGCCCCCGTCATGCGAGCGGAGATTGCCACCCTACTGGCGAAGGGTGCGATCGAACCTGTCCCTCCAGCCGAGATGAATTCCGGGTTTTACAGCCCGTACTTCATTGTACCCAAAAAGACCGGTGGGTTACGACCGATCCTGGACCTGCGCATCTTGAACCGTTACCTTCACCGGTTTCCGTTCAAGATGTTGACAGCAAAACGCCTTTTCGAATGCGTTCGTCCAGACGATTGGTTTGCAGCGATCGACCTGAAGGACGCCTACTTCCATGTCTCCATTCTACCTCGACACAGACCGTTCCTACGGTTTGCTTTCGAGGGGCGGGCATATCAGTACGCAGTTCTACCATTCGGGCTATCTCTGTCCCCTCGCGTCTTTACGAAGATTGCCGAGGCAGCCCTTGCGCCCCTTCGGCAGCACGGGGTTCGCATCCTGAACTACCTCGACGACTGGCTCATACTGGGTCACTCTCGAGAGCAGGTTTGCGGACACAGAGATTTGGTGCTCCATCACCTAGCCCGTCTGGGCCTTCAGGTCAACTGGGAGAAGAGCAAACTTTGCCCCGCGCAGAGGATCTCTTTTCTCGGTTTGGATATCGACTCGGTCGCCATGTGCGCGCAGCTTTCGAGCGAGCGCGCGCAGTCTCTGCTGACTTCCCTTCGTCAAATCGAGGGCAAGAGTGCGGTTCCACTGAAACTATTTCAGAGGCTCCTGGGGCATATGGCATCTGCAGCCGCGGTGACGCCGCTCGAATTGCTTCATATGAGACCGCTTCAGCACTGGCTACGCGATCGAGTCCCTAGATGGGCATGGCGGTCTGGCACGCTCCGGGTACAAGTGACTCGGGCCTGCTTACAGACTCTCACCCCGTGGTCGAACCTCAGCTTTCTACGGACCGGAGTGTCCTTAGAACGAGTTTCCAGGCATGTTGTTGTATCAACAGATGCATCATCCACGGGCTGGGGTGCCATGTGCAATGGACAAGCAGCCGCGGGCTCCTGGATAGGACCCCAGTGCCTTCTGCATGTCAATTGCCTCGAGTTACTGGCAGTACGGTTCGCCCTGCACCGCTTCCGAGCGTTGCTGAGGGGTCAACATGTACTAGTCAGGACAGACAATACGGCCGTAGTAGCGTACATCAACCACCAGGGCGGTCTACGCTCCCGCCGTATGTCTCAACTCGCCCGCCATCTCGTTTTGTGGCGTCATAAGCGCCTGAGGTCCCTTCGTGCTGTCCACATCCCGGGAGACCTGAACCGTGCAGCCGACGAGCTCTCACGGATTCAGCCTCTCCCCGGAGAGTGGAGACTCCACCCCCAGACGGTCCAGCTGATATGGGAACGGTTCGGCGACGCACAGGTAGATCTGTTTGCCTCCCAGGACTCTTCCCATTGCTCCCTGTATTATTCCCTGACCAAGGGCACCCTTGGCACGGATGCACTGGCGCACAGCTGGCCGCCAGGGCTTCCCCCAGTGAGCCTCCTTGCACGGGTACTGTGCAAGATCAGGGAGGACAAGGAGCAGGTCATGTTGGTCGCCCCGTATTGGCACGGCCAGACCTGGTTCCCAGATCTTCTACTCCTTGCGACAGCCCCTCCCTGGCCTATTCCTCTGAGACCGGACCTCCTCACTCAGAGACGGGGCACCTTTTGGCACCCGCGTCCAGCGTTCTGGAAGCTCCACGTGTGGCTTCTGGATGGGACGCGGCAGGTTTGAGTAGTCTTCCACCTGCGGTGGTCGCTACCATCACTTCCGCTAGAGCTGAGTCTACGCGACGTCTCTATGCGTTGAAGTGGAACCTCTTCGTCACATGGTGTTCTTCCCGCCAAGAAGACCCCTGGAAATGCCCGATCGGGTCCGTGCTATCGTTTCTCCAGGAGGGGGTGGAGCGAAGGCTGTCTCCTTCCACCCTTAAAGTGTATGTGGCCGCAATATCTGCCTACCACGATCTCCTGGGAGACAAAAAGGTAAGTCAGCACGACCTGATCATCAGGTTCCTGAGGGGGGCGAGGAGACTGAATCCTCCTCGCTCTCCTCTCGTTCCCTCTTGGGACCTCTCAGTAGTCTTAAGTGCTCTGCAGAGGCCTCCCTTTGAGCCTTTGTGGTCGGCTGAGATTAAGTTCTTGTCTATGAAGACGGCTCTGCTGACCGCATTGGCCTCGCTTAAGAGGGTCGGGGACCTGCAAGCATTTTCGGTTGACGAAGCGTGCCTTGAGTTCGGGCCGGCTAACTCTCACGTGATCACGGATATGTGCCCAAGGTTCCCACCACTCCGTTCCGAGATCAGGTGGTGAACCTGCAAGCGCTGCCTTTGGAGGAGGCAGACCCAGCCTTGGCATTGCTCTGTCCAGTACGCGCTCTCCGCGCCCATGTAGACAGTACGCGATGTTTCAGGACCTCAGACCAGCTCTTTGTCTGTTATGGTGGAGAGCGGAAGGGAAGTGCTCTCTCAAAGCAGAGGTTGTCTCACTGGATAGTGGACACCATTGTTTTGGCTTACCAACAGCAAGGTCGACCATGTCCCCTTGGTGTGAGGGCACACTCCACCCGGAGTGTGGCCTCCTCTTGCTCTTGGGCTCTAGCGCATAGCGCCTCGCTAACAGACATCTGCAGAGCTGCAACACATTCGCCAGATTCTACAATCTCCGAGTGGAGCCAGTGTCCAACTATGTACTCGACCCCTACGGGTGGCCGGTAATGGGCCAGGCTCAGGTGTCTTCGCTTGCTCGCCATTCCACTCCAAGGACTGGATACGTGCGATATTTTCCCTCAGGTGAGCTCCCCGAGAGCCCTGAGCTCCTCCAGCACTGCTCACGCCGACATCAGTTCAGTCTGCCCTTTCGAGCCCAGACCCTCATGTCCGGCCAGGTGCTCCGTGTGCATGGTTCCCCTCCGGCGACCCCCACACGAGTATTTCCACCGTAAGCCTCCTCAGCGAGCAGGTGTCTTTCCCTTGGCAAGTCCCTGCCGCCCCTAGGGTTAAAAATCCACCTTCGGCTGGTACCCTAGAGATCTTCCATATGCAGCCCTTAGCGGGTCATATGTGTGTTCTTAAGCCCTCCCTACGGGTAGGCATCTTGGCATTCCCTCACTGGGATATGCTTCCCAGTGTACCTTGGTAATCCTGTGATAAGTGGGAGTCCTTCGTCCGTACTAGTCTTACGACAGGGTACTCACACTTACGCAGGGCACTGGATGACAGCTGAGTGGCGTTGTTGTATTGGAACCCCCATTCGTTAGTCACTAACGTACGTCGTAGTGACTGAACGAAAAGGAACGTCTCGGTTACGTATGTAACCCTCGTTCCCTGAGGAGGGAACGGAGACGTACGTTTCCTTTGCCACGTCAGCTGTGCTGCCTGGAACGCGGAGATCAGTCTTGGCTCCTGCAGCAGTAACATAATGCGATGTTGCCAGCGTACTTCCTTGTATACCCACGAGGTGGGGCGGAGTTACACTGCCATACTCTTATTAGCACTGCCATTGGGCGCTGTTGAATTCTCGGAGATGATTGGCTTCTAAGCGAAACCCCCATTCGTTAGTCACTAACGTACGTCTCCGTTCCCTCCTCAACCGAGACGTTTATGTGAATAAGAAAATAATTTGCACTGTGATTCAAAAGTGATTTTAAAGGGGACATATTATGTCCCTCTTAGCAGATCATTTATTATACCATGTTGTAAATGCCCATTTTTGAGTGAAAGGAAAAACATGCTGTTTTCGTGCATGTATATTTAAATGCAAATGAGCCGCTTCTCCCCACCCCACTTTCCAGAAGAGGACGGAGCCTTTACAGCTCGTGCCTCGGATACTCTGCCAAAAACTAAAAAATCTGTTTGGTTTTGATTATCATCTCTATCGTGGTCACGTTCACGTGACATTGCAGTTCTTCATCATCATGAAAGTTTATTATCTGCATGTGTTTTAAAGCCATATCAGTCCAAGCTTCTGATATATGGTTTTCTGAACTCACACATCCGAAGCACGCACATAGAATGCTGGCTGTTAGTATTAAATTAAGTTCTCTTTCACCTCTTATTGTGCTTAAATTTTCAAATACACACAAGGTTACGTAAAAAACACACAAAGTTCACATAAACACAGTCGCTTATGTCTGTGTAGGGGAGTGCGGGGCACAACCTAATGCTTTTTGACTGTCTCAGTTTGTGTAAATCCACTTGGGGTTCAGTTTTTTCCCCACATTAATTTCACACGTCTAGTACAATTATGTGGTTTTGTTTCATTAATACAGTGTATACTTTTTTCTTGATTTACCCCGAAAAAATGGAAGTGAAATGTGACAACGTGCCCCATAGGTGAGGTATATTTTAACATGACCAAATGACAGCTAAAAATGTTACCTGATATAATAAAAAAAATATCCAAGACAAACTAAAATATTTTGTCAATAAAATACAATTATTAACTTTATAAAATAAAATAATGGCATGTTTTAATCATTAAAAATATACACATTTTTGAGTTTGACAACAAACACTGCTAAATACAGCTATACAGCATAGTTAAAACATAATAATAATTAACAATTTCTGAACATTGACTTTCTGTCATTATTCACCCTTTTCTCATGGTTCCTCAAAAGAATTCATAAAAGTATAGAATATAATATCACATTTCTAATAGGGGCTCATTGTAACCAGAGGTGTCAAAAGTATTCGCTTTCATTACTCAAGTAGAAGTATAGATACTGGGGTTTAAAAAGACTTCTGTAGAAGTTGAAGTATCAACTCAAGCTTTTTACTCAAGTAAAAGTGTAAAAGTACTGGTTTCAAAACTACTTAAAGTATAAAAGTAAAAGTAATGTAAAGGGGAAAAAATTCCATTAAAGGGGTAGTTCACCCAAAAATGAAAATTCTGTCATCATTTACTCACCCTCAAGTTGTTCCAACCTGTATGAGTTTCTTTGTTCTGAAGATTGAAGAATGTTTGTAACCAAGCAGATTATATGCAACCATTGACTGCCATAGTATTTTCCCCTACTATGGCAGTCAATGGTTGCTCTATCTGCTTGGTTACAAATATTCTTCAAAATATCTTCAGAACAAAGAAACTCATACAGGTTTGGAACAACTTGAGGGTGAGTAAATGATGACAGAATTTTAATTTTTGGGTGAATTATCCCTTTAAGGACAAAAGACTAGGCCGCGCCACAGTGCATACCCCACCTCCTCAAAAAAATTTTTTTCTAAAGGCCATAATGACTATAATGTTATATTAAGAAGTTAATGTTGAAAATTTTTTGTGATCAGTGTGGCCAGATTGGGTCAAAGATTTCCAGCCCAAAAACCTCACCAAATGTACATTTATATTAAAAAAAATGGTTATTGATAACATGCCTGGTTATTAATAACAATTTTGACTTTTTGCACCTTTACAATAGGCTACTTATAGGCAACTAGTCACAAAAAAAACTTTAACTGCCAAAATAATGTATTATTTTATTGCCATACCAATCAATGTTGATAAGTAAGTTACCATTTTATCTCCTTAAAACAACATTGATGATTAAAAAAAAAAAAAAAAAAAATCCCAGTAAAACGGATCAAATATGACTATATGTCCAGGTAGAAACTGTCAAAACGGCTATCCCTCAGAAAAACACATACATAATTTTCAATGTCAACAGTAAGAAGCCAATTTACGTGCAAAAAGTGCCCAATATAGAGATTGGAAAAAGCAATGTAATAAACAGGCATTTCACACGTTAATGGATACACCACTGCCAAAATGCATAATTCATTGATACTGTGTACAATAATCTGCCAACAAAAAATTACAACAATGCGCTTACCTTTGTGTTGCACTTTGCTTTGACAAAACTACAGTATATCTTTCGTGAAGTACATGGCACATGCACTTAGCACAGTCAAAACGGATTAATCGTTGATTTTAACATCTTTCATTTTCAGCATCTGTCGGGGTTGCTAGTTGCAGATGTCCTGAGTGTATATGATGATGAACAGGAGTCACGGTTATATTTATAAAGAGTCTTCGAGTCACAGGTGTAATTCACGTTTGAGAGTTGAGTCACTCTCCCACTCTTTACTGTAGATACAATTTACTGTATATTTATGCCTCTGGCATAGCGATCACTGGAATATACAGCTACGAGTTATCGCGCTAAAACCCCGGCTAAAGTCATGAATGAGCACGTCTGCCTGCTGATCGCTGATTGGCTGAAAGTGCGTGCTCGTCGGTGAGATCCCGCCCTATCTGGCAACATGGTGTGTGATTTGTGCAGGTGCAGGCGTGATTGATCGCCTACAACCCAATAGGGTGTCGGAATGGTTTGTGTTTATCCTTCTCATCCAACCACAATCAAATTCACTCTGTCCGGATGGAGCGATTTATCTGGATACAGTGGATAGTTTTTTTTTTTTTATGACAAGCCGTAATGAAAACATGCCGAAATGGAATAGGAGTAACGAGGCTATTTTTAAAATGTAAGGAGTAGAAAGTACAGATAATTGCTTGAAAATGTAAGGAGTAGAAGTAAAAAGTAGGCTGAAAAATATTTACTCCAGTAAAGTATAGATACTCAAAATTTCTACTTAAGTAAGGTAACGAAGTATTTGTACTTCGTTACTTGACACCTCTGATTGTAACGCAGTTTAACAACACACCCCACCTGCTCAACTGGGATTGAAACCGCAGCTTGTGTCTTCTGCTGGTTAGATCAGCATTAAAGAACTATCTCAACTGTTAAATAACAGATTAGATTACAATATTATCAGATTTATCTTATTTTAAATAAACACAAAAAAAAATTTCCGCAATTTTTTCTCTAAATAATGTTGCTATGGCAACTAGTAAAGCAGAAAGTACCTTTGCTGTTAATATGAATCACACAACAAAAGAAAAACAGAAAATAACTCACTGCTCTTGATAAGAATACATTTCTTTCTGCTGTTAAATGCTCTGGCGAGGAGATAAACATGGCAGACTGTGTACAGTTCATTCAGGACAGGGTCTATGCTAATACACGGGTTTCCTGTTTACAAACATTACAGGGTGCGTGCGCATCCTGGAGGCAGAAAGACAGATCGCTGGTCCGCTACTGCAACAACATTGAAGCTTTCCTTATTGTTTGTATATAACTGCTGACTCAATAAAACGTGATTTTAGTTGGATCTGTTTGTCTGTCTTTAATTTTGCAGTGTTGCTGTGATACATGTATGAATGATCATGTTAGGTAATAATTTTTTGGCAAACGCATGCTTCCCCCTAGGTATGTTAAACATCAGGCACCCAGCACTGGCTCTGTTGGTACAATTAAACACGCAGCAACTCCTTAGCATTTTGACTTACAGACACGCCGCTACCAACCTACAACACGAGAGGTTTCTTCTTTCTGCCTCTCGGGTGCGTGCGCAAGCAGTGATGACGTCGCCGAGAAATCCATGTATTGGGCAGAGTCCATCAGCAGTTGTGGGCGGGGCCTACGCATAGATGATACACTGCTTTAGCCTGACAAGGATTTTTACCCTTATAGAGTGGTTATGTACACACACTGCCAACACACATTTATGTTCAAACAACATGTCAAAGTGAATTTTGCATAATAAGTCCCCTTTAAAACGTGCATTTAGAAATGCAACATTCATCAACTATCTTCCCAAACTTGTAATGAGAAGCACTTAATCTCTTAATCATCTGCTTTAGTGTTTGGTTTAACAGATAAAAATGAAGAAATAAATAGTCTTGTAATTGTACAGTAGTACTTTAAACAAAGTGTGCAGCCCTACAAATAAACACAGAAGCAAACCTGGAGCTTAAAAAAAGCAATATTTAACAGTAAAATCTGATTTTTTTCTTATCCAATTTGTGCAGCCGTACTCCTTGTGCCAAATAGCATTCCAAATGGAAGGCTTGACTCACAATACAGTTTATGGTTAACACGTTGCTAATCATGTGATACTCTTATTAACACTACAAAAATAAATGGTACACATCATTTTTTTTAAAACAAACTATATTTAAAGATTGTTACAGATTACTAAAATAGCTTTTTTCAGTAATAAATAAAATGTATATTTTTCACAGAGCTCATTGCACTGGATTCTAGGAACTGCCTTTTTATGAAGGCTACATGTAATATGGTCAGTTAGCTTCTCGTTTCTTTGATGGCCATTCAAAATTAACCTTGCATTCAGTAAAATATTTCCTGTGGTCTCATCAGCCAATCAGCATTGTCATGATGTCATTTACCTGCAGCTCATGTTGTTGGCAAAATAAGTTCTGCAGTTCCATGACCAAAGATGCCAGACAAATAGCCTACTTCCTGTGCCAGCTGTGCAACTGCCATTCAGATGAATGGGAATGCTAATGGTTACTAGCTTTGAAACAACTTTTGCTGGATTGCTCCTATGATGTTGTAAAATGTATTGGGTAGGCAGCTCATTAGGTTTTGGAAGAGAGCCTCTGTCTTTGTACAATTTCTACAGTAAAGTTCTACACCACAGCCTGTGCCCCAGCCTGACAGCTTCAGGTGTGAGTCTGAGCAGCAGACAAGGGTGTTACAAATGACAACTTGTAGTTTTGTGCTTAATAGTATGTGAGTGACTTGAATGCTTCTGTGCAATTAAGGCCCAATCCCAATTCTATTTTATACCCCTTCGCCTACCACTACCCCTACCCTACCCTTTCCCCTTGCCCCTGGAAACAGACTGTCAAGGCGTAGGGATAACAATTCCCCTAAGAAATGGGACACCACTACTACACCATTCATCATACGTCGCATCATACCCTATTTATTACAGTGTCCTGTAAAATTTAACCAGTATGAATAGCAGTGAAGTGCGTAGGCAGGGTTTAAAGTGGGCCGGAACGGTCTGGAACTACACCTCAGATAAATAAATAGATCCAGCAGTCGTAGCGCGAGAGCAGCTGGACCGTCTCACGCACAGCGCGTACAAACTCGTTCAGCACTTTCGCCGCTAAATTGAAGTGATAACGAGCACCAGGCAGTTCCTTTATCCATTTGAATACAAGCGCAACATCACGTGTACAGTAAAGGCTCTGTGGCAAAAACTAGCTGAACCAGACCTCTAGCTCCGACCATGCTTACCGAAGTGCTTACCTGAAGAGGTTAACTATAGGCTGCCTACAAGACTGTAATCATGGCCATAGCCAGCTATGAGGTCACCAAGGATCCGGACCTCTGTATTATTTAACAAAATAAATAATTTACTAATTGAGTAACACTTTAGTGCTGCGAGGGTATCTTCTCATCTGAGCTGCCTGCGGTCTGTCACCGCTTGCCAATGTCAAAATATTTGAGATGACCAATCAAATTAAAGTAGGCGGGCTTTATGTTCACAGACACTGCTGAGCGTTCTTCGCATTTCACACAGCGCGAGTCGTGCGATGCATAGTAAACGGTGCGAGATGTAAGTACATTTCATATTTTACAGCTGTTTTAGGATAGAAATTTTGTCTAATTTCGCCATTTTTAATAAAAAAAGGACATTAACGAAGCCGATTTCATCAGATTAGGCATAAAATGAATGTGTGTGTATACATATTGTGAATTCATTTATTTAACATATAGCGTTCCTAGCCTTTAGTGAATTAACTTGTCTAAGAAAATGCTTAATAAAATATAGGCTAAATATCAGTTGACCCTATGTTTACTTTCTTCACTGACACAGAAGAAAATTTAAATGGTTTTAAAAACGATTTGTTATAAATTTTTTAGCCTTCAAACATCTTAAAATGCACATATATAGATCAGAGAAATACAATTTTCTTGGGGGACCATGACCCCCAAACCCCCCTAAAAAGCTAAAATTTGGGACCTCACTGGTTTTAAAACTCCTTAAGGCAGTTGTATATGCTCAAAATGTGTTGCTGTTTCTGAAAACCTGTTTGCTTTGACCTCATATCTGGAGTTAATGCATTTATGCTGTTAATGTGTTGCAGCCTGGAATATTTATATATAGGCCTACTTATTAGATTATTAGAATATTAGAATTCAGATGGTATATACTCATTGTATCTCTTTGCTATTAAAAGATTTTGTTTAAAAAAAAAAGTAATTATTTATGTGGTAAAAAACGGTGTGGCACCAAGATCGGCTACTATGGGGCCACTGGGTTTGTTATAGCCCCAGGGCCCCACGTGTTCTTAATCCGGGCCTGTAGATGGACCAAAAAAACCCCATTAAAATATCAAGTAAATAAGTATTGTGATACTTGGTGCCACAGTGACACTCAAGCCACAGTGGCTTGCTATACCACGATACTCAATAGGTTGTCCCACAGTTAGTCATTTTTCCCTGTTGCACCTACACAAAATTTGAGGGTTCCCCCACCTGCCAAATCCGACTTTAACCACTGTGCGTAGGCTATATCTAACAGAAATCAGGCGCAAGCACGTTTAACAAATGATTCACTCCCAACATTGTTTTGTGCTGTATTTGGATTTAATAAAACGGCGCTCGTTTTCAGTTCAAAAACGTAAGAGCCTTCGAGTTTCCTAAGATGATACAGAATGATACAGGACATACAAGACTGATGAAGTCGCTTTTCCATCAGAATTGTTCTCTTTATTTGTTAACCGTTCCATTCTGTGCCGATCTGAGCCGGCCACTACGGATATGGTTTCATTTTCTACTGTGTGCTACGATAACAGAACTCTTTGCAATGTAATATAAACGAGTCAGTTGTTACCTTGATAACGCAAGAGTTTACGGTTTGCAGACGATACGTGATGTAAATATCGACTGCGTTATGAAGGATGACCAGATCTTTCTCTGAACTGTATTATTAATTTGTGTTCACATCACTCAAATAGAGCGTTTAGCAAGCTACGGTGAAACTGGCAGCCAGGCAACACATAAGTGGTCGATCCCGAGTGGCAACATCACTACACCCATTCTAGCAGCACGGTATCTGGTATGAAGTGAAATTTCTCATACCCCCATTCGAAGTGTGGTCCTGAAAAAGAATAGTTTGAAGGGTTATCTACCTCTACCACTCCAGTCAAAAGAGAATCGAGACACCCCTACCCCTTCATATGAACACGCAAAACGAAGGGGTAGGGGAAAGTGAAGGGCTAAGGGGCAGAAATGGGATTGGGCCTAAATCTGTTTGTCAAGCTATGTGATCATAGTAAAATAAATAAATTAGACATTATCTGTTTTCAAAGCAAACATGGTTAAAGATATACATTGTTTCAATTATCACATTGTATCATCAATGGAGCAACAGAAGCTGGGCTTAATAAACAAGCATACATTTGGTTCAGAGTAAAGATAGCTATAAAACTATAAGAAATCACTATACAGTAGATACAGAGCACATTGGAATCAACAACACTGATAATAAAATACCAAAACTGCATGATATAATGTTATATAAGCAGAGCTTTGCATTGGGGATGCAATTATTATGGATAAGGGATAAGCACTTAGCCATGGGTCTAATATGCAGGGATAGCAGCACTCATCCAACTCAACATAAGGGTAAACATTCTATCCAAGTGTAGAGGTGAGTCATCTCCTTATCATAAGAGACAGAAAAAACAATGATTCTGCACTGACTAATTGTGTAGCTTGAGCAAAGGCTTAACAGATAGCATGCACCTTCAGAAAAGAACTCCAGAAAGCAGTCTTCATAACTTTAGTGACTTGACTGGTGATTGTTCTTCTCAATTCTTTTGTAAAACTACAAAGAAGAAAAAATATTTATGAACATTATGTTCACAATTACATACACATATCCAGCTTAAATTACAGTTTGATTTGTACATAGTTCCTTGTTAACATTATTTTAAGTAATAAATTATATTCAAATGAGATTATGAAAAAAACTAAGAGAAATTAGAATGCTAAAACATGGCACGTTACCCATAACGCGAATCAAGTGTGCTTATAACAAAAATATATCAATAATCTTGATCTAATAATTCTTAAACACTTTAATTCACCTATTAGTATAAAATATAGCACTTACAGACATACATTTCCAAGGTTTAAAGGCCCCCTGAAATCAAAATAGAAGTTTTTTAGCTTTTAGTATGATTATGTTAGCCTTAAGGTTATCAAAAAGCTGGTGTATTCCAAAACAATGACAAAATTTACATTTAGGAGATATAAGCATTCAAAACTTACAGTCTCTCACTTCCGTTAAAATGGATCACAAAATTTGATGACATCATCGCAGACTTCACCTTCTCATCAAATCTTCTGTCCAATCAAATGCTCTCTAGAATCTGAAGCGCTCGCCCCCTACACTATAAATAGACCCTGAAACAGCAGCTGAAATCGGTCAGCTGTTCACACATTTACTATTTTCTACATGTTGAATGACACATAGGGCACTATACATGCGATAGGAAACGATTCAGACAGTGTAAATATGCTTTCAGTTGAGGCAAATAAAGTGTGGTTTCATGTTACTTTAACGTGCACTGCCGCAGCGCACACACATAGTCTAAACCGGAGCCATTGACTAGAGACACGAGACGAGAGCGCAACACGGATCATATGCGCGAGTCGGAGCATACAACAAAACATATCGGACCCATTTAAATTCTGCACAGAATGCTGTATTTCAAAGTGATATGGAGGAGATTAGGATGATAAACGGTTAGAGATTAGGAGGAAACTCTGGCTTTACCAAACAGAAAGGCTCTAGACAAACTGGGATATTAACGAAATGCTATTGGCTGTTTCAAAAAAGGGGTGGAGCTGCTAACAGCTTGAGCCGTTTCAGGGGAAATTACGTCAAGACACTGAATAATGCTGCGTGTTTCAAAGCACTTCAGTGGGCCTTTAAACAATAGAATCATTGCATGCACGTTCTTCACGTTCTGTTTAAAACTTTACAAACTGTAATCTCTAACTTCCGCTAACTGTTGTTTTTGCTTTCAAGAGAGACTTGCATTCCATTGTATGACGTAGGACGCAGGCGTAGCGTAAGTTCTGGTGATGAACGCGGAAGTGCAGAGGATAGAACAAAACAAAACTTCATCTATCAATCAATCAAAAAATGCAGAACGTTTAGGGTTAGGGGATATAATATACAGTTTGAACAGTATAAAATCATTATGTCAGTGGAAAGTCCCCATAAAACATGGAAACCCAACACATGTCTGTGTGTGGCTACACGATTAATCAAAATAAATCAGAAATAGCGATATGACTGTAATTTGATTAAATAAATGTTTGCCCTGCATTTATTAGAGTAAAGTGTGTTCGATAACTCCTGAGCAGCTCGTGATTCACACAAACTCATCTGCTTCTTTTAAAGTCTGCATGAAATGGAAGATGCAATAGTCATTTCTTTCCTATTAAGATGTATAGCCGAGTGAAACAGCTTCTGGAACAAGAAAAAATGTAGTGCAGGCCTTGATTTCATTCCTAGTAATTGATTGGATCAGAGGAAGTTGGGCCTTGCTAACTAAATGGATAGTGGATAGGATCTGAATACCAGTTTGCAGTCAGTTGTGGAGTATATTTAGTCTTACCCTCTGCTGAGACATACAGTACGTCATGAAGAGAACAGATGCCGTTTCGAGGGGAGGGGAAGTTAGCCTTTTTAAGTTCATGTGAATAAAAAAAATATTTGCACGGTGATTTCATAGTGATTTTAAAGGGGACCTATTATGTCTGCTTCTTTATAAGCTGTAATATAAGTCTCAGGTGTCCCCAGAATGTGCGGAGTTTCTGCTCAAAATACCCCACAGATTATTTATCCAGTGTGTGTGTGTGTGTGTGTGTGTGTGATACTGGAAATATGTCAAATTTTTATAAGCACTTTTAGATAAATACAGATAAATAGATACAATAAATACAGTTCTGCATTTTTGGGCATATTTCCAGACCACAATAACACATTTGAACTTGTGTGTGCTTGGGCGCCGTAGCACTATAAAATATGACCGATCACTAACAGCTGCTGTCAGAGAGATGCATAACAGCATTATTATTTGCCAGAGTTTGCTTCGCCTTTCATCCTATGTTTCTGCCTTTCCCAGTCCCTCTCCTACCTCAAAGATAGGATATATATATATATATATATATATATATATATATATATATATATATATATATATATATATATATATATATATATATATATATATATATAAAGGCAAACCATATATATAGTGTTGGGGGTAACACATTACAAGTAACTTGAGTTATGTAATCAGATTACTATATATATTACTATATATCAGTATATACACTCACCTAAAGGATTATTAGGAACACCATACTAATACTGTGTTTGACCCCCCTTTCGCCTTCAGAACTGCCTTAATTCTATGTGGCATTGATTCAACAAGGTGCTGAAAGCATTCTTTATAAATGTTGGCCCATATTGATAGGATAGCATCTTGCAGTTGATGGAGATTTGTGGGATGCACATCCAGGGCACGAAACTCCCATTCCACCACATCTATTGGTTTGAGATCTGGTGACTGTGGGGGCCATTTTAGTACAGTGAACTCATTGTCATGTTCAAGAAACCAATTTGAAATGATTCGAGCTTTGTGACATGGTGCATTATCCTGCTGGAAGTAGCCATCAGAGGATGGGTACATGGTGGTCATAAAGGGATGGACATGGTCAGAAACAATGCTCAGGTAGGCCGTGGCATTTAAACAATGCCCAATTGGCACTAAGGGGCCCAAAGTGTGCCAAGAAAAAATCCCCCACACCATTACACCACCACCACCAGCCTGCACAGTGGTAACAAGGCATGATAGATCCATGTTCTCATTCTGTTTACGCCAAATTCTGAATCTACCATCTGAATGTCTGAATGTCCAGTCTTCAACTGTCCAATTTTGGTGAGCTCGTGCAAATTGTAGCCTCTTTTTCTAGAATTGTAGCTTCTATTTGTAGTGGAGATGAGTGGTACCCGATGGGGTCTTCTGCTTGTGCGTGTTGTGGCTTCACAAATGCTTTGCTGCATACCTCGGTTGTAACGAGTGGTTATTTCAGTCAAAGTTGCTCTTCTATCAGCTTGAATCAGCCGGCCCATTCTCCTCTGACCTCTAGCATCAACAAGGCATTTTCGCCCACAGGACTGCCGCATACTGGATGTTTTTCCCTTTTCACACCATTCTTTGTAAACCCTAGAAATGGTTGAGCGTGAAAATCCCAGTAACTGAGCAGATTGTGAAATACTCAGACCGGCCCGTCTGGCACCAACAACCATGCCATGCTCAAAATTGCTTAAATCACCTTTATTTCCCATTCTGACATTCAGTTTGGAGTGCAGGAGATTGTCTTGACCAGGATCACACCCCTAAATGCATTGAAGCAACTGCCATGTGATTGGTTGATTAGATAATTGCATTAATGAGAAATTGAACAGGGGTTCCTAATAATTCTTTAGGTGAGTGTATATGCTATATGCTGTGATGGAGTTAAATGGTCAGTGTGCTGCTGAGCTGTTTTGGACTAGCAGAGAAGAAAGGATGTAGACAGGTTTTCCATTTGAAGAAGTAAACTATGCAATACATCAATTGTTCAGAAAACTCACACCATGGAGAGTTTAGTTGTAAATGTCTAGAAAATGTTCCTAGGAGTTTCTGTAAGAGACTTTCCCAGTTTTCTTTAGCTACGAATCCAGCTCTTTTTATTGCCTTGCAAAGACCAAAAAGAATAGACATGAAGGACATATTTTTTCTAGAAGTTTCATTATCTATGATTTTGGTGCTGTCCTTGTATGTTGCGGTCCTTGTCCTTGTGCTCTTCACCAGTTCATGTCTCACAATAATTCCCTGATTTAACCGAGTGCTCTGTTGTTGTTTTGTAGTTTTTATTTTATTATTCATCCCATGTTCTGTTGGCTAAGCTGAAAAATAAAACCTCTCCATTTCAAGGCTGAGGGAAAGTTGTTTTTATAAGAGTTTTCAAGTGTTTGCGTATGTGTATGAAAAAGTGCACTGCATTCTGATGACATGCCACTAACCTAAAGCACTCTAAAGTGAGAAAGAGCAGAGAGGAACAACAAGACGCTGATAAACAGAGTATGCTTTTATAGTGTAGTCTACATGCAGTGTAGAGTCTTTATGAAACCCTTCAAAACCTCACAACTTTCTGAAGACCAGTCTTGTTGTGACTGAACAGATGAACTTTGATTGTACACACATGCTCTATGATTTTAAAAACTATGTGCTTTTAAAGGAATCATACACTAGGAGAAATCAAATCATGCCCCAATCATGACAATTATACAATTCTGGTAATTATAGACCTCCTTGACTTTATAAAAATAAGAAGATGAAATTGTCTACAAAACAATGTCTAAATGATTCATGCATAAAAAAAAGAGCTGAGGTAATTGGAGAAAATTGTGAAGACCCAGAATGAAAATAGAATAGTTGATGAAACAACACTGTTTGCAAGAATCACAATAAAGGAAAGAAAGAAGAAACAGAGGATGGAAGGAAGAGCAGAAGGCAGCAAAGACGGAAAAGGGGAGAGAAGGCAGGCAGGAATTACAGAAGGAAATAAATAAGAATGAAAGGGAGTTTCAAAAGGGAAAAATTATTGAAGAATGTAAGTAAGTATGGAAGAAAGGAAGGAACAATGTAAGGAAGAAAGAATTAAGTAAGGAAGTAAAGAATGAAGCAGGTATGGAAATAAGGAAGGAATTACAAAAGAGGAAAAGCACATTTCCTGCCTATAAACATGTTAAACACGAAAGAAGAAATTAGGAAAGGAAGTATGGATGGAATTATGGAAAGGCAGAAGGAAGGAAATAAATAAGGAGAAAAGGAATTGACATGGTTAATGACATGGCTTTTCGATAAGGCAGGGCATTTCCGGTGAACTGTTAGCTGTCATTCTACTCGCTGTACATTGACACAAAACCATCAATGTTTTTGCCATAAATGTTGTATTTATATTTTAATGCAGTTATCACACTTACCTAATTTGCCAATAAATCAGTTTTATTGATTTCGCAATCAATAAAACTGATTTATTGGCAAATAAAGACAAAGTTAATGGGAACGTTAGCTTGTCACGGTGTCTGTAATTGGACACACACACACACACACACACAACATTTTTTCAGTACTTTACATTTTTAATCTGATGACCAAAAACATTATTTGTTCACCCTTCTGAGATTGTCCCCTATTTGTAAAACCGAATGTTTCAATATGTAGGAAATACAACATTTAATAGAAAACTCTTTCATTTAAAAAAATAATAAAAATACATTAATTATTGCTATAACGGCGGCCGAGGAGCATTTATTGGCTCATATTAGCCATTTCCTGTAATATTTTTTCCCACAGGTTTCGCTTTTGAATAAATATTAAACATTATAAAATCGCTCGGTTTAAAATTAATGTTGTACTGTAAAAGTAAATGTTGTTTGCCAAGTACTCACAAAGTCTCATGAAAAACAATAACTTTTATTGCGAATGAATTACACTGAAAGCTAGCACTGCGCTCTCCGTTCATAAATCAAGGAAGCTGTCAGTCAGTGGAACGCAAGCTCGATGATTTCACGCTTGTGAAAACTCCCATTTTGTTCAATGAATCTAAATAAAGTGTACAATAAATCTTTAATTTACAGTGTGTTGATGAAAGTGTGAAAACTGATGGTTGAATTGAATGCTGAGGAGGAACACTGATGGATATGTCTTTTTTATGTCGTCTTATGTTTTAATAACTACATTTATGCTAGGCTTTACTACTTAAAGGAGCTGTATGTAGGTCTGTGGCCAAAACTGGTACTGCAATCACTTTCAAATTACTGTAGAGCGGTGTATCCCCTCTCCCCCTCCCCCTGACTCGAGGTTGCCAGATAGGCTGCAGGATCCAGCAGGAACGCAGGCTGCTACAAGAAGCTTTCAATGGCAAGTGACGAGTCGTACACAGTAAGTTTTTTTCTTTCAGTTAATTATGTTTATGCTTCAAGAGCGATGTTTTGTGAAGTAATTATGAATCGCAAAAATTTACTAATGGCAATTAGCCAAATATAATCGTAAATATGAACGCTCGTATGTGACAGTACATTCCCACATGAAAAAATACTATAGTAAAATTACAGCAAAGCTAAATAACATTAGCAATGGTCATACAGGTCAACTTGCAGCATGTTTTGTCCACTATATATGCGAAGAACGAATGAGGAATAATTTTTACCAAGGTAACGTTAGGCTACTGTCTCAAATACGTTTTCACATTGCCATAATAGGCGTGCTAATGTTGTTTTCCTCAGCGTCCCAGCATAATGACAGAGAAACGGGCTCTGATAATGCATTACTAATGTTAGCAATGACGACTCGCCATTTTTATTTACCAAACAATTCCTTAATGTTACCTTTTCAATTCAATGACCCACCTCCTCCATATGCGCTAACCTAACGTTACTTTGCACGAACATGCATAACTTTGTTCGACTGTCATGAATATTTGAAATGTCCATTTACATTAAGTACAAGTTAGCCAAACATATTCATCTATGTTTGGCTAACTTGTACCTTACCTGTCCAGGAGAAAATTAGCAACGTTGGCATCAGTCTTCAAATTATTCTCCGTTTTCAGCCGTCTCCATCTTTCAAAGGCATCTCTTATACAAATCCTTGTTTTATTTCGGGCACTGTCACAACGTTTTTCTGATTCATAACGAGGTTGTTTAGGTTTCGTAAAGTTAGACATTGTTTATCCAAAAAGTTTATAGCTGCAGCTGTGGTAACTAGAGCAGAGCTGGCAACCCGAATGCAGAAACACTACTGACTTCGTGATTGGTAGATAGGCGGAGGGTGGCGCTTCAGGCCAAAACACAACATGTCAACATCAACATCAGTTGAGGGCTGCAACTTCACTTTTAAAATGACAATATCTTGGCCGGACAACCGTTGTCAGTGATATAAGTATTTGAAATTAACATGATTTCTTAATGTCTAGTGACATATCAGGGCCATTTTATGATTAATTGAAATACATTTCTTACATACAGTTCCTTTAAGTGACTATATTCTGATTATAAACTATACTATAAGTATTACACTATTGAGGCTGTTAAAGCTACCTCAGGACATTAAAGATACTGCCGCACCAACAAGCAGTGTTGCCAAGTCCACGTTTTCCCACGGAATTGGGCTACTTTTAAGTTGTTGTAGCGGGTAAAAATGTTATCCGCGGATTGATTTCCACCCCCGTTAGTAGGATTTTGGCGCTCCAACACCCTCAAAACACCCCCTAGACATACAAATTCAGTGAAGAATTCATCCGCCCAATGGAGAAAATCACATTGGACTATTTTTGGGCTACTTTTGACTGGCCATTGGGCTATTTTGTTGCATAGAACTGTCAGCTCTGCCAACATGTGACATTTCACCCGAAGTTTCCCAGCTGGCTATTGCGGAAGTTCCTTAGAATGTAACGTGCATACGGACAATTGCAAGAGAGGAAAAGCACATTTCCTGCCTCAATCATGTTAAACAAGAAGGAAGAAATTAAATAAATACGTACGCAAGTAAAGAAGGAAAGAATGATGTAAGGAACAAAAATAATAAAGTAAGTAAGGATGGAAGGAAGGAAGGAACTACAAAAGAGGAAAAGCACATCTCTGCCTATAATTACATGTTAATGTCCTGCCTATAATCATTTTAAAGAGGATGGAAAGACATAAGGAAGCACAGAAGTATGTAGAGAAGGATGCAGGGAATTATGTAAGGAGGAAAAGATTAAGTAAGGAAGTATGATAGGAAGGAAAAAAATTACAAAGCAGGAAAAGCACATATCTGCATCACGTTAATCAGGAAGGAAGAAATTCAGAAAAGAAGTATGGAAGTATGTACAGAATGAAGGAGGAAAAAAGTAGTGCGGAATTAAAGCATTGTGCACACCGGGACTATTGTTGCTCACGCTTATCGCCAGCGTTTTTTGTTCATTTTGTCTTTGTGTTCATACCCAAGCGATTTTCACTTGCAATGCGCAGAGTGAATGTGTAAATTCACTCCCTGACAGTAGATGATGCTTTTGTTTTGATTGCAGATCAAATAGGATTCAATGGAAACTCACCATCGAATCCTATTTGATGTGCAATTCCTCTCCATAACAACTTCCTCTTATCGAGATGTTTGTAGTCGCTGTGAGTTCTTTTGTCATAAAGAGACCATCAGCTCTACATTCATCTTACCTCGTTGCATCTTCTTCTTTGTCTTCTTATTTCCTTTTCGTCATCTTCTTCTCAGGTATCAATGTGTGCTCGGCAAGACCGTTTTGTGCTTGAGCGCCACCAAATCGTGTTTTACTGTAACTTCAGCAGCTCCAGGCACGTGAACAAACGCGCCAATCTCATTGGTTGCCCAGTTTTTAACGCGTACCTGAGGCGTTTTTTTTTCACCTGCTGTTTTGCCCGTTGGTGTGCACACTCACATTGTCGCCCTTTGTTTAGTCACGAGACATTAAACGTCGGCGATAAGAGTGCGCGATACTGGTCCCGGTGTGAAAAAGCCTTAAGGAAGGAATTCGAAAACTGGAAAAGCACATCTCTGCCTATAATCAGTTAAACATGAAGGGAAAAAATTAAGAAAGGAAATAAACATGGAGGGAAGGAATTAGAAAACAGGAGAAATATTTCCTGCCTATTATAATCCTGTTCAAACCCGGCCTGTTCTCTTCATTTACAAACCAACAGAGACTGAGGTTTCATTTCATTACACTTTTACTCTTCTCAGTGAAGGACATAAAGGTGAAATATGCACGTTCATCAAAGCTTAATGCCCATGAATAAACTAAAGCCATGCTGCTTCACAGCCACGGCCAATAGCACTGAGAGGATCACTAACAAAGAAAGAGGAACATGATCTGTAAATTATTCTTTATTGATGCGTCTCACATAACTCACATAATACAGTATGAATCAGTCTCTTTCCTCAGATGGGGAACCAGAACATGCTGGAAATGTGTCAGTGACCTAAGGTCAGCGCTATTCATGGACGGTAGTAATAGACTTAACTTCATCTGCGACTGCAGCACCAGTAATGTCACGAGGAAGAAAAGTTCTCGGTCACTGTGGATGTGTTTCATTCACTTATATGGATTTCCTACTGAGGAAAGTAAAGGAATGGGAAAAGAGTGGGACAGATATAGGGAAAGTAAGATAGAGAGAGGGAGAGAGGAGATTGGGGTGAATTGTGATAAAGCCCCGTTCTCCTCTTCCTAATGGAAATGCTCATTGGTAGGTCACATGAATCAAACCTTATTCGCCTGCACTGTCTTCCTTCGGCTGATTGCTTTTTAATTATCCCTGTGACATCATCACTCCCGTATCCTAGTGACTATCACCTGCGGTTACCATAGATCATGGGCCAGTAAGAGGAAACAGAGGTTTGAGTCCACTGCTTAATTTAACTCAGCCATTACTGCAATATGTTACAATTCCTGTCTCATCCATTCAGGTCAGCAAGCAGAGCATTAGTGTGAAGACATCGCTGTGGGAAGTCGAATTGTAAAGTTTTAAATTAAATCTTTACCACATGATAGAGGTCAGAGAGATCAATGCAGAAAGGTTGTGTCATTCAGCTCTATCTAGGACAGTGGCCCTGCTTGGTGAACATGATTTTACCAAGTTCAACATGTTCCTGGATCAACATCTTTGTTTATGTTGGAACAACATTCCAATCAACCAATCAGATTTGAGGGACAAATGTACAGTTTATGTCAAGTTTAGGCTTACAACCTGGGTTAGGTGCTTCTATACCAGTGTTATTCACCTCCATTTTCACTCCAGAAAATCACTATAGGAGCTGAATAAAACACAGTACAAGAAGTGCGCATTAAAGTCTTATCCATAAACTCTCTCTCTCTCCCTTGCATTATCTTCAACATACACAGCAAATTACACAAAACACTTGTTACAACTAAGAGTAAACAAATATAGACCGTATGCCTTTTCAGGGGGTGCTTTTTAAACTGGTAAACTTTATAGCCTCAGATTAAATGTAATAAAGTGCATGCTATCCCTTTCATTAGTATCGCTCCGGAGACTATAAGCTGGATCACGAAAAGTTGGTACTGATCCATCCTTGAGTAACAACTTTTTTAGCAAAACCTGTGTTTTGTATTGTCCCTTTGTATTGACTCTCGTTCACAAAGCAGTCTGGTGTAAAATTATTTGCGCAGACATAAATTAATTTAGGTATATGGGGGTGCATTCCCTTCAAAAACAAAAACCACTGCGTCTTCAGCAGCTCTAATATGGGGGGTACATGAAGACTGTTATGTTCACTTTTACATCCAACAACAAAACATAGAGTTGCTTACAAGACATTCTTGTCCCTACAGCTGCTCCGGCTTGGAGAAAATGGCAGACAGGGTACAACTCGCTCAGGGCGGCGTCGTGGTTGAGGCCTGCACAAAGTGACATCACGGCTTGTTCTGAGACACTGTTTATGATTTGGGGTGGACTTTATTCGTATAGGGTGGATGTGTACACACACTGCCAGTGCCAACACACATTTAATGTTCAAACGCAAAGTGAATTTTGCATAATAGGTCCCCTTTAAAATAGAAAACAGTTATACTAATTTGTAATAAATTGTCACAATATTAGTGTTTTACTGTATTTTTTATCAAATAAATGTAGCCTTGAAAATAAGAGATAAATATCTGCATTAAATGGTTAGTTGTTTTTATTTATTTGCAATTATCACTGTTTTGACTCACAAGCCAAGCAGTGGGTAAAAAAACCCCACTGATCTAGATCACCATCACACTGACAGATATATCTAGGCTAACAAGCTCTTCATAAGGGTTAGTTGTTAGTGATTTAGTGCTAATAATAAAAAATAACGCAAGCAATGAACAGCATAACTAGGTCAGGAAACTGTTCTGCTGCTAATCAGCTGCCTCACTGTTTACTGCAGATACTGTCTACATTGGAACCAAAGAACTGCTTACACTGCAAGCCACTGATGTTTCTTGTCACAGCATGCCTGGAGTCAACTGACTCCTGTTCTTATCGGATGCACTGTACTCCTCCAGCAGCTTTATTTTCTCCATTCTTCTAAATTACATTATCTACAAATATAGGTGTGATTTTTGGGTAACACTTTATTTTACAGTGCCCTTGTTACACGTTGCATGTAGTTACTGTAGTAATAACTATAAATTATGCATCTTTACATTCAACTAACCCTAAACCAAACTCTATACCTAACCCTATTGTAAGTACATGTAGCTACTTATTATTGTATTATTGCTCAGTATTTAAATTTAGGTTACACATCATGTGTAATTAAACATTTAAGAACTGAGTAATATGAAGTAGCTACTTACAATAGGGTTAGGATTAGGGTTTGGTTTGGTTTAGGGTTAGGGTTAGGGTTAGGGTTAGGGTTAGTTGCATGTAATTATGGATAATTTATAGTTATTACTATAGTAACTACATGTAACATATGTAACAATGACTCTGTAAAATAAAGTGTTACCTAAATGAACACCGATCAGGCATAACTTCATGACCACTGACAGGTAAAGTGAATAACACAATCTCTTTATTACGGCACCTGTTAGTGGGTGGGATATATTAGGGAGCAAGTGAACATTTTGTCCTCAAAGTTGATGAGTTAGAAGCAGGAAAAATGGGCAAGCATATTGATTTGAGCGAGTTTGACAAGAGCCAAATGGTGATGGCTAGACGACCAAAACTGCAGCTCTTGTTGGGTGTTTTTTGGTCTGCAGGGGTCAGTATCTATCAAAAGTGGTCCAAGGAATGAACAGTGGTGAACCGGCAATAGGGTCAAACCGGCCAAGGCTCTTTGATGCACATGGGGAGCGAAGGCTGGCCCTGGTGGTCCAATCAAATAGACAAGCTACTGTAGCTCAAATTTCTCAAGGAAGTTAATGCTGGTTCTGATAGAAAGGTGTCATAATACACAGAATAAAAATGGAACTTTTTGGAATACACTATTCCAAAAGTTCCATGCTGACCCCTGTCCACCGCCCAAAGCGTCAGCAGTGGGCACATGAGCATCAGAACTGGACCACGGAGCAATAGAAGAAGGTGGCCTGGTCTGATGAATCAAGTTTTCTTTTACATCACGTGGATGGCCAGGTTCATGTGCGTCACTTACCTCGATAACATGTGGCACCAGGATGCACTATGGGAAGAAGGCAAGCAGTGAAGGAGGCAGTGTGATTCTTTGGGCAATATTCTGGAATTATTGCCCAAAGCATCTGGGCATTCTGGGTGGCTGGGCCCTCCCTGGTGGCTGCGGCCTCTTTCAGCAGGATAATGTGCAAAAATAGTTCAGGAATGGTTTGAGGAGCACAACTATGAGATTGAGAAGTTGACTTGGCCTCCGAATTCCCCAGATCGAGCATCTGTGGGATGTGCGGAACAAACAAGTCTGATCCATGGAAGCCCCACCTCCAACTTACAGGACTTAAATGATCTGCTGCTAACATCTTGGTGCCAGATACCACAGTACACCTTCAGGGGTCTAGTGGAGTCCATGCCTCGACAGGTCAGGGCTGGTTTGGTAGCAAAACGGGGACAAACACAATATTAGTCATAATGTTATGCCTGATCGGTGTACCACTGTAACACGGACAAATAAAGTGCAATACATTTTCTCTATGGATTTTATCTTGCTTGGTCTTTTTGGTCTCTTGCTTGCTTATTTAAATATATATTTTGTTTCTAATCAAATGAATACACATTTCCTCACATTCTGTTTTATATTCTGTATTTAGCACAAAGCAAAAGCAAATGGACATCTTTCATTTGCTAACCATCACTGTTATTCTTAGCACATGTTGCCAAGTTATAATATAATCATAGAACACACAAATATTGGTGGAAATAGTGTATTTTGATTGACATTAGCACTATTTACTTCAATACTTTACACTGCAGAATAAAATATACACCACCTTAATTTATTTGGGATTTGACTTCATGCACCATCTTGGATTTAATTTTCACTGAGCTGGCAATGCATTCTGGGATTACCTTATCATCTCGTAAGCAGCATTATTTTGCTGCCCACAGTTTGGAACATAGGAAAATGCCTATGATGCCTAAAAATTGAGAACACAGCTTTAATGTTGTGGAAGAGACTGACTGCTAGGGTATGTCCCAATAAACCTTCCTTATCGATGGCACATAATATAAAATTACCATTTAGCACCTCAAAATCAAACAACCCATTTCATGACAAAGGATCAACTGAGAAAATACATAAAAGCATGGCTGGTTAACTGTGAACACAAACAGAATCTAACTCCTGACACTGGAACAAATACTGGCACATGTAAGCACAATGAACTAACCATGTAAGTAGATCAAATAAACCAAACCTTAAAAGGTCAAAATTGAAAATTGTATTCAGTGAGCACATTTCTATAGTGAAGTAAGAGTTTGATCACGGCAACAGTAATATATTCATGTGGCAAATAAAACTATTCATTTTCAAAAAATTAGAAGTCAGACATGTGTCAAACATATCAACTCTCAAAATCTTGAATCACACACACATCTACAAGTTTATACCTGTGATAATGTTTTGAGAACTTTACACCTTGACTGTCAGATTCAAGATGCCAGTGTTTCTTATTTTAGTTTTTTTTATTATACTTTTTTTTTTTTTTTGCGTGTCATGTGTTGTTTTACATGAGATACGAGCAATATTGTTTTAGGGTTTTTCACATATCGTGTTTAAACACCTGACTGTGAACTTTCCCCCTATGGCAGTTTGTTGGTTTCAAACAGAATTGAACTTCAGATGGATTATATCAACACTGACACTTTCACATTTTGACAAGCAGTCAGATCTACTAAAAGCTCACACACTTAAAATATATTTTATAGTGCAATAGCATCAGCGGAACAACAGTTACAAAGAGAAAGAAATCATATACACATTTAAAAAGATTTTTAAAACTTTGTTGCGTTTTATTGTCACTCTATAAATAAATAAATGACTCTTCTCTCTATATTGTCCTTGCATCTGTGCTCTCAAAAAAAAAAGATAGAATACAATAAAATATAGTCATATAAACAGTTATCTCCAGCCTCTATTAAGTGGCTGTAATTTATAGACTAAAACAAAAAGATGTTTGTTCTCATTAAAAATAAATGCAGTAATGATTTTGTGTCATCATACAGGTCAGACCCTAAATAAACGAACTGATAATTTGATTAGAAATCTCACCATTGAATCCAACATGTAAACAAAATGTTTACTTTAATAATGCAGAAAATCTGACTGGACGGGACGGGTCACACTAAAGGCTGTGAAAATAGCCAATATATAAGATCCGTTGAACGCACATTAACAGAATAATCCTTGAGCTTTACATAGTTTTTCAGCCATAAACAGTCAACAGCTAGGCTTCTGAACTATATTACCTGGCTGGAAAATTATTGTATTTTTTATGGCACATTGGGGTCTTATTATAATGCTTTTGTCACTGTTGTATAAAAAGCAATAAGCCACTTGAGGCCACTTAAAGCAATATTGCTTGCATCGCACCTAACAACCCTCTAAACTAGTTTTGCTAAAGGCCAGCTGCATAACCGTTACATCATCATAATTCTAGAAATATTAATCTACAGTTCTCTAACTAAAAAACAAATTTTTACAGTGACCTGAAATGTATTTCAAGCTGTTTTTTAAAGCAGCAAATTAAATGCTTAACCATCACTATTCCAAAAGTTTGACACTACATTAACTAGCTTTTCATTCCATTGGGACACAGACTACAATGCTGCTGTTGTCCAATCGAGATGAAGGACTGAACCATCTGGCCAAATGCACCTTTCATTACCATCATGTCTCATATCACAATTCAGAAACTGCCAGAGAAAACAATAATCTGTCAATCGGCTTGAATGGGACTTGGGATAAGACTGCAAACAGGGAGATTATATTTTCAGTGGCCCATGGATTTTCTGCCACTGTAATGTCCCGAATTTTGACAGGTAATTACAAATTCCTCTGTCCTCTCCTTTCCGTCAAATAATTAATTCATCATTTGCAGTAGATTAGTGAAAATCCGCCTGTAGAAATGGCTGCTCATCTCCAGGGGGTTTTGCATGTCTGCTCTGGTTTTTTGGAAATGTGAGAGGTGTGCGCGTGCACTTCTGCTCTATTGCCACTTAAATCTGTCTGAGGGGTTCGGCCTTAGATGGAGAGCAAAGCTCAGCTGAAGTATATGTGAATCTGTGACAGGAAATGAACAGGGATTTTGAAACAAAACAGAATGTGAGACCAGAGAGAATCTGTTACAACTCCAAATATCACAGAATTCAAATTTCCGCTCGTTTTATCCTGTCTTTTCATCTCTTCTCTCTCCGAGGACTGGCGAGTGAGCATAATTAACCATGTCAGTCACATCTTCCCGATGGAATACGGCATATTTGAGTGATTTGTACAGCATGTCCACATATGCATACTTAAATGCAAGACCTTTGGATACCCAATTTGGCGAGGTTTAACAGGTTTGGCTATTTCGGCTGCACCTATTACTAACCTCATGTCTCTAGGAGCAAATCCCTCCACACGTTCCAACATCTAATAGAAAGTTTCTCCGAAAATTGGAAGCTGTTTCAAGCTACAAACTTCCATCCCAAGGGAGGACCACTCCAATGGCCATGTTTTTTTTAATTTAAATTAAAAAGGCACAGTACAAGTTTAACCACAAAAAAAGAAATTTACTCAACGTCATATTGTTCCCTCATAGTCACGACTTCTTCCACGCAACACAAAATGACATTTGTACAGGTCTCTCTTTTCCATTCTCTTTGGAATTGCTTTGAAAAATGCCCTTTTCAACTTTGAAAAATATTTTTTTAAAGTGTGTCAAGTGTTGATGGTTTGGAAAGAAAACCAAAGGTTACAAATCAAAGTATAAAAGGGAAATTGGTCACACTTTAGATTAGGGTCAAATTCTCACTATTAACTAACTATTAACTACCCTCTCCTAATTGTTGCTTATTAATAGTTAGTGTTGTGAACTTTTATCTTCTAAAGTGTAGGAAACTCAGAAGTAAAAACCAGAAGACGTCAGGATCACGTTCAAACAGAAGTTATTCTTTTAATGAGAACTCTCTGTGCTGCAGGTCGTCCGAAAACAGTCTGACTCAAACAGCATACCTGATAGGTTATATACATTCCAAAGGGGGAGGGATTTACATTGAGGTTGAACAAAGCATGTAAATTAAATATACAGGTTTTGGGAAAAACCTGCCCAGACAGAGTATCACCAATCCTACTCCTAATCAGCATAACTATTCAAACGCATAGAGGCAACGACGATGAGAGTCTGAAAACAGGTCCGGCAGGAATCTCCTGCTGGAAACTCAACAATCTTCCTTTATACCTCAAATGCTCACTGTAAAACAGGCCCAGCAGGAATCTCCTGCTGGAAAAACCCCAGAATTATTATCTATACCTTAAATGCTAAATACAATGTACTTTCTTAAATTTGTAATCTTAGTAAGGTAGTTGTTGAGTTTAGGTATTGGGTAGGATTAGGGATGTAGAAAAAGGCATTAATATGTGCTTTATAAGTACTAATAAACAGCCAATATCCTAGTAATATGTATGCTAATAAGCAGTTAATAGTGAGAATTTGACCCTAAACTAGAGTGTTTCCGGGAATTTTTATTTACAACCTTGAAAACATAATTTGTACAGTGTAGGTCATGTGATGGTTTGGAAAGAAAACCAAAAGTTGAAAAAAAATTAATAAAATAGAGCAACATGCTGCCATTTTGTCGCCTTCTCCTGTGTGGTCATTACCTAGGGACAGGGGTAAACAGCTGTCTCTTTGATAACAGGAACGTACTGCAGTTTCCAATGGGTAACAGTGATGGGGACAGCAAGTGAACTTGGGTTTAGACCAATCAATCAAACCAAGTGTGAAAGCACACATATAGCTCTCACGAGGGACTGGGGCTTTTTTTTGTTTTTTCGAGTTGAGACGAATTTTAGCTTTGTCATACGTTGTTTGTCATGCAGTATACAGGAGGAAACGAGAGGCAATTAATCTTTCCTGACCGGCAGTCGGATTGATATCGCACAGTTGAAGCAGAGATACAAACAGATTGCCCTAAACTCAGTGTTTTTCCCCTCACTGTGCCTGTACTGTGCACAAAAACACAATTTAAACCATAAAATAGCTATCAAACTAGATGCAATTTAGCAGACTGTTGCTTTCATTACATGTCGCAAAATGGATAATGCTGGTTTCACACAACCAGTGAATTTGTCGCTGCATGTCGCCTGTGGATTTTCCCACTATTTGCTGCCTAGTAACGTTTGTGAATGACATTCATGGATGCTACTCCATGTTGTAGACAACAAATCAGTTTTCTTGCTGCTACAAACAAACATTTTGGAAGGAAAAGTCTAAATGTAAATGGAATCAGTATATAAAATGGCTAATATTAAAGATAAACGAGAAACAGCGAGTGCTCTTTGCTATCGCATATTAATTTGCACCAAAAGGGAAAACGTCGTTCTATCTACGCTCACAAGACCATTTAGGCTCGGAGTCAGCACGGTAAGTACCACTGTATGTACACGGAGACATATCATTATAGAACTAGTGTTAATTTTGTCACCTATTTTTAATTTAGTCTTAGTCTTGTGCCAAATGTCCTTGTTAGTTTTAGTTATATTTAGTCATTCACATATCTTTTTTTGTTAGTCAAGTTTTAGTCGACTAAAAGTCTTGTCATTTTAGTCTAGTTTTAGTCAAAAGACAACTCAAGGTATCTTAGTCAAGTTTTAGTCGACTAAAAGTCTCGTCATTTTAGTCTAGTTTTAGTCAAAGGAAAACTCTATATATTGTGTGTCAAAATAAGTTACATAAAATATATATATAACCTGTATAATGTATGTGCCACAACACCATAGCTAACTGGTTGATTTACAGCGTGGATGCCTCAAATCAGCATTAGCTTATGAGACGATGGGCACAAATATCGATTTCGATCTTGATTCAGTATGAATTCATATGTATATAGCCTACTGTACTTAAGGAAAAATAAGTTTGCCTTTTAGCACTATTTTAAATTTTTTGGGGGTTAAATTATATTTGCTTGGATTCATTATTCACTATTATTAACATTTTAAAATTTCACAAATTTCACAAATAAGTAAGAAGTTATGATCTGCAATACTTTTTTGAGCAACTAGGCTACATGTATATTTATTAAAGAGCCATACAGGCACCAGTAATGGCATTACAAATGAAAACTATTATTTTTCCAGCCACAAAATGACTCTAATTTGCCTCTTTGCATTGGAATTCTCTCATTTAACCTTAATTACTACACTAATTGTAATATAAATAATACAAAAATATTTAAGTGGTCATTAATGGACCATAATTATTGCACAAAGAGTAGGCCTATTTAGTACCAAAAGATCTCCTCAAAATATTCCATAAATATGTTTGAACTAAAATATAAGCTATTTATGTTAAAAATAGTTAAGGTGTATGGTCATATTTGACCACTAATGAGTATAAGTGTGACCAATTAGTAAGGAATACCTGAGGGCTAAATACAAGAAAAACATTAACATTAATGTTAACAATGTTGCATCTCCACCACTCTCCATAATATAATGATACTGTAAATGTGGTCGACGTAATAATCAATGCACACTATGCTGTACTGTTTACCAAAAATTGCTGCAAACACCTGTATAGTTAAGCTGTTATGTATCCACTTAAGCCATTCAAATGTATTTACCATTGACACAGCGCTAGAAGTATTGAGCGCTCCGGGAACCACGTGACCGCGCGCGCCGCCGCGAGATGACAGGCTGGCAGCAACAGGAGTATGAGAGAGACCTGTGCTTGAGCAACAGCGCAAACTCCTTCGGAATATTGTGAACAGCTGAATATTCTCATGATGAAAAAGTAGAGACGATTGTAACAATAATGCAGTCTTAGTCAGCGTTTTTGGACATTGGTGCAGTCTCGAACATAAAAGGTCGTTGACGAACATATTTAGTCTCGTCTCATCTGACGAAATTAACACTATATAGAACAGTTGCTGACTGCTAAAATTAGCTTCTCCTTCATCTTGCCTCGGAACTGAAGAGCGATGGATCACGTGAGCTCCACTGACTTCACGCCTATTGGTTGTCGCTCCCCAATATCGCTCTTCATTTGCATAAAGTTGAACAGATCTCAACTTTGTTGTGTCGCTGGACACACCCCATCTGGTCGCCAACGGTCGCTGTTGCTCATGTCATCGGAAATCGCACACTCTTCATTTAAATGAATGGGATCATGTCGCTTTGTCGCTTGTAGTGTGAATGTGTAACAGACATAGACTAGTGAGAGCTGTGTGTGTAAACCTCACTCCACTGAATTCAAGAGGTGCTCTAGCGACTGGTGCTAGAGACTGAGGTCTTTAGCCTCCTTGTTAGAGCACCCGTCTCCCATGCAGACGGGCCCAGGTTCAGGTCCTGTTAAATCTTGGTTTATACTCGCCGCGTCCGCACGAGCGCGAAGGTGCGCTGCAAAAATGACATCATCGCGGACTGGCCGGTTGTGCAGGTTAAGAGCGTGAGACCCCATTTTGCTTGGCATGTGCACGGCAAATTTTGTAACTTTCCACACGGATCTGCATCTGAACATGCACAATTTTGAGGCGAATCTTGCCAAGCCTGACGTCTCATCACACTGGCATCCAGCTTCCGTGTGTCTAAATAAGGTGCTTATATTTTCAATATGGGCCTACAATAGCAGAAATAAGCCCTTTTAATGAAAATAAAGGTCCGTGTTTAATAAAAATGTTAAATGAAAATGTTTAGAGAAATCAGAAAATATTTAAGAGATTTCTTGACTTCACTTAAAATAAATACTCTCCCCGAGAAGAAAGCAAAAACATATTTTTACTAGGGATGCCACAATTCTCAATATAATATTGAACCGTTCGGTACGGCATTCACGGTTCAATACGTGCTTGTGAATTGCGTTTTTTTTCGGTTTTGCATTTAAATAATGATTTTTAGAGTTATAGAGTTATACTCACGGAACACTATAGTTATTCACAATCACCAAAGTTCATTATTTGCATGCGTTTTAAAGCCTTGCCGGTCATTCACTTTTCCGAGCGCGCAGACTAAAAGCCTGTCAAACACGTGATTACTGAACTAAGTAGTCTTACTGCGCTAATACTGTTAAATACACACAAGGTTAACATAAACACAAGTCAGTTATGTCTAAAGTGAAAGTAAAATCGGCGTGTGTCTGTATATTAGATGCACGCAGGTCTTAAATTGACAGCAGCAGCCTAGTGAACACGCTGCCCTTAAAGTGACAGTTCACCTCTAAAATTGTCATTATTTACTCACTCTAAAATTGCTCCAAACCTGTATTCATTTCTCGATGACAGAATTTTTTTTTTTGAGTGAACTATCCCTTCAATGATAATACAACAACAAAAAACAGAGAAAATCACTCACTGCTCTTGACTGAAAAACTAATACAGTAGCTTTAATAAGAATCAATGTATATTTTATAGTGAAGTCTATGTAGTGTTTTATTTTTACATTTATTCATTCAATTTCATACTTACAATGCTGCTGTACTGCTCTGAGCTGCCAGTGTAAATCTGTATATATATTTATTTTATATTATACAATACACTGTGTACAAGGTTTTTCTTTTTAAAGTAAAGTTCTTGTCACAGACACGTGAGGTTCCACCCTCCACCAATCACAGCGCACTCCTTCCCCAGAGTACTGATCACCATCACCTGCACCTCATCACCACACTCATCACCAACACTACAAGACTCACAACCACACAGCACTCCACGTCCGGTCTCGTTCGCATATACTTCATGCTATGCTTACCTCAAGGACTCTACTACTGATACTTACCTGTCTCCAGCGTGTCTCCTTCCTTCCGTGTTCCTTGTCTGCTGTGTGGGTGTGTTCCTGTCCGTCCCTCAGTACTCCAGCAATCTACAGTCTCCAACGATCTCCAGTCTCCAGCGACCTCCAGGCTCCAGCGTCCTTCCATCTACAAAACAAAAGACAGTAATTCTCTCTCTCTCGTATCACCTTCTAATCTACCAACAACCGGTTTACTCACCTGCTCCACAACACCTGCTCTACTGTGGTCTAATAAACTACCCTTACCTGTTAACATCTGTGTCTGCCTCCTGTGTACTTGTAACAGAAGACCGGACCATACCGAAGACCCAGTATGAGCCAACCGGATCCATTCCAGGAATTGGTAGATGCGCTTCGGCGTACATTTCCTCCACAACCCACTCCAGTTACTGTTCATTCACCTGCACCAGCGAACACTAACCCATCTGTCAACAACCCTCCTTCACTACCTCCGTATGCTAGTCCCATGGCCAAACCGGCGCCCTACTCAGGATCGGCGGAGAATTGCAGCGGCTTCCTGCTGCAATGCACACTGGTCTTGGAGATGCAGCTGCACTTGTACCCGAGCGACACTTCCAAGATCGCCTTCATTATCTCTCAGCTCAGCGGCAAAGCATTAATGTGGGCCGATTCCATCTGGTCACAACAGGGTGCGGTAACGCAATCATACGCAGCGTTCATTTCCCACTTCCGGGAAGTGTTTGGAAAACCGATCACAGATTCTTCAGCTGGTGAGAAACTTTATAATTTAAAACAGGGATCCATGTCTATTTACGATTATGCTTTGCAATTCAGAACGCTTGCAGCAGTCAGCGGATGGAATGAACAGGCGCTGATAACAACATTTCGGCAAGGATTGGAACCTCGGGTACGGCTGCATCTCGCTGCATGCGAGGACTCCATCGGCCTTGAGAAGTTCATCCAGCATTCCATTCGCTGCGCCACTCGCATGCAGGCGTGCATCCAAGAGCACCAGGACCAGTATCCCTTCAACGTGCCCTTCCGCCGATCCGAACCCGTCAGCACCCCAGAACCAGCCCACGAACCCATGGAGTTAGAGAACTCCCGACTAAACCCTGAAGAACGCCGCCGTCGGCTGACCCAACGTCTCTGCCTGTATTGTGGTGAGCCTGAGCATGTCATAGCTGCATGCCCCACACGACCTCTGCGACCCATGGTGAGTGCCATTATTCCTGCTGATCATAAAATGAAACCACTCACCACTGTCGTCACCCTTACTGCCGCTAATGTCTCCCTTTCAGTGGTCGCGCTCCTCGACTCGGGATCAGCCGGCAACTTCCTCTCCGGTGCCATCTGCCGCCAGTTACGCCTCAAGACCACTCTGTCTCCGATCACCTACAGGATCAGCTCAATAACCGGAAGACCCCTCAGTCGCAAGCACGTCCGTACCGTGGCTGGACCAGTCACTCTCCAAGTAGGGCTTTTACACCGGGAAGAGGCTCACATGCTGGTTCTGGAGGATTCGACTGCTGACGTGGTTCTGGGGTGCCCCTGGTTGGAGCAGCACAACCCTACCATCTCCTGGAAGACGGGCGAAATCCTGAAGTGGGGCGACACTTGCTTCTCTCAATGTCTAACTGAACTTCCTCTTCCATACTCGTCTCTGCCTGATCTGACTCTCTGTGCCACATCCATCGAAAGTCCAGTTGAACAACGCTCTGTCGATGTCCCCAAGTGTTACGCCCCCTTCAGCGATGTCTTCTGCCCACAACGGGCTTCCAAGCTGCCTCCACACCGGCCATGGGACTGTGCCATCGACCTGCTTCCGGGTGAACCAGTACCAAGGGGTAAGATATACCCACTATCCATCCCGGAGGAGAAGGCCATGGAGGAATAAATCCAGGAAGCCCTCGCCCAAGGTTACATCAGGCCGTCTACTTCCCCTGCTGCATCCAGCTTCTTCTTTGTGGCAAAAAAGGACGGAGGCTTGCGGCCATGCATCGATTATCGTTCCCTCAACAAAATCACTGTTAAGTTCCGGTATCCCCTTCCTCTCGTCCCAGCAAGTTGGACCTCCGCAGCGCGTACAATCTCATCCGGATACGTGAGGGGGACGAGTGGAAGACTGCCTTTATTACCCCTACTGGACACTATGAATACCTCGTCATGCCGTATGGATTGGTAAACGCCCCCTCCGAATTCCAGGATTTCATCCATGAGGTGCTCCGGGAGTTTCTCCATCGATTCGTCCTAGTCTACATCGACGACATCCTCATCTACTCCCGGAGCCAGGCCGAACATCGCCAACACGTTGCGGAGGTCCTCAACCGTCTACGTCAGTTCCATCTGTTCCTCAAGGCCGAAAAGTGTTCTTTCCACCAAGCATCCGTTTCCTTCCTGGGATACCACATAGATCACAGTGGCATCCGGATGGACGAGAGGAAGGTGGAGTCCATCACAACCTGGCCAGAACCCACTACCATAAAAGAACTCCAACGCTTCCTAGGTTTCTCCAATTTCTACAGACGATTCATCAAAGGTTACAGCTCTATCACTCATCCACTCACCAGTATGTTACGCAATAAGCCCAAGTCTCTGTCCTGGACCCCGGCAGCCACCGACGCCTTCAGCCAACTCAAGAAAGCCTTCACCACCGCTCCCCTACTAGTCCATCCAGACCCGGAAAGGGCCTTCGTCGTGGAGGTGGATGCTTCCACAACCGGAGTGGGAGCGGTGTTATCGCAGCAGCAGGGGACGCCCAGTAGACTCCATCCATGCGCCTTCTTCTCCCGCAAGCTCAGCCCGGCGGAAGTCAACTACTCCATCGGTGACAGGGAACTCCTTGCAGTCAAGCTTGCCTTGGAAGAGTGGAGGCATTGGTTGGAGGGAGCCAAACATGCGTATCTGGTGATAACAGATCACAAAAACCTTGAGTAACTTCGATCAGCCAAGAGACTAAACCCCAGACAAGCCCGTTGGGCTATGTTTTTCTCCCGTTTCAATTACACCATCTCCTATCGTCCCGGTACCAAGAATCTTAAAGCTGATGCTCTCTCCCGTCTGCATGCTCCTGACGTACAGACCGAAGAACCAGAACCCATTATTCCAAGCTCCCTCATCGTAAGTCCTATTACCTGGTCCGAAGAAACCATCCCCTCCTCCAATGCCTCCAAGAACCCTCCGCCGGGCTGTCCACCTGGCTTGCTGTACCTCACTCGGACACAACGCACTCCCACCATTCACTCGGCTCACACGTCACTTGGTACTGGTCACCCGGGGGTCAATGAAACCCTCTCGTTGCTAAAAGAACGCTTCTGGTGGCCAGGGATGGCTAAGGATGTCAGAAGGTACGTGCAGGGCTGTAGGGAGTGTGCCATTTCCAAGTCTCCGCGTCATCTTCCAGCTGGTAAACTCCTTCCTCTGCCCGTTCCAGAACGCCCATGGTCACACCTAGGAGTAGATTTCATCACTGACCTGCCGGTCTCAGACGGTAATACCACCATTCTAGTAGTGGTAGATCGTTTCTCTAAATCTTGTCGTCTGATCCCACTCCCAGGTCTGCCTACTGCCATGGAAACAGCTGAGACAATCTTCAACCAAGTTTTTAGATACTTCGGAGTACCAGAGGACATTGTATCAGACAGAGGTCCCCAGTTCACATCCAGAGTATGGAGATCGTTCTTCTCACTCCTAGGTGTGGCCGTTAGCCTGATGTCGGGGTATCATCCACAGTCAAACGGGCAGACGGAAAGGAAGGTACAGGAAATTGGCCGCTTCCTACGTACCTTCTGTCATGACCACCAGGACTCTTGGAACCAGTTCCTGGGTTGGGCCGATTATGCCCAAAACTCTCTGAGACAGTCGACCACAGGACTCACCCCGTTCCAGTGCGTACTCGGCTTTCAACCTCCACAGTTCCCCTGGGATGGGGAACCCTCCGACGTTCCTGCAGTGGACTACTGGTTCCGAGAGAGGGTCTGGGACTCAGCCCACCATCAGTTGCAACGGGCCCTGCGCAGACGCAGGATGTTAGCTGATCTCCGATGTTCTGACACCCCTGTCTTCCAGCCTGGTCAGCTGGTGTGGCTATCTACCAGAGATATCAGAATGCGTCTGCCTTGCAAAAAGTCCCAGGTTCATTGGCCCATTCCCCATCACCAAGCAGGTCAATCCAGTCACCTATCAACTCCGTCTGCCACAAGGGTATCGTATACATCCCACTTTCCATGTCTCACTGCTGAAAGCTCACCACCCCTCTGTTTCTCCCACAGGACCTGACGTAGTTCCCGCCGATCATCCACTCATCCTGGAGGACGGTACGGCCTACAAGGTCAATGAGATCTTGAACTCCCGACGTCGTGGTGGTCAGCTGGAATATCTAGTGGATTGGGAAGGATATGGTCCCGAGGAACGCTCCTGGGTCCCAAGGAACGACATTTTAGATCCCAGTTTACTCCAGACCTTTCACGACAGTCATCCTGAGAAGCCAGCTCCGCGGGGTAGAGGACGTCCACCACGGCGTCGGGGTTCTCGGCCCTCTGGAGCGGGCCGTGGAGGGGGGGGGGGGGTACTGTCACAGACACGTCAGGTTCCACCCTCCACCAATCACAGCGCACTCCTTCCCCAGAGTACTGATCACCATCACCTGCATCTCATCACCACACTCATCACCAACACTACAAGACTCACAACCACACAGCACTCCACGTCCGGTCTCGTTCGCATATACTTCATGCTATGCTTACCTCAAGGACTCTACTACTGATACTTACCTGTCTCCAGCGTGTCTCCTTCCTTCCGTGTTCCTTGTCTGCTGTGTGGGTGTGTTCCTGTCCGTCCCTCAGTACTCCAGCGATCTACAGTCTCCAACGATCTCCAGTCTCCAGCGACCTCCAGGCTCCAGCGTCCTTCCATCTACAAAACAAAAGACAGTAACTCTCTCTCTCTCGTATCACCTTCTAATCTACCAACAACCGGTTTACTCACCTGCTCCACAACACCTGCTCTACTGTGGTCTAATAAACTACCCTTACCTGTTAACATCTGTGTCTGCCTCCTGTGTACTTGTAACAGTTCAATGTTTAAGTAAAGTTTTTCAATTATTTTAAGTAAAATAAAGAAAGAGTATTGCAATACAAAATAGTCTTTTTTCTCCTTAACCTCTTGCTGTTCCTGTCGCTTAAGAATTGAATAGAAAAAAACTGATGTGACAAGCCATCAGAACCGAACCGAATCGAGGTATGTATTGAACCGTGGACTAACTGTATTGTTGCATCCCTAATTTTAAATTTACAAAAATAGTAACGCACAGTGACTTGGATAAATTTCTTTAATCTGATTACTGGTTTGGAAATAGTAATGCGTTAGATTACTCGTACTGGAAAAAGTAGTTAGATTAGAGTAACGCGTTACTAAGTACTACTGGCATCACTGTGTATAAGTTACATGTTCTCCTATCCATATATTTGTTTTAATGTCACAAGTAATAATCTCAAGGTTTACTGGGTTTCACGCGATTCTTTTGTTTTGGTAAAGTTTACTAAAGTAAACATTGTCACGTGTGTACCTTACCTCTTCTCACCGCTGTTTCCTAATGGTTTATAGAACAATTGCTTCGAGTCGCCCTCTGTTGTTTCAAAGAATAGTACAACGGCGAGCGCGTCAAATATAAATGCCTCCCCAAACGGACGAGGCTCGTGCGCAGCCAGCGGAGGCTCACGCTGCAGAGCCAGGCAAAAAGTATAAACAAGGCTTTGAGTGGGCGGTGCGAACTGGAGGGGCTACAAATGCAGCATAAACCATATTGCCCACATCTTCTAAGCCACCTGCGCATTGTGTCCATATACATTTCAGCACACAGAATTGCACATATGACAAAAGCAGCGTGTTTCTTCCGGGAAAGCATGTTTCTTCTTCTGAAATGAAAAAACAGTTTGGAGTTCGGGGGGGTCCCACGTGTTTATTTCACACGTATAGTGTGAGCAGTCAAGTCACAGATCACTGTATAGTGTGAGCACATAAATTGTAAGGTTTGGCTTTACATCGCATGTGATTTACTCGTACAGTGAGAGTTGTTATTTAACAAAAACATTGTTGAAATGCCCGGCTTAAAAGTATCACACTTGTGCGTTATATTCCATGCCTTCATTGAAAAGATCTGACTCAAGTGAATGATTCATTCATAAATCTGATATCTCCAGGAGTCAAAGAAGGGCAAATGTCAAGATTTCAAAGAATAGTGACTTAAGTTTCTATAATATGATAGTTTCACAGTCAAGGCTTAAGCTTAGTCATAGACTAAAATGCATGTTTGAGCTGTTTTAACCCATTTGTGCCCAAATTTTTCTGAATGGTTTCATGCATATAGTCATGTTAATAGTGTCCTATGTGAACATGTTGTGCATTTATTTTCCCCAGGTTTTAGTTTTTTTTCTTGAAAATTGTATTTGAATGTTCGGCAACTATAGTTGCCGGTGGGCAAATATGTTGTATGCAGCCCTTCAATGTCAAATTTGACTAGAAGAACATTTGGCATCTAACTCAAAATAACTGCTTTCAACAGATCAATCTTTATTCATAAACACATTTATTGTGTATAAAAGTCGAAGAACATTCGATGCAAACTCAAAAAAGCTGCATCTATCTTATAATCTGTTGAATATGAAAATACAACAAACAACAAATACATTTGTCTTAAAGTGGTGGAACATAGTGCAGAACAAAGTGCAGCCATTAAGTTGCCCTAACAGGGCATTTTGTATCAAAAAGTTAAATGGAAATAAATTAATATAATGACAAAAACTTATAAATAAATAGTTCCATAGTATTCAATGAATGACTGTAGTAGGTGATTTCATATAATAATGTAGATGTAAACTCATTACTTGTCTGAATTTCCCCATTGTAATGGAATCGTAAGTTACTAGTCATAAAAAGAATTAGGGTCCTTGACCGATAAGAATGAAACGCATCCATTCCAAATTGGATGAAGGGTCCTCAATATTTTGGCCCTTACAAGACATACCATTCAAGATTCAAGATTCAAGATTCAAGATTCAAGAGTTTTATTTGTCACATACACAGTTATATACACAATATACAACTGGCAGTGAAATGTAAACAGGTCCGCTCCATGGACAGTGCAAATAACAGTTACAAGAAATTAAAATAGAAATAGAATAAAATTAGAATAAAAAGTATTAACATAAGTAGAATTATAAATAAATCAAGTAAAAGATAAAAATAGGAAATAAGATAAAAATAAAAATATAACAATTAAAATATGAAAATATAAAAAAATAAGTGGATATGATAAGTGAGCAACTGTAGACTTAGAAATAAGTGGTTAACATAAATATATATATATATATGTATATATAAAGAAGTATAATGTGCAAGGTTTATTACAGGTTGTTACGCAGTAACAATAGGAAAGTAAAGTGCAGTGCAATGGCAGTATGTGGATGTTAATGTTTAAACTGGATGTTTATGTGTGTGCGGGGGTGAAGTGAAGTCACGTGACTGAGTTCAGGAGTCTGATGGCCTGGGGGAAGAAACTCCTCCTGAGTCTTTCAGTCTTTGCCATCAGGCTACGGAAGCGCTTACCAGATGGCAGCAGGGTGAAGTGAGAGTTTGCAGGGTGATTAACATAAATCCTCTAATATTGGTCTGTATTCCATTAGCGGCCGGGTCTCCAACATTGGCCGGTCTCGCTGTCACCGAAGGTAAATAAAGGCCGGTCTCTAATAGCGGCCGGGGCTATTACTAGAACCAACGTTTTTCTGGGCAGGCCTCAACATTATGCTTGTGATAGTAACATGCAAGTACCACAGGGTACTGGTCATGTCAATCACCTCACTCTTGACTCGCACGTGAGACTTCAGTCACCGGGTCCGGTAGGCTAACGTTTACGGCGCGAGGATTAGAAAAGACGCGCAGCGGAACATGAGGAGGACGAAGAGGAGCTGTTCAATAATGAACTTGTTGTAGAGGCTGGCGCGAGTGATGAGTAGTTTACAGGGAGAGATGAAAAGGAGGAAGAAACTGAGGAGGACGAGGATTAAACAGAATTGGAGGATTTTTTTTTATAACTTCAAACCAAACGAGACAGGAATGGTTAAACTTTGGAGCGGTAAGGTGTCTGTTGCCTTTTGTTATGAATCAATAACCTAATTATCACCGTGTATGGTTAAGCGTTTTCAATGCACTTCTGGTAGCCTATGTTTGCAACATTTTTGTTACCATATTTCTACACTGGAATTTAGCCTGAATTACCGGTATTTGTTGTTAATGTTCTGTATGCATACCATAATGTTATGGTAACTGTGCGTTTTCAATAAATGAACCTAGTATTTTATAGGTTGAAATAGACGCAAAATCTCATTTTTAGTCATTCTACTGGTAAGTTTGATTTGCTCAAATAGAAATTGAGGCCTGCCTCTAATTCTGGCCTCCTTCCAATAAAGGCCTGGACCGCGATGCGCTTGAATAAAATAAGGGCCCGGGCCTATATTAGAGGATTTACGGTAATATCATAAAATATTATATTTTTCCCTATTAAGGTCTACTGTACAGTAGATATGTCAGTTAAATGGTTAAGTTATGTTTTAGGTGGGAAAAAAAAAGAAGCTAAAAGCACTAAAGACCAAAAATCTTGATTTATTAACCTGTTAACACAGTATACCCCATTTCCCCATTATATGTAATCACAATTCATTTGCCCACCGGCAACTATGTTTTGTTTGGATGATTCTAGAGACCTTCACGATTATGTAGAAATATATATGTCAACAAAAAATACTTATTAGTAACATGAAAATAACCTTTGTTTGGGAGGGTTTGCCTTCATTATGCTTCCTGGAAGTAGGGGTAGGAAGTTGGCAGTCTCATGTGACAGGAAGGAAGTTAATCCCTTTTTTTTTCTCTTGAAATCCTTTATTTGGTTGTTTTCTTGCGTGTCATTGAGATTAAAAACATGGATACTATCTAGAAAAATACTTACAAAAGGAAAATGACAACAATATACTGCGGCAACTATAGTTGCCGGTGGCCTTAACTGAAAGCAACTGTGATTTGTCTCAAGATGCACACCAATAATGTATTTTCTAAGGCACGTTTATAAAAGCTACTTAAATGTCCTAATTGAACTAAGGCCTAATCCTGTCTTAATCTAAACCCTGTCTGTGAAACTAGGCCTAGAAGACTTGAATATACATTATAGCACATATGGAGCACTTCTATAATACTTTCATGGTGTTTCTAAATCCATTTTGAAAGCATCAGTTCATTGCATTTTCATAGAAAAAAAGGTTTTGATGCTTTATGGAAGAAAGAGTAATACAATTTTGGAATGACATGAGGATGAGAAAACAGACAGACATTTCACTTTGGGTGAACTGTTCCTTTAAATGAAGCCTATGTGTGGTCCTCAGGTGTCCACATACTTTTGTCTTGGTATTACCGGCAGTTTGCTGAATAGTCACATCAACTTAAAGTTGCAAAGGCACATATACAGTATTTGCAACCCAAACACATACACAGACACTCATGCTTTTATTACAGCTTATACAGGAACAGCTTTCCTTCCTAATTTACATCAACCAAAGAAAAAGTGACAGGTAGTAAAGTAATCGTAATGAGGAAATACAGCAGGTAGTTAAAAACGGGTGAAAGATAAACAACCTGCCACGATACAGAGCAGAAAGCAGCACTTTGCACACACATGCTCGGACTGATGCTAATTTCCATTACATTCTAAACACACCCCTCGAGTTGATTTATATAACATTTGTTCTTTAATCTCTCAGTGTCAATAAACCATCCTTGTTCATCATTCTGACTACACCGGAGAGGAGAAGTCCCTTTCAAGTCATCGATCTTTTTTGTGTCACTCACTCGCACCGTTTTCCTCACAAACACAAGTTATTTTCAAGCGCTTCTCATACAGCAGCTGTCAAGACACCTAGTCCATCAGATCTAAAGTTCACATTCTACATTTCACTCCAATCCAATACGATTTGGATCATTTCTTTCTCTCCCTCGCTCTTCGTGTCCTTGGTGATCGGTTTCTCGCTTCACGAGAGAGTGTGTTGGTTTGTGTGTGTGTGTGTAATCTCCCTCTTGCAGGCTGCAGGTTGTGTGCCGCTGCCATTGCGGTTCATATTTACCTCACAAAGTATTTGGCATTTTTGGGTTCAAGAAGCATTCACATTGGCGCCTAGAGGAACATAACTCAATTCACACCACTGTACCCCTCACCCTCCTGGACTTGAACAAACTATATACTCGATTATGACTGTAACAAACATGTTAACGGCAAATGCAGAGGGTAGCTCAAAGGCAGTTTCACTAGAGAACAAAGAGCGGATGTATGAATAATTAAAGACTAGACTAACACAATACGTCCAGACCCACCCACTCCACTCTCTGACTGCCTAGCAATGTAACAGGCTTCAGAGACACCCCCTGGCCCCTGTCCTGCTTTCATTTCTCACTTCCTCTTGGTATCTCTCTCTTAAAGAGGCGTTAGATGTTAGAGAGGATGATGGTGAAGTGGAACAGCTCATGTAGAGTGTGGAGTGAACCCATAGCAGTCTGCTGAATACGGATGAAACTATAAAATTAACTATGGCATAGACATGATTAATTACTCATATCTTGCATATTTTTTGAGGAGTGGTGTGATGTTACTGGGTAAACCCAGCCTGATCTGCAAGCAATTTGATTTCGCCCTGCAACTCAGTCTGGAAACCTGTACATTCATTTCTACTGCTTCTCTTACACTTTTCGGGAATAAATCACAGACTGGCTTATCCACCTGGCATGCTATTGGCGGGTTTAACACAATGACGTATAGAGAATAGTGATGTGTCGTTCATTTTGAACGAATCTTTAATATGACTCGAGAACATTTTGTGTTGACCGTGCATGCGCAACATCCCATATGTTCTGTACAGGAAACTTGATTAGTTCACCTCTCGAGTCTTCGGGTTCGAGTCATTCATTCATCAAGTCCCAGCTCCATAGGCAAGGCTATGCAGTCACCGGAAACCGAAAATATTTGTTAATCTCTCGAGTCTTCGGGTTCGAGTCGTTCGTTCAAGTCTTCATAGGCTGAATGCAGAAACAGAAATGATTAGTTCATCTCTCGAGTCTTCGGGTTCGAGTCGTTTGTTCAAGTCCCCATTGACTGAATGCAGAAACAGAAATGATTAGTTCATCTCTCGAGTCTTCGGGTACGAGTCGTTTTTCTGTCACGTGACGTGACAGCCATGTTGGATGCAGAAATTAGTTAATTCACAACCTTCCTTACAAACAATTGCATAGTTTTTTGTTTGTTTGTTTAGTTCAGTTTTTTAGCTAGTATAATAATTGATTTTCCTATGAAGACAGGACACATTGGGTTCGTCAGAATGGATACGCATAACATAAATGTTTCAGATATCTTCTGATGATTTTATAATAATAAATATATTAAAACATGCAGTCAATACTACGACTGTAATGTTGTATATGTTGCGAGACGCAGAACTGGGAAACGGTCACGTGACAAAAGAAAGAGACTCGTACCCGAAGACTCGAGAGATTAACTAATCTTTTCTGTTTCTGCATTCAGGGGACTTGAATAAACGTCTCAAACTTTTCTGTTTCCGGTGACTGCATAGCCTTGCCTATGGGGCTGGGACTTGATGAATGAATGACTCAAACCCGAAAACTTGAGAGGTGAACTAATCAATTCTGTTTCCGGACTGCATGCATTGCATATGAGGCCCAGGTCACGGCCCAGATCAGATGACGGAACTAACGTCTCGAACACGAAGACAAGAGAGGTGAACTAAACTTTCTGGAGAATAGACGTGATTAAATGTGAAGAAAGAACGATTTGGATCGGGAGGTGAGGTGAACTAAAAGACTGCATACATAGCCTGACCAGCTAAGCAATTAATTTATCATTTCTTTCTCAAAGTTTGACCATGGATGCATTAGCTCATAGTTTATTTTTTATTCCAAAAGTACTAAATGTGTTGGAAAATTTTACATATAACATTTGAATTAGATTCTGCTGGAATGATAGCAATGAACGAAATTACTTGAAAAAAGATTTGTTCATTTTGCTGAACGAGATTCAAAGATCCGAGTCAGTAAAATGATCCAAACTTCCCACTACTAACAGAGAAGCAATGGATGGGTTGTTGCCCGTTGATCATGCCTCTTGTGGTCTGATTGGTTGAAGGACTATCCAAATGCATGTTCAATCTTAAATTGCGCTTGGTCTGGTGATAGCCAGACAAGTGATGTTACTTTTCTATGATCTGACCACAGTACATCTTGTGTGCAATTACACCTGGATTTTAGAGGGATAGTTCACCCATTATGAATGAATCTTTTACTCCATCAATTCTATTTGATTTTGATTCAAAATCTCTTGATTCAATTCAATTTCGATTTGACTCGATTCAATATCGATTCATTTGGATATATATCAGGTACATGTAAATTTTTCTTAAGGAAACAAACCTCTCCCAACTAATGCTGTAAACTATAAAGGGAACCCTGTCAGTTGGTGCATTATAATATTAAAGGTTAAAATTAACGAAAGAATCCAACTGCTATTTATTTATATAATAATCAACACGCATAAACTGAGTTGTACACAAAAGTTAAATTGCACAAAGTTTGTATATTTAATTATATGTTTCTACTCCAATTTGTTATTGGAATATAAACGTTTAAACCTGTTTTTATGAAGACATCCTATATAAATATGTATTCATATATTTAGCTAAATCCTTTTTATAGAGTTATTTTTTCTAGCTGAGTGACTGGGCATGAAATGCTTTCCTGAGGTAAATGGAACATTATGTGACATTTTGTTTACAAGTTGTTTTATTGATGTCTTTATTATTATTGGATAGGGGGTGCACTACAAATAATATTTGGTGAAGTTTTGTACAGGCATCAGCTAAAACAGCATAGACTAAAGATTGATTCTTGAGACTTAAGAATCAATATTGGTTCATCAAAATGAATTAGTTAAATTGATTAATTGAGATTGTCAACCCAGTCCTACTCCAAACCTGTAGGATTTTTTTATTTTCTGTGACACAAAGAAGATATTTTGCAAAAATGTCTATGTTTTTTGTCCAGTGTTGTTTTGGACACCTTTATGTATGGACAAATACAAAAATACAATACAAAAAAAATAAATAAAATAAAATTGTTTATTTGTTATTTGTACTGTAATAAATTATGTGATCAATACATTATGGCAACAAATATTTTTTTACATTGCTTTAACGCATCAAATAAGTTTATTAGTTTACAACTTTTTTATAAGTTATACAAGATTCAACACATGTTTTAGGTCAGTTTAATGTAATTTAAGTTGAAATAACTTAAAAATCAAAGGTGATTGTACTTCAATTTTTATGTTTATTTTTTTTTTTTTTTTACAGTGAGAAGAAAGGTTTGGAACAACATAAAGGTGAGTAAATAATAGCATAATTTCAGCAACTTTTCAGCAATTGTCCCTTTAACATGGTCAAGTGAGATCCAACTGTATGGAGTTAAAAGGTTAGTTCACCCAAAAATGAAAATTGTGTAATAAATTACTCACCCTCGTGTCGTTCCAAACCCGTACTCAAAACACAAATTAAGATATTTTTGCTGAAATATAAGAGCTGTTGAATATGAATAACTACTAAATTAAAAATTATATTTCATATTACACTGTTCACATAGTAAACACAGTGCAGCGCTGGCTCACTATTGGCTGACACTGTTCACTTGAGCACAATGACGCATGCGTGTGATACTGATGTAGGAGCTGACCAATCAGTAACCAAGAGTGAGCCGGCCAAAAAGTATTCTCGTTGCTTCATAACATTCAAGTTGAACCATTGTATGGACTATTTTAACAATGTCTTTACTACCTTTCCTTGAAAGTGGCAATAACGTTGCAGTCTATCGTGGGGGTCAGAAAGCACTTGGATTTCATCAAAAATATCTTAATTTGTCTTCCGAAGATGAACGAAGGTCTTACGGGTTTAGAACGTCTCGGTTACGTACGGAGGGAACGGAGATGTAACGTCAGTGACTGACGAATGGGGGTTTCGCCTAGAAGCCTATCATCTTAAAGATCTTAAAAAACGCTCTGCGGCATGCGGAATTTGCATACGTAACTCCGCCCCACCGCGTGGGTATATAAGGAAGTACGGAGGCAATATCGCATTATGTTTACCTGCTGAGGAGCCAAGACTGAACTCCCAGCCATTCCAGCGGTACAGCGGATGTGGCAGAGGGACGTTACATCTCCATTCCCTCCTCAGGGAACGAGGGTTAAATACATAACCGAGACATTCCCTTTCGTTCAGTCACTCCGAGTAACGTCAGTGACTGACGAATGGGGGTCCCAATGTAATCACGCCACTCGGCTGTCTTCCAGTGCCCTGCGTAAGTGCGAGTACCCTGTCGTAAGACTAGTATGGACGAAGGACTCACACTTATCACAGGAATACCAAGGTACACTGGGAAGCATATTCCAGGTGGAAAATGCGCCAAGACGCCTACCCGTAGCGAGGACTTAAGAATACACATATGACCCGCTAAGGGCTGCATATGGAAAACTCTGGGGTACCAGCTGAAGCCAGGATTGCAAGGGCTTGCCAAGGGAAAGACACCTGCGTGTGGGGGTCTCCCAGAGGGAGGCACCTGGCCTGACACGAGGGTCTGGGCTCGAGAGGACAGACTTACTGGTGTCGCCGTCGACAGTGCTAGAGGAGCTCAGGGCTTCCGGAAGCTCACCTGAGGAAAAATATTGCACGTATCAAGTCCGAGGAGTGGAATGGCGAGCAAGTGAAGACACCTGAGCCTAGCCCATTACTGGCCACTAGTAGAGGCGAGTACATAGTCGGACACAGGCTCCAATCTGAGATTGTAGAATCTTGCGAATGTGTTAGGTGTCACCCAGCCTGCAGCTCTGCAGATGTCTGTCAGCGAAGTGCCATGCGCTAAACATGACCTGCTCCTTGTCCTCTCTGATCTTGAACAGAACCTGTGCGAGAAGGCTCACTGGGGGAAACGCACACTTGCGTATGTCCCGCGGCCAGCTGTGCGCCAGTGCATCCGAGCCGAGCGTGCCCTCTGTCAAGGAATAAAACAGGCTGCAATGGAAAAAGTCGTGGGAGGCAAACGGATCTACCTGTGCGTCGCCGAACTGTTCCCAAATCAGCTGGACCGTCTGGGGAGAGTCTCCATTCTCCAGGAAGTGGCTGAGACCGTGAGAGCTCGTCGGCTGCACGGTTCAGTTCTCCCGGGATATGGACAGCATGAAGGGACCTCAGGTGCTTCTGACTCCATAGGACGAGATGGCGGGCGAGTTGAGACATACAGCGGGAGTGCAGACCACCCTGATGGTTGATGTACGCTACAGTGGCGTACAGTGGCCCGAGTCACTTGAACCCGTAGCGTGCCCGACTGCCATGCCCATCTCGGGACTCGATCGTGAAGCCAGTGCTGAAGCGGTCTCATATGAAGCAATCCGAGCGGCGTTACCGCTGCTGCAGATGCCATATGCCCCAGGAGCCTCTGAAACAGTTTCAGTGGAACCGCACTTTTGCTCTCGCTGGTAAGCTGCGCGCACATGGCGACCGAGTCGATATCCATACAGAGAAAAGAGATCCTCTGCACGGGGCAAAGTTTGCTCTTCTCCCAGTTGACCCGAAGGCCCAGACGGGCTAAGTCCTGGACCACTAGGTCTCTGTGTTCGCACACCTGCTCTCGAGAGTGACTCCGTATGAGCCAGTTGTCGAAGTAGTTCAGGATGCGAACCCCGTGCTGCCTGATGGGCGCAAGGGCTGCTTCGACAATCTTCGTGAAGACGCGAGGGGACAGAGCTAGCCCGAATGGGAGGACCGCGTACTGATATGCCTGCCCCTTGAAAGCAAACCGTAGGAAGAGTCTGTGTCGAGGTAGGATGGAGACATGGAAGTAGGCGTCCTTCAGGTCGATCGCTGCAAACCAATCGGCTGAACGAACGCATTCGAAAAGGGGTTTCGCTGTCAACATCCTGAACGGAAGCCTGTGAAGGGATCGGTTCAGGACGCGTAGATCCAGGATTGGCCGTAACCCACCGGTTTTCTTGGGTACAATGAAGTAGGGGCTGTAGAAGCCGGACTTCATTTCGGCTGGAGGGAGGCTCGATCGCACCCTTCGCCAGTAGGGTGGCAACCTCCGCACGCATGACAGGGGCGTTGGCCCCCACCATGGTGTAACGGACTCCCCGGAAGCGGGGAGGAGCCTACGCGAACTGAATCGCATAGCCAAGCCTGATGGTCTTCGCGACCCAGCGGGACAGTCCCGGAAGCTGAAGCCAGGCTCCCAGGAACTGCACCAGCGGGGTCATTCGGACCACAGACGTAACCCGGGTGGGGCAGCGAGGCAGCGTGACTGGCCCAGACGTGGGAGGCATAGCGTCCCGGTGTGGGGGCACAGTCAGCCTGATAGCATGTTGCGTCTTGATATAGGAGACCAGGGAAGGACGCACGTTCCACTGGGGTCTGCTCTGAGAGGAGGCTGGCGACAAAGAGGGACGAGAGTGGCGTGGCCCGGGGGCGGCGCACACTGCCGTCACCGGTCTCTGGGTGCTCAGGGATGGAGGTGTCAGTTCTTTCTTTAATCACACCCGGGGGCCAGCAGCGGAACAAAAGATTCTCCCCCGGCCCTTCACCAGGGGAAGGAGTGGCCCTGCTGCCATCTCCCGGAAAGAACTGCCCATCCCTGAGCTGTCCACATCAGGAGCGCCGTTAGCCTGGCGTTTCTTCGCGGGCTGCGGGACTGGAGCGGACTGGGGTGCCTTCCTGCGGCGTCCTCCACGGCGCGGCCCAGGTGAAGGCTGCTGTTGGGGCCGGGCGGGAGGGGCGGGAGCCGCAGGAGGGCACCCTCGGCGGGGAGCAGACTGAGTTGACTGTGCCGGCGGCTAGGTGGAGGCAGCAGCTGGCCGCCGGGGCAGTATGTGCTTGATAGACTGTTGGGCGAAGCTCTCAACCGCCCTGCCGAACAGCCCATCCTGGGATATGGGGGCGTCGAGGAAATGTGTCCGCTCGGCGTCCCGCATATCGGCTAGGTTGAGCCAGAGGTGTCTCTCCTGGACCACGGCTGTGGACACCACCTGGCCCAGGGAGTGTGCGGCCACCTTCGTCGCCTGGAGAGCGAGGTCGGTGGCGGCACGCAGCTCATTTCTGAGCCCTGGGTCAGCTCCATCCTCGTGCATGTCGCACAGCATTCTGGCCTGGTAGACCTGATGGGTAGCCATGGCATGCAAAGAGGCGGCGGCCTGCCCCGCAGCTCTGTAGGATTTCGCCACCAGAGTTGATGTGAATCTACAGGCTTTGGAGGAGTTTATTTGGGTCGCCACGCCAGGTTGAAGCGCTCTGTGGACACAGTTGCATCGCAACAGAACGTTCAACTGGGGGGGATCCCAGTGTACCCATAAGCCGCGGCCCCATCGAGGGTGGAGAAGGCAGAGGAGGCCGCCGAACGGTCAAGGGAAGACAACAGGGACTTCCAGGACCACGCAACCTCCTCATGCACTTCCGGGAGAAAAGGTATTGGGGGCGTGGCCTGACGGGTGTCACGTGGGGCTCCCAAAAACCAATTGTCCAACCGCGAGCGCTCAGGCCGGGGCAGAGGGTTCCACTCCAACCCGAGACTCGCGGCTGCCCGGGAAAGCATGGCTGTCAATTCCGGGTCCGACTCGGGCAATGCTGGCGCACCTGAGGGTGGCAGCACAGCTGAATCATCATCCTTGGATGACTCCAGCCCACCTTGAGATGCGGCGATCGACATCTCTTCGTCTTCCGCTGCGCCAAACGAAACAGTCGGGACAGCAGGAGCCGGTCCCGATGTTTCCGCCTGAACGCAAGACAGGTACGGCGCGCTAGAGGGGGGTGTGGCCCGAAGCATGAGCGTCGGGGCTTTGTTCCACACCGTCACCCTCAGGTCACCCTGGCCACCAGCCAAAGTGGAGACCGCACCTCCTCTCGTGGAGACCGCAGATTGGGGTGTGGCAGAGGGGACTCTCGCTCCGGGACGGAGCTCATTGAGTCTCGACCGTAGCACCGAGATGGGCATGTTCCCGCAGTGGGAACATGACTCATCCACAAGCGCTGCCTGAGCGTGCTGAAAGCCCAAGCACGTCAGGCAGTGATTGTGCCCATTGGAAGGCGGCAGAGACCAATCGTACCCATGCTGAAGGGATGCTGAAGCGCCCAGGGAAGTGCACACCAGCTGGATGCAGACCACTGCACAGATCAGCAGGCAGGAAGTATGCGATCACTGGAACGCGCCGTCACACCAACACTGACTGGAAAGCTGATGGTCTCGAAGCTGACAATAACTAAAGGGTAGATGCTCTTGACTCCGAAACAGAAACATAATGCGATATCGCCTCCGTACTTCCTTATATACCCACGCGGTGGGGCAGAGTTACGTATGCAAATTCCGCATACCCATGGCATTGGCATTGCCCCCATTCGTCAGTCACTGACGTTACTCGGAGTGACTGAGCGAAAGGGAACGACATGAGGGCGAATTAATGACAGAATTTTAATTTTTTGGGTGAACTAACCCTTTAAGTTGACATGGTGAATAAAAACATGATATGGAAATTATATTTCAATGTTTTTGTGTCCGCTCACAAGACGTTTGCATTCATTATCCAAACTTTTGCCTTTCGTCACAAAACGTCTGATTTTTCTCCCAAAAGTATCGCTTTCCCTCAAGAAACGTTGACTTCGTTCGCGAAAGCGTTGAAAAGATTTTTCTCTCACCTCATATTATTTCCATCAAAAAAGTTTTGAAAGCAAACGCAACAATTCTTGGGGGAATGCAAAAGTTTTGCAAGAGGACGTAAAATCATTGAAAATGTCCCTCCTGTCTCAATTTTTTCCATCACCATGTCCCTTTAGAGGCTCTGTACAATGTGATCTGGTCGCTAAAAGCATGCTGATGCCAGGTGTAAAGGGGCTAAAGTATCTCAACAGAGCATCTGTCTTTTTCAGCTTTCCACCATTTATCTTGCCAGCGCAAATCATCACATGATCATATTTCATCTCTAAACAATTATTGATCAGAAATATATCCACCGCAGCCCTGCACTTAATCAAGTCCTTTCTGCTGCACCCTGTCACACACAAAACCAACAGAGCATGTATTAAATAATAACTAATGAACAATCAATCAAATCAAGATTCCATCATCTAATACAATAATACTTGAGTGTTTTCATTGGAGGAAAAGGGTCATTTCAATCAAGCCACTATATGTGCCACAGAGAGGGAGAGAAAATGAAGGGAAAGAGCCAAAGAAGGACAAGAAAAAAAGTATAATTTGCTGGTGGGGGATTTCTTTAAGAAAATCAAATTTTTGATTTATGGAGTCCATTATAGTGGAGGAAAAACAAACAGCGTTATTATAGATTATATTAGAGCAGCACTGAAGGCTATACAGGAGATAGATAGGGAGATGGAAAAAGAGAGAAAAGACGTTCATGTTTGTTTCTGAATGTTGCAGTGATGCTGACTGCTTTTAGCATATATTTATAAAAAATGTTTAGTGTGAAGATTTGAAATTTTGCCAAAAAATTTTTTGCATAACTTATTGTCCATGCCAATTAAATATATCAATTACAATAAAGGAGGAATTGAACCTTTAAGCTACTTTGGAAGCCATACAATAGCTTTTTGCAGCAAACCAAAATTTAAGTCATTACCCACAGAAAATCCCATCCAGTAAACTGTTGACATGACATGTCAGTCCTGTGTGAAGGCTTTGTGAACGAATAGTTCAGCCCGGTTTTGTGGTCTAACGGACCAAATATTCATTTAAAAGATACACAGGGCTACAGAATTTGATCAAATCCAAGTAATACATTTTAAAATGAACCCCATAGAGACACATTTTTAATTGCATAATGAGTAGTTTAAAATCTTCTCCTTATCACTTTAATATTAACAGTTAAGGCACATATACTCTGGCTTCCCTTCTGGAGGTCTATTAGAAGGCAAAATGTCTGTTTGTTCCTGAGTAAGTATGTGTGTGTGTGTGTGTGTGTGTGTGTGTGTGTGTGTGTGTGTGTGTGTGTGTGTGTGTGTGTGTGTGTGTGTGTGTGCAAGTTTTTTGAGTTGCATCTGTGTCTGTTTTACAGGTCCTCTTGCCTAACTAATATGAGGAGCCATTGATACACAACACTCTCCAACCATTTCTCTGTGTCTCTCTAACCGTTTTGCAGCCTTCCCGCTTTCATTCCCATTTCTCACGGTGTGTCTCAGAGCAATAATGCCACATCCCCAAAGACTAGCAGGGCTAACAGATGGCCATGAATCTTTAACCACATAAAGGAACATATGTGTGTTTCTTCAACTATGACAACCTTTGGCCCTGTGGAATTTTAGAAAATACATTTCTTTAAAACACTCAGTCTTTCAGTTTTTTTGTTTGTTTTTTCAAACAACAAAAGTAATTTCACACTTTTTTTTGCATAAATTTAACAAAAATCACACAATATAAGCTTATTGGGGGGAAAACACACCTCTACCTACTCCAAAAAAGTACAAACAATTCACTGCAGTTTCCAGGTGAAATGAACAATAGTGACAGTAAAACACCAATAACGTTTAATCCCTTTCAGACCAATTATGATTACAGGGGCAGTACAGATTCATCTTTTAGTGTTACTCACTGTACATTTTATTTTGAAAGTGCAAAGAAACGTGCAAAACATGCAAGAAACAACACAATATTATTTTGTAGAAATGTTGCCACAGGTACGTTTTCCAATGAGAAAACAAAAATACAATAATCTGTTCATTCCTACAGTATTGCCCTTATGTTGTAACACAGAAGCAAGCTTTTTTTCTGTGATTGTGCGCGCACTTCCGATTCATTAGCCGCTATAGTACATAACTGGAAGAATTACAAAATGCAGTAAATTGTCAAATAATTTGCGCTACAAACCAATGTGTTTATGATTGTAATAATTAATTAAAATACGTTAACATACAACAGTTTGCAACATCAAGCAGCATAACAGAGTTTTTGTACAGCTAAAATAAATGGAAGTGGATGAGACCAGAAGCCTCGACACAATCAAGTTCGAATCAAGTGCAAATGTATGGGGCTCCACCTCTTATCAGTGATGCCATGGATGAGAGATTGTAGTAGTTGGTGAAATTGTGGTGCTGGTAACTGTATTATTTTGGGGAGTCTAGCACTATCATAAACAGCTTTCTCTTTATTTTGCCTTTCGGTGCCCACTGAGATTTTTTCTTTTTATCTTTCTGAATGTCTGTCATTTTGAAAGATTAAATCTGATGGGCTATAGCAGCTCTACAGCGGGTTTGCTTGAAGGCTGAAGATTTACATTCTGAACCATTCAGTAAACATCCCAGCAAGCAATTTTGCATTTAAAAGACATCTAATAGCCGTCCAAACACAGCCCTGACGTCTAGGCTGAAACAAGGCAAAATGTGGGTTGTCAGTGAAAATGTAATAGCCGAAGAATAGACTAGTCATCTAGAACATGAACATGTCAAAGAAATGAAACCAAACACCTTGTAATCACTGTTGACTTTGCTTACATAGAATATCCAATGCTATCTCATGACCAATTCCTACGTGTTTGTACGAGGTGGCTAATTCATACGAATTCGTACGACCTCACTCATGTGAATTTGTATGATTTGTCTATACTGGAGTGATGGGTCAGTTATGGGGGCGGGATTAGGGGTAGGTAATTCGTACAAAATCATACGAATTGACCAACTCGTCAAATACATACGATTTAGCGTGGAATATCAAACATCTCGCAAGTTATTTTGGCAAGAAGTGGATTACTCATAGCCAGACTTTATCGGGTCCATAGTTAACCAGGACGGTGAAATGGCGGCTTTTGCTTGCTGAGATTTGATTGAACAATTCTACAATGGAGCTCCAATATAAAATATTTGTTTTTCCATTACAGCTTGGCAAAGGCTAGTCATTGCCAAATTGTACCAGATTTTATTGACTCACAAGTCCTGCCCATTGGTTGAGCCAATGTTGCTGGTCGGGAAATAAACCAAGCAATGTTTTGATAGTTCCAGAGCCACAGTGTTTATAGTTTTCTGAGAAAATGACTTATACATGCCTCAACATAGTAAGCTAATATATGTGTAAGGGATCATATGGATTTGTTTCGGTTTAGGGTGGGTTATATGTGTTAGTTATGTGCTCTGTTTAGTTCTAGTTTTCAGTTAGTTTCCATGTTTTTTTTATTGATTTCATTATGAGCACCTGTTATTAGTTTTGCTGATTGGTCAGTCTATTTAAACCTTGTGTTTATTCTGTTCATTGTGCTGATAAGTGATTTTTGAGTTTGTTTTCATAAAACTTTCACTGCGTGCAATTAGATCCAACTCTTTATTGAGTGTGTTTTTCAACCTTCGCTGACAATATGATAAAACATTCAAAAATGTAAACACTTCACTTTTCAATATTTCCCAATAAAACACTGAAGGCAACACCATAAACATAGTTAAGTGTCTCGGTTGATAAAAAGACTCTAAATGGATCATGAAATTAGAATACATTAGAATATATTGATCATTTTAAAAATACATAAAACAAAGATCTACATTTAAGTTTTCGTAAATGTTACACAATAGCAACACAAAGTAAAAAAAAAAACCTACCATAAATATATAAATAAATAGATCCATTTTATATATTAGTTCAGGTGATTAAATGGTCATCAGCCTTTAATAACGGAGGAATGAAATATGAATAATTCATCAGGTATTTTGCAAGTCTGTGCACAAATAACAAAATCATTATTAACGCCAGTCAGTCTGCAAGGTTAATGAAAGCACTGAGCACATACATATGTAAGTTATGGAGATGAAATTAAGCAAAGTGATTGTCTGACAGCTCACTTAACGCTGGATAAAAAGACTATTAGCTCTATGGTCAATGAAAATGGCACAAAAAAAAAACCCACAAAAAAAACTGTGAGATAAAAGCTTTCTCGATGGCTCATTCTTTGACTGATGGACTGATGTTGAATTTGCTAATGGGTGGAAAACACGAGAGATGCAGCCACCTATAATTTTGTCAATTTATTTTAATGCACATGCTATTTTAATGCTCTTTATGAGTTGAACCTTTCAAAAACTGCATTTTGTGACATGAGTCCGCTTCAGTTAAATGTTTCGCTTGGAAACACGGTTATATGTTTGAAGATGGAGGACTCTGCAAAAAAGCCTGTTGACTATTTAAAAACAGGAGGGAGATGCGAAAGGATATAATAGATAGAGGATATGAACTGAGTGTAATTACCGTTGTCTGAGACAGATATAGTTCTAGCTCATTTCCTTAATGGAGCATCTTCACAATGGCAGCTCATGTATCCCACAGACCAGAACTCTGTTATCTAAATAAGAGCCTTACTGCTATTTGTCTCTCTCTACATCCCTCTATGTTGCTTTCTTTCACTGTCTGCCAAAAGAACCTCTTGCTTCCCACTGCTACGTTGCCTTTTAGACATTTAGACCCAAAATTAAACTCATATTATGTCTCTCTATTCAAGTCTTAAACACTGTGCCCGTTCCCGCCACCACCCCTTTATTGACCCCTAACTCGCCCTGCCAAGAGACAGATAATGCCACTCGGCAGACAGCTGCTGCGACTCTAGAGCATTAAAGGAATGTTCCGGGTTCAATACAAGTTAAGCGCTATCGACAGCATTTGAGGTGTAATGTCGATGAGCACTGAAAATACCCTTACAAAAAAAAGAAGAAAAGTTTATTCAAGTGTGCTATTAGTATGCTTCTTTTAAACTAAAAATAAGAAAGTATACTTTCAGTCTACTTTTTATATACTTCTCAGAAATATACTTAAAATTGAAGTTAAATATACTTGACTTATACTGACAGAAAGGACTAAGTATATTTGGCCTGTACTTGTACTCAAACTTAATCTTTTGATCAAGATATACTTAAAAGTATAATTAAGTATTCTAAGTATACTTGGCTTGTATTTGTGTTTACTCTTTTGATGTATTAGTCTATTAAATATACTTTTTTTCACATAGTTTTACAAACAGTCTTATAAACTTTGTTTGAAAGTACTGATTTTTAAAGAAAACCGATATATTCCTAATTCTGAGTATCTGAATTATTTTGTAGGCTAGTCCACTGGTGGTTGTATAGGATCAATGAATGAAATGAATGAAATGAATGAAATGAATGAAATGAATGAATGAGTCCACTTAGTGTACATAGAAATTTACTTAAAATCTCCTTTACTATTTCCCCGCCATTGACTGAATTTTCAGGCTATCAGTGTTTTCACTGTTAGGGGGCACTATTATGCATCTTCTAGTACAGAATCTCTGGATCAAAACAGGTGAAGAAGAAGCAGCACAAACAAGCGATAGAAGCATTGCTCACACAAATGTAAAATAACGCAATCATCAATATTAAAGCTGCAGTATGTAACATTTTTGTTATATCCAAAAACCACTAGGCCAGTGTTATATATTTTGTTCAGTTGAGTACAATATCCAAAATGTTTCCAACTATTTGTAAATCGTGAGAAAATTGCTATTTTAACCAAGGAAACGGGACGTGTGAGAGAGTCACCTGTCAATTGCGTCATATCTGCGTACCCCTCGGTTTCCGAGGAAAACAGAAACTCTTTACTCTTACTGCAGTGTGCAACAAGTGTCATAGCAGCCACTGAGCGAGAGCACAGAATATCGTTATAAAATAATTTTCAACGCACTTAAACGTATCTAATATGATAAACAAAGCTGTGTTACCTCATACTCATAACCAGAAAAGTGGAAATGGCGCCGGCGACTGTGGCATAATACTGTGGCTTGCAAGGCATGTGTTGCGTTCATCTTATTAACAATCGCTCCAGCGGCCTTACTTGGCTCCCACAACACTCGGTCCTGCTCTGCTTCATACTACAGTAACGTTAATAATCGCATCCATGAACGTGATTTCTTTTCCACCGGCTGTGAGGTGGAGACCACATGTCCCAAGATTCTGCGCTCAAACTTGGCGTCATCAAGCTACGCCTTTGTTTTGAATAGGCGACCTCTAGCGGACGGAAAAGTTACATAGTGCACCTTTAAACAGCATATAAATCAAAACGGCCTAATGTTACTGAATGAAATGTCAACCCAGAACGGACTATAGAACTGTGAAGCTTTGGGGGTGTTGATGGACTCGATCGACTCCATCTATGTTTTGGTCATCATTCTGAATCACATCGGGACGAAGTGCAATTTTCTCAGCTTTTTGTTTAAAATGTTGCCTTTTTTGTTGATAAAAGGTGTTGATAAAAGGATGAATGAAGGTAGAATATTTTTTTTTAAATATACTTATACTTCATAAAATGAACTTATACTTTTTTTTCGTAAGGGTAACTTTAAACTTTTTAGAATAGCACAGATTGTGGTTACAGTAAGGCACTTGCATGGTTCATGTATTAAAGATTAAAATACAAATTTCATTGTTCATTTCACAGTTCATTAAAAGATAATACATCCATCATACATGCATACATACATACATACATACACACACACAACAACATATTAAGTCATACAGTCTTAGTAAATGGCTAAGTTTGGGTGTAATATCACACCCAGAATGGGTTAAAGGGTTAGTTCACCCAAAAATGAAAATTCTGTCATTAATTACTCACCCTTATGTCGTTCGAGACCCGTAAGACCTCCGTTCATATTCGGAACACAAATGAAGATATTTTTGTTGAAAGCTGATGCTGAGAAAGGCTTCAGTTAGGCCTCCATTGGCATTCAGTACATTAATACTCCCAAGACCGATAAAAGGCACTTAAAATGTCATTACAAAGTCCATCTCACCACAGTGACTCTACAATAATCTTACGATGCGACGACAATAGTTTTTGTGCGCAAAAAAAAATCAAAAGAACACCTTTATCCAGCTTGTTATTGCCTTCCGCGTGTGCCTCCACGACGCATGCGCGAGAAAATGACGTAGCGCCGGGGCTCGGGATTCCATGAAATGCACACTCTAACCCCATTTTGAGCACTACGCCGAGACCTAAAGCACGATCAATGTAGAATCCAACAGCTGAGATACGCGCGTCTTCCTCTGATTGTAAACAAATCACTTCTGGGTCATCTGTCCGAACGCCGGATCTGCGTCATATTCTCGCGCATGCGTCGTGGAGACACACACGGAAGGCAGTAACAAGTTGGAAAAAGGTGTTATTTTGATTTTTTTTGCGCACAAAAAACTATTGTCGTCGCATAGTAAGATTATTGTAGAGTCACTGTGGTGAGATGGACTTTGTAACGATGTTTTGAGTGCCTTTTATCCGTCTTGGGAGTATAAGTGTACTGAATGCCAATGGAGGCCTTTCTCAGCCATCAGCTTTCAACAAAAATATCTTCATTTGTGTTCCGAATATGAACGGAGGTCTTACGGGTCTCGAACGACGTGAGGGTGAGTAATTAATGACAGAATTTTCATTTTTGGGTGAACTAACCCTTTAAGATAGCTAGGTCAAACTGGTCTCACAGAATTCCGTGAAATGAAAACGGGTAAAACTCAAAATCCGTGGCAGTTTCACTGAATCGCCGAAAATTCTGTGATGGGTCCACGGAAGTGATTCCTATGCAAGTCAATGACAGTAAAAAGTAGACATGATTTTAAGAATATTTATAGGCTACTTTTATATTTTGGAGCAACTAACTCCACTCCTACCCAAAACCTACCCACTCTCAACAATATAAAACACATAACAGGCAAATACAAGTACAGTCACAGGTATTTATTGCAAAAACTGACCAAAAACAGTATAAAAGTATTAACTCATGTTGCATTCCAAGTCTTCTGAAGTCACACGATGTCTTCATGTAAAGAACAGAGTTGATCTTAATGTTTTAATCACTAAAATGATGATCCCGCCGCTCCGTAAACACACTAATTCATATCTCATTCAAATAATACACACGACTCTTTAGCGTGACGCAATCTGTCACGAGACACGTGAGAGCCAATGGCATTTTACAATCAAAGCCGACGTAATGACGCAATTGGTCACGAGACATACGACAGCCAATGCTGTCAAAGCTGACGTAACGTTTCTTCCTGCGGTAAAATTTGAAATGTATTTTTGATCTTTGGCGGATGGACTCGACGCTGCTGATCGCTTTTGGGATTTTCTTCACACAAATCAAACGTTTGGCCTCGGAACACTTGGAATATTTGTACTTTTTGAATAAATTGTGCCTGCAGTCGTATCTGCCTGTTATATCCTGTTTTTTATAATACACAAATAGGTAGGTTTAGGGAAGGGATTGGGTTACGTGTTCAAAACGTGTCTAAATACTGTAAATAAAAAAAAAATGAAAATAATTATAAATAAAATTGTGCTGGCTGATTAAATCGAGAATCACACTCTCCATATCATAATGATAACCATGCCCAATGCATCTGTATACTGTCATTGACTTACATAGGCATCACTTCCGTGGACCCATCACGGAATTTTCGGCGATTCCGTGAAACTGCCACGGATTTTGAGTTAAGGGGCCCGTGTTCATTTCACGGAATTCTGTGAGATCAGGTTGGCTAGGTCTACTGTAGTGGACACAATGCTTGGGATAAAAACAACTAAGGTTAAAAACAACCAAGGGTACATTGCTTTCAGAAAATGGTATCAGCAGGAGGAGCAATTAGGGAAGAATTATGGGAGGCATGTGGGCGGAAATGAAGGAGGTAAGAAAGCTTGTGACTATGAAAAGAATGAGAAATTGAGGGTTACTAAGAGACTCCAGTGTCCTGCAGAGTATATTCACTAAGCTAAGCTTACCATACACTCAAACTTTCTTTTCAGAATTGTTTAGCTCATGTGTAGATTACATTACAGACATTACATTAGGACACATAAAATATCTAGCAAGCTGTAAAATTTGATTTAGCATTCTTTTCACAACTTTGAAATTGAAGTTAGTGACTTTACATGTTGGCGGTTGGAACGTGATTATTTACTCAACTGCATGAAAAGGTTTTCAACATGTCTAACAAGACAAAATCACACAGAATAGCAAAGGGGATCTGCCACAAAATATCACACAATTTTAAAAAATCAATTGCTAAGACTTACCGATGTTTGTGTGTTGTCCTCCCAAAATTATGTAACTTCCTGGATGATATCTTCTTCTTTTCAATTTATTGCCGGTTGGCAGACCAGCTTTTGGTGCATTTCTGCCACCACCTGAATTGGAGTTTGAAGCATTGATGGGAAATTTATATTTGATTAAAAAACAACAACAACAACAAAAACATCTCAATTCCTGTTTCTTTTAAAAACCTCAAGACTGCGTATTGCATAGGAATTCATCCACATTTTTTAGCCAGAAGATTTTCTATTGACAATCTAATATTATTTCTTTAAAAAATTGTATTATTTTAGTCCATTGAAATGAAAACATGATGTGGACATGAAGATGTACTGCACAGTAGGAATGACCCAGCTAACAAGCACAGATCTAAGTAGCTATTTTCTCAAAGTGATTTTTGAGTTTGCACACTTCACTCTACAAACTCAGACTTGAGTCTTAGGCCTAGTCCACACGTACACAGGTATTTTTATAAACAGTTTTTCCCACCTCCGTAAAAAAAAAATTGTGTCACAAAACACGCTACGAAGTGCTGTCAAGAGCATGCCAAACCAACAAGTGGCAATAAAACCCTAACTGTAAGAAGCCTGAAAAAAAAAGTTATTGCCGGTTCTGGTTCTGACACAGCAAGCCAAAATCTCCGGTTTCACTGTCCACACGACATCACTGCAACCAGGGTTTCTGAAAAAATTTCAATCCCTGGCAGGAGTTTTCAAAAAAGTTCGGTTTCAGTGTCCGGATACTACGTTAGCATGTGGGTGAATGGCCAAACCGCAGAAAAAGCTGCATTTTGAAAATACCCGTGTTCGTGTGGACAGGGCCTTATGTTCAGCTATTTTTGCATTCGTTTCTCAGAGAAGATGAGCAGACTGAAATATCACATGGTCCTAAGTTTTCAGACCCTTTGCTCAGTTTTTAATAGAAGCACCCTTTTGATATAATACAGCCATGAGTCTTTTTGGGAAAGATGCAACAAGTTTTTCACACCTGGATTTGGGGATCCTCTGCCATTCCTCCTTGCAGATCCTCTCCAGTTCTGTCAGGTTGGATGGTAAACGTTGGTGGACAGCCATTTTCAGGTCTCTCCAGAGATGCTCAATTGGGTTTAAGTCAGGGCTCTGGCTGGGCCATTCAAGAACAGTCACGGAGTTGTTGTGAAGCCACTCCTTCGTTATTTTAGCTGTGTGCTTAAGGTCATTGTCTTATTGGAAGGTGAACCTTCGGCCCAGTCTGAAGTCTTGAGCACTCTGGAGAATGTTTTCGTCCAGGATATCCCTGTCCTTGGCCGCTTTGATCTTTCCCTCGATTGCAACCAGTCGTCCTGTCCCTGCAGCTGAAAAACACCCCCACAGCATGATGCTGCCACCACCATGCTTCACTGTTGGGACTGTATTGGACAGGTGATGAGCAGTGCCTGATTTTCTCCACACATACCACTTAGAATTAAGGCCAAAAAGTTTCTAACTTGGTCTCATCAGACCAGAGAATCTTATTCCTCACCATCTTGGAGTCCTTCAGGTGTTTTTTTTAACAAACTCCATGCAGGCTTTCATGTGTCTTGCACTGAGGAGAGGCTTCTGTTGGGCCACTCTGCCATAAAACCCAGACGGTGGAGGGCTGCAGTGATGGTTAAACAAATCAGTATAATCAAACACAGCTGGACTCAAATTAAGGTGTAGAACCATCTCAAGGATGATCAGAAGAAATGGACAGCACCTGAGTTAAACATATAAGTGTCACAGCAAAGGGTCTGAATACTTAGGACCATGTGATATTTCAGTTTTTCTTTTTTAATAAATCTGCAAAAATGTCAACAATTCTGTGTTTTTCTGGCAATATGTGGTGCTGTGTGTACATTAATGAGAAAAAATTGCTGATTTTAGCAAATGGCTGCAATATAACAAAGAGTGAAACATTTAAGGGGGTCTGAATACTTTCCGTACTCACTGTATATGGCTGAACACAGGTATTGACCATTTATGACATATTGGCTTTGTGAGGTTCTCCAGTTTTGTTGTTGTCGGAGTATCCAACATTTTTAAAGGCACTGCCCTCTTCTAGAAAGGGGGTGGGGAGCAACCGCACATGTGCATATAAAGATACACACAAATTGGGGCATTTAGGGCATTCTATAAAAATATATATAAAATCAAATATCAGAAGTTTAGACTTATATTGGTTAAAAACGCATGTAGATCATAAACTTTCATGATGATGAAGAATTGAAATGTCACATGAGCATGACCACGATAGAGATGATAATCAAAACCAAACAGATGTTTTCGTTTTTGGCAGAGTATCCGAGGCACAAGCTGTAAAGGTTCTGTCTTCTTCTAGAAAGTGGGGTGGGGAGCAGCAGCTCATTTGCATTTAAAGATACATGCACGAAAACAGTTGTTTTTCCTTCCACTTAAAAATTGACATTTACAATATGGTATAATAAATGATCTGTGAAGTATTTTGAGCTGAAACTTCTCAGAAACATTCTGGGGACACCAGAGACTTATATTATATCTTGTAAAAAGGGGCATAATAGGTCGCCTTTAACATTAGTTAATTGCATTACTTAACATGAACTAACAATAAGCAATACTTCCACAGCATTTATTAATCTTAATATTAATTTTTACAATACATATTTAAAATTAAAAGTTGTATGTGTTAACATTAGTTAATGCACCGGTGAACTAACATGAACAAATAGTTAGTTAGTTAGTTAGTTAGTTAGTTAGTTAGTTAGTTAGTTAGTTAGTTAGTTAGTTAGTTAGTTAGTTAGTTAGTTAGTTAGTTAGTTAGTTAGTTAGTTAGTTAGTTAGTTAGTTAGTTAGTAGTACATTATTGTTCAGCCTTGGCTGAAATTTGGTCTTTGGCCTCGCCATACAATCAACATTAAAAATACTCAACATACACAATACATACAACAATTACAATACACAACCCCCACATCATCGTAGTCTAAAATTCATATTCATTCCCACATCACTTAGTTTCTACCCCTTATTCTGAAGACCTACTGCATATGGGACAAACATTTGTTTATATAGTGGCTCTTAGCTTTTAGCTTGGCAATCTAGAGTTGCCTTCCAAGTAGCTTGTGAATGCAGACAAATGCCTCAAATCCCCTATATACAAGCATTTCCCTAAAGACAAGTTTGCAACTTTACAAACACACACACACACACACACACACACACACACACACACACACACACACACACACACACACACACACACACACACACACACACACACACACACACACACACACACACACACACACACACACAATATTAGATGATGAATCTTCATAGTGTCAGGCTAGCTGCGCTATTAAGGGCTAAATGCTAATGCCGTCAGAGGCAGGATGGATAGATCATTATAGAAACATCCGTCATTTTTCTGAGACAGTGCATGAGGCGTCTGCACAAGCGCTGCCTAAAAAAGACCTTAGCCATTAGGGTTAACATTAGCATGATGAACAACATCTCACGTCAGCTTAGTTTCTGATGATGAAAACTTATGCATAAGGAACTGCACTTCATTAAAGATAAATCCATATTATCTTACGATTACATCACATACACGCGAGCAGCATGTATCATGAGAATGCATCAGTTTTATATAACATATTGTGCTGAGAGATTGGAGATGTTTGTGTAACAACTCATTAGCATGTAAAAGCCCATGCATTTTTGTCCGACTCTGCTGTGTGTTTGATGGAGGGATATGAAAGAGGGATGAAATGAGATGGAAGAAATAAATCTTCGGGAGAAAGAATGATAAAGGCATGATGCTTTTTTGTGAGGAAGGATGGAGATTGGACACATCTGTCAACCTATGGTATGCCACGGAGTGTGTGCGTGCATTTGTAAGTGTGAGAATGTCATTGCTGGCCAGGTTTGTGAGTTTGGGGTGCGAGAGATGTCCCTGTAGCTATATGACAAATTTCTCAATCTTTGAAAAATATGCTCGCGTGTTATTCCAATCTCCTTTTTCAATGAGAAACACATTCTCGTTTTTCTCGCCTGCTGATAAACCTGAGGGCGGTGATCTGAGACGTTAAATCGCAAACAGCCCTGGCCACATCATCCATTTCACAAGCCGTCAATTAATCTATTAACGCCAACAATGCTGCCGTGACTCCACCCATCAGCTGTCAATCTTATGACATCACACACTGGCCTTCATTTACTTTGATGACATAACAAGCATGTCAGAAGTCTGGTTCCCTCCTATCCCTGGTTGTTGATATTAACTTAAAATTGTGGAATCAATATCTCCTTGCTGGCCTCATTATTCAGTCCAGTCACTTTAACAGGTGGGGAGATGACAAAGCAATCAACTGCAGACAGCTCAAAGCAGTCATTCTCTTATTTACCTTGCCGGAGCAACAGGACCGCAATGAAACCTGCTGAAAAATTACTATTACCAGGATGAGAACCTCTCTGAAGAATTAATATTGCCAACAAGAGAACCCTAGTGAGATATAAACATTACCAGCCAATGATAAGACTGCTGCATAAATCCAGCAGAAATTCATTTCAAGAGCTATTCTGCACACCTCAAAATAAAATAAAAAAACATTACAAACTCCAAGAGAAGAGGAAGTCTAATAACTATGCGCTTATGCTTCCACACTATATGAGCCGGTGTGAATGATTTCTGCAAATTGGCACTTTCAAACCGATTGAGCCATTCTTTTACGTCATTACCTTAGCATTTATTCATTTGAAATGTCAATGAGGGAGTAATATAATGTGTTAAAGTTTAGTCTGTCACTTTCAGCCTAGATGTAACAGCAATTGCTTCACACAAGTATGGCACCGCAAATAATACTGGACACTAAAAATATGATTGAGACACATATTGATTAGGATTCTGAGATATTTATTATATTATATGTACATGTCAAGTTGTACATGTCCAAAAAAGACCATTTCAGTTCAGTAAGATTGAAGGACTGTTTGATCACATTTTGTTTTTAGATCACAAAATCAACAATGGCACTAAAGAAATGTGTTTTTGTTTGTGAGGGAAAGACAATCTTGTTCAGCTTCCCAAATAACCCAGCGTTAAGGAAACAGTGGATGCAGTTTAATTTCCTGGAGCAACAAAGGAGTTCTGCAAGTGTGTTTGTTTGTTCCCGGTCACAAGTCGAAACCACAGGCTGTGAGTGAAACTACATCAAATGTCTGATTATGTTGAATTGATGTTGGCAATTTTAGGTGCATATCATGTCAACAACACGAACGCATAGTGAATCAAAAGTTATCCAGGGATAATTCCATGACGTGTTGTGTGTGTGTTTGTGTGTGTGTGTGTGTGTCATATGTGTGTGTGTGCTCATGACTCTTTAGCTCCGCCCACTGCACGCATCCAGGAGCTCGGCTGTTTTTGGAAAGAATCAGTACAGTGTATCTGACTTTTATAAATATGATAAAACTAAAGACTCTTTGGAGATATGAAGGATACAACTGGCCAACTGACAATGATCAATAGGCCTACATTTGTTACAGTATGTATTAACTGTTGTTTAATCCCACCGGTTACAATTGTGACCGTGTCTTTTTTCTTATTTCTGGAAGCTCTAAAAGTGTTGTTGTTGGCTTTGGGCAATAAATGCAACTTATAAATGAAAAAAAAAATAAATAAATAAATAAATAGATTGTCTTGATTAAAAGTTATCAATGTCATGTGACTAGTGTGAAAGGTCACATGACAAGATCAGTTTACTTCCTGCTTGCACATCTAGAAGAACATGGGTGCTTCTCAATACTCAAATTGATGCTTCCTTGTTTCTTCGCTCCTCTGTCCTCCAGCCTGTGACCCAGAAACCGTTCAAAGTTAGCCATCTTGAAGGACATCTCAATTCTCAAATTGCACAATGAGGAGGCGAGAAACGAGGAGTGAGGTTGCACAGGTGTATCCTGTGCTGAAGTCTTTCTTTTCGAGAAGCCTGACGCACGTACAAATTAATTCAATAGAACACGTGAGCTTAGGGAATAGCAATATGGCGGTGCGGTGGCTTCACTTTTTATGACGTTGAGCAATCCAGTTCTCTATATAGATTAGTGGAAGCACCCCGCTTCCATTTTGTACATATATTCTTTAAAGGTTCTACTACTGATATATTTTGAGAGTTATACTCCTGCATATATATTTCTGCATATGTACATTTGTTAACGGTCACAATTGTCAGAGGTCTGTCTGTCTGTCTGCCTGTCCGTCTGTCTGTAGCCTACTTATTTATTGTTATTTATTTCAGTTTATAATGAAGTTTATAGCAATTACCTTCCAATTTCCTATAATTTATGTCATTTGTCATCATTTCATTTGATTATTTGTACCATACTGCTGCATAGGAATGCTATTTTATCCTTTTTGAAACTGAGCCAGACATGGTTTACTTCTTTGTTAATGGAATAACAAACGCTTATTTCAACTATTTAACCCAGTCTTTAACTAATTGCTGGAGGTTTGTCTGATTGTAAATGCATTAACACCAAAGACCTAGACTCCCTGTGCAACACAGTCTCACTCCCACTCGTCACATATTGACGCTTGGTCAGGACCCCTCGTCGTCACTTTTTTACGTACAGGGTACCCCTTGAAAGGCATTTTTCGACGTTAAGGGTACTGCAGTGATTCCAATGAGACACCTTTGGCGTCATACATAGACGTGTTGGGCATGTGAATGCTATCATGATGTAACTATTTATTGGGTTATAATTTTTCCATTATGACATGTTGGAGTATGATTCTCAATTTAATCAGCCAGCATTATTTTATTTACATTTATTGATTTGTATTTACGCTATTCAGACACGTTTGAAAGTAGCCCAACCCCGCCCCTTAACCTACCCATTTGCGTTATATGATATAAAACACAGAATATAACAGACAACATGCACACTTTATTGAAAAATGTCAAGTATTCCAACTGTTCCGAGGCCAAACGATTGATTTGTGTGAAGAAAAGACCCAAAAGCGATCTGCGTTTCCCTCCGCCCCGCGGCGTCATATTGAAGACGCCACAGGTACGGCCATACCCCTCGGCGTCAGTCTATAGACGAACTGGGAACTCCATTGCTTTCAATGGGAAACCTTTGCCGGTATTCTATCGGTATGAAATCTCGCTGAAGAAGTCTCATTCAGAATACATCGCGATGTTTGGCATCAGTGCACGTGGGCCACATGTTGGTGAGTAGCCATGAATATTTGATATAAAGTATTTTCTGTCGTTATTGATCAGATTATGTTCAGTCACTGCATTATATCTTTCATTTCCACTCAGGCTTAGCTTTTCTTTGCTTTCTAAATCAACACACCTTGCTAATAGGGCGATTAAACACTGTCACGTGACGTGCTATAGACCTTTTAAACAGTTATTCATATTTAATAATAACAACTAGTGTAGTTTCAACGTGGCATTTGTAGTAGAAGCACAATAAAAACAACCTTAGTTGTAATGTGATGATTGTTGTAAATAGACAGTATCCACAACACTTACCATGCTTTTTAATGCCTTTTAATGTAAAATCCAAATATTGTGATGTAAATAGTACTTTGTCCTGTATATAATGTATCTGTGATATATTATGACTTTTTCTCTTTTTTTTTTTTTAACCTGAAACGACCAAAAGGGCCTTTCGGACTCAGTCAGCCCATTCTTGTTCATGGAAAAGTAATGGAGAAGACCGAAAGCAGCAACAGCAAATATTTGCAATGGTAAGTATGTGTTGGTTTGAACTCTTTATCAAGCATTTGTTGTTTCTTAAACATATTCTTACAAACCCCATGGCTCAATCAGTGAGAACATGTTCTCAAAGTCTTAATAATTCACAAGATTTAACAAGTTGTCATTCATATGATACTCGTACATATTTGTACAAATACTCATACATAATCCTGCAGCTTTTACTCCGACTCCTGCCATTGGCTACAGCCTCAATTCCTGTACATATTTATCATGATTTTTGTAAATCAGTTGCGCCCCTTCTTGGAAAGCAGTCCCAGAAAGAAAAGTTTATATTAGGTCCAATGTATTCTTTAAAATGATTACAAATTGGGCCATTGGGGAGGTCTCTTCACACCTCATGACCTACCTCTGTTTGCAAGAGCGGAAATGCTCACATAACATCAGATATTCAATTATTTTGTCATCAGTTGCACTGCTGATAACGTCCTGTTTGCATGTAAATAATTTACGTGATCAAAAGATCAAGTAAATAATCAACATTTTTAAACAAATTCATATGTGCTACTAAAAATATACTTTTAATAATGGAAATGCACACCTATCAGTGAACTTGTTTCATAAATGTATTTAACATTTAATTATGCAACACTTTTTAAAGAAAGAAACAGTTATGTATGAAATCACAACTTGCATGCAATGTAATGAAATTTCCTTTCTTTCTGTTTTGCAGGATTACTTGCAGATTACTTTTATGAGCCAACCCTCACAAGAGCTACTAGTTAGTTGTAGTGAATCTTGCCGTAATCAGGTAAATAATATTTTTAGTATATCAGTATTTACTCATGAAATGCTCCCCTGAATTGTATGTAAATTCATTTTATTGTAACTGTCTTAATGTATATTTTCAAAAACAATAGTAATTGCACATAAAGTAAGTGAGACTTTCTTGTTTTACAGCAGAGAAGAAAGACCAGACCCTTATATCGAAGCAAGCTAATCGAATAAGTCCTTTGTTTAGGGTGAGGAAGGAACATGGCCATCTTGTGCCCAAAGACGACAGAAAAGTGCGCAAGTCCATTGGTATGTCTTGTATTGATGTATTGTCTTGCTTTAATATGTAGTACAGAATTTGATGTTGATCTCTCAAAGGACAGCTGTGATCCCTTTTTGATACAATTATTATTAAAATGATTGCCTTTTAGCCTAAAGGCTGGAACACTTTTGGCCTTCAATTCTTAAAAATGGCACCGTCTGTTTGTCTTAGATAAAAGCAGACATGTATTGAAGGGTTAAAAAAAGCATTTAGTTGGTATAAACTCCAGGTATTTCTCTATTGTTTTGTAGACCATGGGTGGTTCTGTGTAGCTTTGGAAGATAATGAGTTGTGGCATATATTAGGAATCAAATAGTAAATGTTCTTTGAATTATGTGAAATATCTGGTTAGTTTTTTGGCTTGAAACAAGGCTTTATACTCCCCAGACTAAAACACATTGCATTTGTGTTTTAAGATGGATAGCAAGAGAAGGCACACACTTCAGAAGATTCTACAGGAAAAGACTAATGTGCAGCCAAGGAGGAATACAAGAGGCAAAAACTCCAGTCTCTGAGAACTATGCATGGCCATGGGTGCTTCATAAGCATGGTAAGTCTTGTGCCTCTGTACCTATTGTATTGCCGTATTTTAACAATTTTACATTGTGCAGGCTATCACAAGTGATGCTCTTGAAACAAGTGACAGAAGAGTATGTTGTCTTAAAAGAAATCTAGCATCACTGGCAAAGGCTAAGAAGAGACCATGCCTTTCTAAAATATATTTTTAAAGATCTGCTGTTTAAAAGGTTGCTGTTGATATGGGTAAAATATTTTTTGTCAGTACTTGGCTAATATAATGTGCTGCAATATTATATACATAATGCTTCAATGTGTATATTATATAATGTACTGACTGCGGCTTTGTAAATTTAAATTAGGAATGGGCAAATCTGGGCCTTTTGAAATGGAGAGTTTACCTCCAAGACTAATCGAGCATGCCTGGAATTTGTAACTAAAGTCTTCAGGTTTACTTATAGATAATTATAGGCAGGTGGGTTTGAGGTTGGAGCTAAATCTGCAGGACAATGGATGCTGAGGCCCAGAGTAGCCAACCACTGCTTAAATCATGCAGAACATATGCTAACCTGACTACATTAAACTTAATTTGAATTGTGTTTTTTCTTTTACTTTTAGACCAGGACTGGAGAATGCCTGACAATGGGATGTTACAACTTCTTCCTCTGGTTGAGAAAAGGCTACACCACATCAGTGACCACATCATCTGTTTATCAGTTATACACTGTAGGGTACAAGTGGGCAAACTGTTTAGAAGAAGAAGAACAGGATAGAACATGAACATGATAGAGGGAAGAGCAAGAAACCAGTCTAGCTGTGATAATGTATCATTATTTTTCAACACAATATCAAATCTGTTTTCTGTATCATAGTTGACTGGATGGGATTCTGTGGCACTCATTTGTGTGGCTTCAGCAGCTGTGAATGGATTAATATGATGTTAATGTATTTTTGAAGACCCATTTTTATTTATCTTGAATCTAATTTTTCTTTATGCTACTTTATCAACTGTATACTGTATCCTCCAATAAAGAGTTGAGTGATAAAGTATGGTGAATATTGTGTATGGTGTTTTTAAAGTAAATACACATTTTATGAGTTGATTTAGGTTATCAAAGTAATTAACAATATTATTTTACTTGAAACATAAACATTTTTCATCTGGTTATATTATATTTGGTACAACAATGCACCAAAAAGTTGTATTTGCATGCTGTGACAATACGCCAGTTTTCAGTGAAATAAAGGGAAGGATTTCAAACACTTCAAGCTTAACTGACGATGATCCATGTTGATAAATCCGGTACATCTACTACTGCAATAAAAATTAAAGGTATGCACATTACCGATGTCAGGTACGTGAAAATACATACAATTTTGGCAATGTCTCTTTTGTTATTTTACTTAATGGTGCATTGTCCTATATTTAATAATAATAGTGAAGTGTAAATCTAAATAGTTTTTGTTTACACTGGAAACTGGATAATGGCAAGTTGTTGTGGGTTCATCCATTATATTTATGGGTGTTTATCCATAAAAGAAAATAAATATTAATAATTATATTACATTTCTTTCAAATATTTCTGTATTTCATCAGATGGTCTCACAATACCCATCAAAACCTAATACAAGCATGATGTTAGAATAGAAAAGAGAAAATACTCTGATATTTAAATGTGACTCAAAGTTTGTTGTCCATGATGAGGAAAATAGATCTGTGTATGTTGTACTGCCCTTCCGCCCTCAGGGACCCAATGGAGGCCCCTGGAAGGGCAAAAAAAAGCACATTTCAAATGGCTGTTACTCAAAGTCTGGTTAGCGTATCACAGAGAAAATTGGCAGGACAACTGCTTATGCTATGTTTACTAAATAATGTTGGGCACAGTTTTCAGACAGATATGGAAAGCTGGCATAAAGGTTTTCTAAAAGTGCTCACAGTAAAATATCAAATTTCAGCCTGCCCCTCATATATGTCATAAAGGTTTACACAATGAACATAATTAGATATCCAGTTGTCCATTAAAGATGTCATTTACTTAACATTTATTGTCTCATTATTAAACGTTTTAAACTACATTACCCATATACCTTTGTCAGTGTATCAATGCAATGGGAAACATGGCGCTGTAGTTCATTGAAGTGTGCAGAAATGCTTAGGGTTAGGGTTGGGATCTCGGTAAAGGAGTAATTTCTCACAACATAGCGACACTTTATAGTTAACTTAACGTATTACTAACGTAACAATAACACCAAAACATACTTTGTAACATGAAACGCCATTTTATATCGGTTAAAAGATTGTCCAATCACAGCGAGTTCTGCGATAAAGTCCTAGCCAATGACAACGCAGCAGAACAGAGGCGTCACACTTACTTGTCCATTTATGGAAAATGATGACAGATCTCATCCGGTTCCAACTGAAGGGATATCCTTAAATATTTAATATTTAGGCTGCTAAATATTTATTTCTTCTAATTAATTAATACAACTCACATTTTAAAACAAAAATCTCCTTTGTGTGGTTAAACTGATGCATAAATATCTCTCTCTCTCTCTCTCTCTCTCTCTCTCTCTCTCTCTCTCTCTCTCTCTCTCTATATATATATATATATATGTGTGTGTGTATATATATATATATATATATATATATATATGTGTGTATATATATATATATATATATATATATATATATATATATATATATATATATATATATATATATATATATATATATATATATATGTGTGTGTGTGTGTGTGTGTGTGTGTGTATTTATTTATATATATATATATATATATATATATATATATATATATATATATATATATATATATATATATATATATATATATATATATATATATATATATATATATATATATATATATTAGATCACTTTATGCCATCGTTCACCATCTGAACTCTTGGAATTAAAATAAATGTAACAAAAGCATAATGAATGCACACAATTTTGTAAGCATATTCCAATATTTAATGTCAAACAGTTTAAATACAAATGTAGCGGCCAAACTACTGCACAACAGTATAAAATAACCATGCTGCGGTACAAATAAAAGAAATGAGGTTAAACTTTATCTGAAAATATATTGGTTTCTTGCCTTTAAGGCAAAAACATTAAGAACATTTTACATTCTCAACTTTAAAACTATATAAACTATATCCTTGTGATTATTGTTCACTTCTATTGTAACTAAATGAAAGGCCAATTCAAATAGTTAATGATTATTATAAATGTTAACCATTTTCAGTAAGAAAATGCTTTAATAAAATACATTCATGTTACATTTACATTAGCAAGGTAGTGATATAATGATACCATGTATTTAGTTATGGTGGACATTTACTATAGTGAATACTATCCCACTGTAATAAAAGGTTTAATGAATACATATTGATTTCAAAAGGTGTTCACTCTCACTATCTTCATTTGTTCAAACAAACACTGTTATACAAATGCATATATATGCAAATATACAAATGCAGATATATACATTGGAATATAGCATCATGAAGTCGATGGCAATAAATATGTCCTTTACTAAAACTCCTGATGAGCACTGATGCTTTTTTGATAAAGGCATAAGCAGACATCAAGTACAGTTTATGAATATTGGTTCTGCATATATCGAAGAGATCATTCAAGATTCAAGATTCAAGATTCAAGAGTTTTATTTGTCACATACACAGTTATATACACAATATACAACTGGCAGTGAAATGTAAACAGGTCCGCTCCATGGACAGTGCAAATAACAGTTACAAGAAATTAAATAGAAATAGAATAAAATTAGAATAAAAAGTATTAACATAAGTAGAATTATAAATAAATCAAGTAAAAGATAAAAATAGGAAATAAGATAAAAAAAAAAATATATATATATAAAAAATATGTGGATATGATAAGTGAGATAAACTGTAGACTTAAAAATAAGTGGTTAACATAAAATATATAATATGTATATATAAAGAAGTATAATGTGCAAGGTTTATTACAGGTTGTTACGCAGTAACAATAGGAACGTAAAGTGCAGTGCAATTGCAGTATGTGGATGTTAATGTTAAAAAACTGTATGTTTATGCGTGTGCGGGGGTGAAGTGAAGTCACGTGACTGAGTTCAGGAGTCTGATGGCCTGGGGGAAGAAACTCCTCCTGAGTCTTTCAGTCTTTGCCATCAGGCTACGGAAGCGCTTACCAGATGGCAGCAGGGTGAAGTGAGAGTTTGCAGGGTGATTAATGTCTCTGATGATTTTAGTAGCTCTACCTCTGCAGCGTTTGGTGTAGATGTCCTGCAGAGACGGGAGAGCTGAGCCTGAGATGCGCTCGGATAAGCGCACCACTCTTTGCAGGGCTTTGCAGTCGTGACTGGTGCTGTTCCCGTACCACGCTGTGATGCACTGAGTCAGGACACTTTCTATCGCCCCTCGATAGAAAGTTTTCAGGATGGCTGGTGAAACCCTGAATTTCCTCAGCTGGCGCAGGTGGTACAGTCTTTGCCTGGCTTTTTTCACCTGTGTCTGGATGTGTGTAGTCCAGGTCAGATCCTCGGAGATGTTCACACCCAGGTATTTGAAGCTGCTCACTCTCTCTACCGGTGTCCCGCTGATCATGAGAGGGGAGTATGACCGATGCTGTCTCTTCCTGAAGTCCACAATCAGTTCTTTGGTCTTGTTAACATTCAGAGAGAGACAGTTGTCCTGGCACCATGATGTCAGTTGCTCCACTTCGTCCAAGTATGCCGTCTCATTGTTGTTGGAGATGAGACCCAGGACAACAGTATCATCAGCAAACTTGATGATCGAGGTGGAGCTGTGTGTGGACAAACAGTCATGGGTGGATCATGAGGAGGAGTGGTACTCCACGTGAAGACTTTGAGAAACTGTGACATAGCAAAGGGTGCACCTCACTGGACATATCCTACGCATGCCCAAACAACAACACCCCAAAACAGTTATGAAGTGGACACCACCAGGAAGACGCAGGAGACAGGGAAGACCAAGGAAGACATGAGACAGATGTTTCGTGAAGACCTGAAGAATGCAGGTGTTCCATGAGAAGATGTGAAGAACGTGGCCATAGATCGAATATGTTGGAGGACACATGTTGCCCAGTGTGCCCAGGACAGGACATGATGATGATGTTGTTGTTGTCCCTTTACATAACTGTAGGATTTCCTTCTGTAAAAAGTGTTGCATAATTAAATGTTAAATACATTTATGTAACAAGTTCACTGATAGGTGTGCATTTCCATTATTAAAAGTATATTTTTAATAGCACATATGAATTTGTTTAAAAATGTTGATTATTCACTTAATCTTTTGATCACGTAAATTATTTACATGCAAACAGGACGTTATCAGCAGTGCAACTGATGACAAAATAATTGAATATCTGATGTTATGTGAGCATTTCCGCTCTTGCAAACAGAGGTAGGTCATGAGGTGTGAAGAGACCTCCCCAATGGCCCAATTTGTAATCATTTTAAAGAATACATTGGACCTAATATAAACTTTTCTTTCTGGGACTGCTTTCCAAGAAGGGGCGCAACTGATTTACAAAAATCATGATAAATATGTACAGGAATTGAGGCTGTAGCCAATGGCAGGAGTCGGAGTAAAAGCTGCAGGATTATGTATGAGTATTTGTACAAATATGTACGAGTATCATATGAATGACAACTTGTTAAATCTTGTGAATTATTAAGACTTTGAGAACATGTTCTCACTGATTGAGCCATGGGGTTTGTAAGAATATGTTTAAGAAATAACAAATGCTTGATAAAGAGTTCAAACCAACACATACTTACCATTGCAAATATTTGCTGTTGCTGCTTTCGGTCTTCTCCATTACTTTTCCATGAACAAGAATGGGCTGACTGAGTCCAAAAGGCCCTTTTGGTCGTTTCAGGTTAAAAAAAAAAAGAGAAAAAGTCATAATATATAACAGATACATTATATACAGGACAAAGTACTATTTACATCACAATATTTGGATTTTACATTAAAAGGCATTAAAAAGCATGGTAAGTGTTGTGGATATAGTCTATTTACAACAATCATCACATTACAACTAAGGTTGTTTTTATTGTGCTTCTACTACAAATGCCACGTTGGAACTACACTAGTTGTTATTATTAAATATGAATAACTGTTTAAAAGGTCTATAGCACGTCACGTGACAGTGTTTAATCGCCCTATTAGCAAGGTGTGTTGATTTAGAAAGCAAAGAAAAGCGAAGCCTGAGTGGAAATGAAAGATATAATGCAGTGACTGAACATAATCTGATCAATAACGACAGAAAATACTTTATATCAAATATTCATGGCTACTCACCAACATGTGGCCCACGTGCACTGATGCCAAACATCGCGATGTATTCTGAATGAGACTTCTTCAGCGAGATTTCATACCGATAGAATACCGGCAAAGGTTTCCCATTGAAAGCAATGGAGTTCCCAGTTCGTCTATAGACTGACGCCGAGGGGTATGGCCGTACCTGTGGCGTCTTCAATATGACGCCGGGGTGCGGAGGGAAACGCAGATCGCTTTTGGGTCTTTTCTTCACACAAATCAATCGTTTGGCCTCGGAACAGTTGGAATACTTGACATTTTTCAATAAAGTGTGCATGTTGTCTGTTATATTCTGTGTTTTATATCATATAACGCAAATGGGTAGGTTAAGGGGCGGGGTTGGGCTACTTTCAAACGTGTCTGAATAGCGTAAATACAAATCAATAAATGTAAATAAAATAATGCTGGCAGATTAAATTGAGAATCATACTCCAACATGTCATAATGGAAAAATTATAACCCAATAAATAGTTACATCATGATAACATTCACATGCCCAACACGTCTGTGTATGACGCCAAAGGTGTCTCATTGGAATCACTGCAGTACCCTTAACGTCGAAAAATGCCTTTCAAGGGGTACCCTGTACGTAAAAAAGTGACGACGAGGGGTCCTGACCAAGCGTCAATATGTGACGAGTGGGAGTGAGACTGTGTTGCCCTGTGTTCTACTACCAGTCACATTTGTGACCAGACATAAAACCCATTTTTTCATGGACTTTTCAGTTATTATTTCATCAATTTTTCAATATTTCAATATCAATATTTGAGGAATTGTTCAACATTTGACAAATCGTTATGATTAATTTGCAAACTATTTTCAATTGTAAATTGGATCACATAGTGGCTGCGCCTGAAAACCTAGGCAGCTGGCTCGCTGCCTTATCAGACAATGACTTGCAGCGTTTTTGCATGAAGGCACCTCACAAAACTAATTTCGGACAGACTTCCTAGGCAGTGTAACAGTTTAATGATGTACAGCAAAATAGAGAGAGCTTTGGTGAGAACTAAACAAATATTGAATTACTACATTAGTAATTTATCGCTAGAAATGACATCAGAAGTCGAAAATGTTGGTAAAAAAACGTACATTTACACACAAACTGACCAGCAATTGCAACTTTCGGACGCCATATTTTTTCCCCCCAGCTCAACTGTCAAAGAATGGAACGCACAGGATTGTGGGATATCAAAGGCAGCGAAGGATACATACCTGTATATGCTGCCTTCAAAAATCGGTCAGATGAAGGTTTCATATGGAAGTGGACAGGACAGGAAGTGAAGCTAACATTAGATTCAGACGTGCCTTGATGCCTTCCTACCTTGAAATGTGTCCTCCGAAGGAAGCGTTTTCCAGGTTTCGGACGCAGCCATAGTGTCACAGATCAGCCAGGCTCTCTCACTTCCAGCACACAGCGATCCCTGTCACTGGAGTTCTGATCACCTGCACCTGTCATCAATCACCTCATCAGCAGTGCACTATATATTCACACAGCTCACCTACAGTCATTGGCTGGCCTTGTACTAGGAGAGACTCACTTACCTGATCTCCTTGGTTTTCCCCGAGTGTGTTCCTGTCTCCTTGCGACTTCATCCCAGGTCTTTGGCGTTCGTTATTTTCCTTTCATCCCGGCTGCTGAGGTGTCCGCTTCTCCTTCTCCTTACTTCATCTGTAAGACAACCATAAAGACTAATATTCTGCTGGCATCTCTCCCCGTGATACAAGTGCATCTGCCACCCCCCATTCTCTGCCCTGTGTTCCCAAATTAAGTATGTGTTTTGATATTCACCAACCTTGTCCAGTGTGTATATCCTGACACATAGCCTCTCATGGACCACCACTCACAGTCCACTCACTGTTTTTATGACGCAATTTTCATGATAGAGTTTGTAGAAAGTCTACACTTTCAATCTAATTGGCTGGTTTTATGCAACTTTAAAGACATTTTGTGAACCATTCTGCCAGGAAACAATGCTAATGATTACTTCTGAGGAAAAACGTATCACAGTTTCCAAAGTTTGCAGGACTCATGGAATCCTATTACTGAAAGATGTTCTTTCAATCCACGTCTTGTTTTGCTTTCTTAACTAGCTTGCTTTTGTAGTTATTCATTTTGGATAAAATTCCTGAAAAAATTATTTTGTAGCTGTATTCGGTGGACCGACACAGCTATTTAATTACTTGAATGTTTCTTCTCTACATTGATGTATTATTGTGGTATCAACCATTTCACCCCTGTGGCACATAAAAAGAAAACTAAATGTGCTTATCCACTTCACACGTCGGTCAGATGATCTCTTCCTGTCTAAGTGGGTGGTTCTTGGCAAGAAGAAGCTGAAAAGTGCATCAATCTGACATTCAAAAGTTAGGCTAGGCACCACTAGCCTTAAAAGGTTCGGTATGGTCTGGGAACCCACAAACAGATAAACACACACATTGCATTTGTTAAGAGGCTTTTGACATAATATCATACAGCCATAGTGGTCAGATGGCAAAGGTATAACAGAATGACATTATCCCAGAGGTAGATATTGGTGACCCCGAGAAAGAAATAGAGAGAGTAAAAAAATGAAGAGGATAATAGAGACCATCCTTTGAGACTCTAACACACGCATCGGGATCACAGGACCATCCTTTTCCTCCCAGCATGCTCTAGGGCAGCTTCACACTGAGGGTGTGGATGGCCAGGCTGATCTGTGCACAGGCCGAAATGTCAGAAGCTCTTTATCTACCACCCCCTCACTCATATATTCCCACAAACTCTTTTCCCAGGGCTATAGGTGTACTTCTCTGCTATCTTCTATCCCTCCCCGTCCCTCTTTCTCTCTCGTTCAGTTAAATGTCAATAGTGTGATCTGAGATTGTGTGCCTGAGGCGTGAGAAAAATGGACGGAAGAGGTGAGAAGGAGACAATGAAGAAATGATGGGAAAGCAACAGTTTACACAGACTGAGTAAATGTGTTGAATTAATGCCAAAAGTGTTCAAGGAACATTTTGGCATAAACGTAAATACCACAGTGATTTTATCATTAATGAAAAACTGAAACAAAAACAGTAACACTTTAAATCGGTAACACTTTAGAATACTGTTCCGTCATTAATGAATAACTACACAGGAACAAATGAGTAATGCACTATTAACTAACAAGAAACTCAAATTAAGTAATAGTGCTTAGTTGAAGGTGGTAGTTCTATTAGTTAATCAATACTAAGAACAGATTCATAATAAATGTGAATAATGCATAATATTTAATTATTTAGGACCCACTTTATATTAGGTGGCCTTAACTACTATGTACTGAATTAATAATTTGATTCAATGTACTTATTGTGTACATGTTTTTACATTGTTTTTACATTTTAAAAAATACCTGCATGTAATTACAACACAACATGAACACAATAACTACATTGTACTTATTTTTTGATGTAAGTACATATAGTTAAGGCCATCTAATATAAAGTGGGACCATTATTTCTCAAGTGAAGGTCATAGTTACCCACTAGTAATGACTCAAGTATTACCAAATCCTTCAGAAGGAATTACTAATTATTTGGATCAGTATTCTACATGATAACAAACCCTTAAAAAAAAACCTAAAAAGCTCAAATGACTTGAGTAATTACTAGAGAGTTATCATGTTTTTCAATTTAAAATACTGCTCCAAATAATGAGTAATTCCTTCTGAAGGATTTGGTAATACTTGAGTCATTAATAGTGGGTTACTATGACCTTCACTTTAGAATTAATTTTATATTATGCATTATTCATGTTAATTATGCATCTGTATATAATAGTTCTTATTAGTCCTCTGGGAGGTGTGAATAAAATAGTTACTGATTAACTATCAACTAAGTACTATTATTTACTAATTCATTAATTCAAGTTTCTTGCCAGTTACTAGAATGTTAATGTCCTGTTTAGTTATTCATTAATGACGGAACATTGTTCTAAAGTGTTACCTGTAAATCTTTTAAAACGAGGCTCCGGGATTTTGAGTATCAGCTTATTACAACCTGACTTTATAAATCCGATTTCATTGAACATGTCAAGCAAATGACAAAACAAATAAATGAATAAACCATATTATAAATCAAATGTTTTTACTTTGCTTATAAACCATAAGGTAACACAATATTAGTATCAGGTGTAAATCAGGTGTATCAGGTGTAAATAGCGACTGCAGTAATGGAATGAGACTTTTCAGTTTTAATGAGTATGCTGGTGAGTCGAAGGAAAGGCATGCATTAACACCTTGTGCAAACAGTGAATGACTGTGTGCTTGTGTATATTCACATGTTAAAGTGAGAAAAGAGCCTGTCTTCTACATTAGCATTTTCAGTTAAACAGAAAAGCACTTAACCTTCTGCATTAAAGAGCTTGTATAGAATTTCCTGTAACAATGTGTGAGCAGGAATGTGAAGGAGGATTTTCAGCGCTTGCACTTGGTACTAATGCAATAGAACAGCTGATAAAGAGGACAGTACGTGTGTGAACAGTAGATACAGTTCGCTGTATTTATCTCTCTCAGGAACAGATCTGAATTCTGATACCAAAAGAAAGGAACAGAGGAACGTGCACAAGATGGAAACAGTATTAAATCTGCCATATATTTTCCATAAAATTACATGGTTATTATCCTCTGTGTGAACAGGCCTTAAAGGGGTGGTAAACCACGATTTCACTATTCTAACTTTAGCTAGCGTGTAATGTTGCTGCTTGAGCATAAACAACATCTGCAAAGTTACAACGTTCAAAGTTTAAAGCAAAGGGAGATATTTGCTTTTAAAGAAATCAGCTTCTAAGAACTACAGCAAACGGCCAGTAGGCGACTACACACATTCCTCCAGGGTTGGTGACATCAACAGGCTCAATATTTACATAAACCCCTCCTCCGAGAATATTAAATAAGGGGGGGTGAGGCCATTTTGTATCGCGCCGCTGTTGTGGTATAGTTAGGCTGGAGTGTTGTTGCCGCGATGCCAAGGAAACGCTGTTATTTTCATCCGGATTGCAGGTCTGGGGTATTTGCTCTGTTCAGCCTTCCTTGGGACGGGGGTGCGTTGCAGAGCGTTTAACATACAGCATGTTGCACGTGTGTATGAGACAGCGGGGAACAGGCGCGCGCGGGGCTCCCTGCAGCACATCTCGGAGGAAAACATCCACCGTCTTCGCGATTTCAATGCTGGATGGATCTCAATGCTGCACGTCACGACACATAATTCCCCGTCTTCTTTTACTAAAGAATATTTTTTGACTTATTTACTTACTGGTCTTCTTCTTAGTCTTCTAACTTCTTTTGAAATTGTTGACTGACGGGCACGCGCTGACCTGTACTGTTGCTGTCTGAGCGCGCAACAGCGGCATCGGGGGAGGGGCGTGGCGGGCTGTGTGTGATCGAAGGTCTAGAGCGGCTTGACTGCCTGGCTGTGCATTAGGGATGAAATGCATAACTGATGCTACTAAAATTTATACTGGCCAGTGGGGTGGCCAGTGGGGTGGCCACGGCCACCCCTGGCCACCCCCTGGTGGCGCCACTGGCGAGTGCTTGAAGTGCATCAGAAATAGAACGCGCGATTAGTTTAACACCGTGCCCTAACTACACACGACGCGACACGACACACAATGATTCTATCTTAGAAATGGTTTCTATTTCAGCGACGGCGCCGCTGGAACAACAACACAAAATATGGCAATGCTAATCTCAGGTAATGTTTATGTGCCTTATTTAATGTTAAGTGTAAGTGTGTATATGACATTGAATATAATTTAGTGCTCATAACATAGTCGTACTAAAAGCAACAATAGATAATTCACCTCAGATCTAGAAATTAAACAAATGGAAACAAGAACATTCAAACTGTAAACAAACAAGTATATTCTTTGACACATTGTTTTAGTAACTCAGTATGTATTTTTAGTAATGTTCAAAGGGTTACTTCAGCATTTAGCATTAAGCTTTGTATCAGTAGAAACCCAGTAGTATTTTCGAATTATCGCACTTTCCCCCCTCAAGTCACCCTGAGACGAGAGAATTATGTATGTCATGGGAGGATTTTTTGGCTAGAGACTACAGGAGCTAGTTCCGCATGTTATCAACCCGCCCATAGGGGTGGGATCTCACTCACAGAATGTAAATGTGCACGGCCGCTCGGCTCGGGCATTCATAACGCAAAGTGAGTGTTTCAACTATTCAATGAATTCCTAGGAAAGTTAAGCTTCCATAGGCATGATCTGAAAACGCGCCAGACTGGACACGCTCGTTAATGACTGCCGTGCTTACCTCAGCTCTGCTCAGCTCTTCGCTCTCGTGATGAATGAAATCTGACTCCTGCTGCGTCTGTGACGTGACTTTCGTTCAGCTCACTCACACTTTATTGAAAAGACACGTTCAGTTTTTTATTGTAGTGTGTATTCTCTAACTGAACAAAATTATTTTATTACTATGAAAATCAAAACGACGGTGGGGACGGTGTCATGGTGGGCACGTGATAACCAGTGGCCGTGGCTTTGGGAGTTGACTCGTTGGGCAGCGAAGCAAGTGCATTCTGGGAGTTGTTGTCTTTCATCCACATGAGACAAAAATACATTTTCTGTCTTTTCTCAGTCTAGAAGGCACCAAATTGAAAAATAATTTCACATTTCTACTACATAAATGACCAAGTTTAAATACACATTCATCTTCCCAGCACTGAAGTACCCCTTTAAATGGTGTAATATTTTTGAATTTGATTATGCACTTATCCATTTCCTTGCAAGTGCCGTCGATATTTATTGCTGATGCCATACACTTGCCACGAGAGCCCGCCCACACGCCGTTCTGATTGGGTGTTTTTGATGGATTTTAGTCGTGTCGCATCTGGTGTGGACAGACAAATTGCTTGACGGAATCTAATCGCATCGCGTGTAGTTAGGACACGGTGTAACGTTGGAAATATGTTGTGTTGCGTCGCCTCTCGCCACATCCAATGTAGACAGAATTGCTTTTATTTTTTAGGATGCTTGGCTGCTCGCGCCATGTAGACAGTGAAAGTTGCCTGCTTATTTATGACGGATGGCCAAATTCACATGACACAGTGTTAAAAAAGGCCGAAGCTCTCTGATGCAGGGAAGATAGGGGATAAAGACAGAGGTAAAGTGATGTAATGACAGTTTATCTAATTGCATGGTAGCAAAATACTAATGTTCGCTAATTAACTACAGTTATTTGTCCCTTAAACTTTATGCAAGCAGCTGTTTAGGTTCTCCATAGACCACAGACAGTGTGATTTTGTAAAAAAAAACATGTGTGTTATGTAAACAGCCTCTAAAATGAGAAACGATTAAGAAATCAATATTTTCAGCCTAGCCCTATTAATATGACGACCTTGCTTAGGACACCTGTGTGAACTGACTTCTACTAAAAATTGTCGTGACCTGTTAATTAAAAACAACCCTGACCTCATCATAGTTTACTGAAACATTCACATGGAATACAGCCTTATATAAGTTGTGACATTCATTTTAAATATTTACATGTGACAAATGATGCATAATTCTCTTTTCCCATCCTACCATCTATGACTCTCCAGTTTTATCACATGAGTGAGCCTATATGTAGGTTAATTTTGCTTACATTAGCAGTATTCATCCAGAAGACGTACAGATGCAGAAAACCATGCAGTATGACAGTGATACATCCCAGTCTTAAAAATGGGCCTTTGACGCCGGGGCGGGCACTATGCCATCGCTGCAGACTCAAAGCCCTGTTGGCATGGTAGCCAACGCGCCAGTTTCACTGCAGAGCTGAAACACACGCGTGCACACGAATACACACATTAGCTAATACTCTTTACATACTCCCATGACACTTAAAACAGCTTTTAGCTCTCTCTCTTCGTCTCTTTCTTGTTCATTTACTTGATATCTGTCACATTTAAATACGCGAACACAAAGCGTCGGGCAGGAAAGAGGCAGTTTAATTACCACAGAACTTTTTCCGGCGGCCTACTTTAGACAACTTCACACGCGTGCGGAGATGAGAGGGAGCGAGCAGGAGATAAAGGGAGATACAGGGTGGGAAAGAGAGATATAAGATGGATTAGTAGCGTCTCTAATGACTGAAGAGGGACTGTGGGTACAGTCTCTTGAGAATATTGCTCTGGTGTTCTTCCTGTAAAGGACGATGGACTGTAGACACACAACATAGCAGTGAATTAATTTGTATGTATCCTGACATTGAACATGAATCACGTGAAGATGCTTTACTGTAGGTGTAGAGTTTCTGTATGTGTTTGAGAAAATCATTTTACAGTAAAACTGACTTTTGAGTACTTACGTTTGGTAAAAACCTCTTGGCAAGAGCGGGTCTCATTGCAAAGAGCCATTCTTAAACAGTATCTTTTTCTTGTTTTCTTTACAGCTTGCCTAAACATCTGTAAAGGAATGGTTCACCAATTATGTGACAAGGGGGATGTGGACAGACAATAAGTGAGGAAGATTATAATAGAATAATTCAGAAACTCACCATCATCATTTACTCACCACGTCATTCCAAAACCGTATTTTTGGTCTGTTCTTTACACAAAGCTTTGATATTTGATTCAGAGGGTTTGGAATACATAGCAAACAAGTCATATGGACCACTCGAACAGTTTTTAATGGAATTTTTTTTGCTGATTTATCAATTATGGAAAACAGCAGCTTGGAAATTCTGCACAATATCTCATTTTGTTTTCCTTTCCAAAAGTTTTCATATTCTTTTCCTTTCAAGAACTTTTCCTGAAATTTCTTATTAAAATGTGTTTTAAGGACGAGTTATTTTACATGGCGAAGATACTGATAGAATAAGATTTTTTTAAGTGCTTTAGACACCTACAGTATTTTACACACACACACACACACACACACACACACACACACACACACACACACACACACACACACACACACACACACACACACACACACACACACGTAAGTGATGGGTGGGGTGGGTGGGTCATGTCACCACCACTTTTTGCCATGCAGGGTCAATATTGTCACCATTTTTGGTACAGATGAATCTAATTCAAAGTGAGCACTTACAGCTGACTAGCAGAGTATTAAATTTGCTTGTTTGTGTTAAGTAAGAGGCGATCTGGCGCTGGAATGCGTTGTTATTTTAAATCATGCTGGGTGTTCGTTGCTGCTGTTATCAGTGGTGGAAGGCAACAGTGTTCTCTTGTGGCTTGTGCACAGTCTTCACACAGACGAGTCCTCCCATCATTTACTCACCCCCATGTTGTTCCAAACCTGTATGCCTTTCTTTCTTCTGCTGAACACAAAATAATGTATTTTAAAGAACCAGACAGTTGACAGTAGCCATTGACTTCCATAGATTTTATTCGCACGAATCACGCAAGTTGAAAAATCTGAACTTTGGCGGATATTCGCCCCGCGTTAACCAATCAGGAGCTTGCTCTAATAGTGACAACAATGAGGAGAAAATCATATGGTTTATATTAATAATAAATGAATATCTGGTTCAGACAAGTGTGCATATGATTATCACTGTAATAAAATTAAATGACATGAAACACAACCCAGTCTCTTTTTGTTAAATGCAAGTTTATGTATGATCAATAATACAAAAGTATAAGTAAAAGGTATAAGAAGCTATACATGAAATAAAGCAAACAATTCAGTCAAACATTCGAAGTCAGTGCTAGTAGGCTACAACGGTAACGTAAAGTTAAATAGCCTAAAAATAAAAAAGTAATTAAACTTCAGTTTGCCCTCAGCCTAAACAATTTGCCAGGGAACAAATTATAGATCCATGAGACCAAAGATCGCCCGTTACATATACACAAGACTAATTATAGCTCGAGACACCACAGAGACATAAGAGACAGAGGAAAATGTCTGAGGGACTAGCCGAGGAAAGGCTGCTCTTGCCGGGGTTAACTAGCGCGGAGCACCGCTGTTCGCCTGGATCTCACAACTCCGAAAACGCCAGATAAAATGTCCAAATAGGCACTCTTTTTTTAAATAAACCACAGATTTGAGCTTTAAACAACTACATTATCGCCTGAAAAAGTCTTAAAACTATTTTTTATCACCCATTAACAGTAGTATTTTTACAAAAAGACCATGACGCGAATTTGCGTCTGTTGTGAAGTGAATGTCACGTGCGAATGAAGCGAATGTCACACGCAAATGAAGCGAGTAAACTCAAAATGTTCAAGCAGCGCAATTTATTTGCGTCATTCGCGTCCGTTATGAACGCACCATAAGAGGGTGAATTGGAACCCAAAACCTCTAACACAGTTAAAGCCCGGGAAACAAAGCCGACATCAAAGAACTAGCGCCGACGAAAGCTGACTGTGTTGTCGCCTCTCGTTGGCTGCGTCTCAGCCAAAAAGCTGCACTTGAACACACCAAAAGGACTAAAGGCGACTGTCAACTGTTCTACAGCAGAATGGCACATTGTTGTAGTGCTCACGTGAACAGCATCGACCAAAGGTAAGCCGGCATTCTGCTGTAGAACTAGGAAGCGCTGCATTGTATTTACTATGTGAACGTTATTTTTGTTTATTTTTTGCACACAAAAAGTATTCTCGTCGCTTCATAAAATTAAGGTTGAACCACTGCAGTCACATGGACTATTTTAACGATATCTTCCTTTCTGGACATTGAAAGTGCTAATTAAATAGCTGTCTATGGAGGAGTAAGAGAGCTCTACGATTTCATAAAAAAAAATTCATTTGTGTTCCGAAGATGAACGGTCTTACGGTTTTGGAACGACATGACGGTGAGTAATTAATGACAGAACTTTCATTTTACCCTTTGAGCTATATTGATGTAAGGAAGAAACTAGCACATTAAAGTAGTTATATGTCTAAAAATAAAACTCAAATTGTCAATAAAATTGAAATTGTCATAATCACAATGTAATTTTTTCTGCAATTGTTAATGTACATATCTGATATAGCATTGTATTAGCAACCCCCCTACCCCCTACTTCCACATACACATACACACACACTCATGTCCCACCCCCTTTTTACTTAACAAAGCCTCTGCTGATGCATGTGATAATGCACATACTTGCACCCTTCTGGCAGCAGTTCTGTTGTCCTCATTTGTAATGTCTAATGAAGTCATTAAGGCTCCTTCTGAGTGTGTTTATTTGCTCTTATCTTCACTTCAGATTCCTCCAGATAAACATCCCACTATAAAAAGCTCAATTCTTCACAAAAGGAAGCAGACCGTTTAGGTGGTTAATGACTCTTTTAGTCTCACGGCTACCAAAATGCTTCAGTAAACTTCTCCCTAAGAAATTAACATACGTAGAGACAGTTTTTTTATGATAATAAAGCACTGAAATAGTATGTGGAAGTCATAGAGTAATCAAATTAATTTAAGCAGAATAGCAATATCACAAAATCACAAATAGAAGCAGAACTAGGACAAGCAGATGTTCATAAATAGCTATTATGGTGTTATTATTATTTTTTTTTTTTTAACAAACTCAGCCTTGAATGTAAGTAAACAAATAACCATACACTTTTGTGAGCTTTCATTTCTTTTTTTTCTTCTTCTATTAAAGCCAATGATGTTCTCTCCCCCAGATACTGTAAAAAAAAATCTACAATGACTTGAAAACACCTCTTTTATGATGAGCTTTAAAAAAAAATAATAATAATTATATATATATATATATATATATATATATATATATATATATATATATATATATATATATATATATATATATATATATATATATATATACATACATACATACATACATACATACATACATACATACATACATACACTCACCTAAAGGATTATTAGGAACACCTGTTAAATTTTTAATTAATGCAATTATCTGATCAACCAATCACATGGCAGTTGCTTCAATGCATTTAGGGGTGTGGTCCTGGTCAAGACAATCTCCTGAACTCCAAACTGAATGTCAGAATGGAAAAGAAAGGTGATTTAAGCTATTTTGAGCGTGTCATGGTTGTTGGTGCCAGATGGGCCGGTCTGAGTATTTCACAATCTGCTCAGTTACTGGGATTTTCACGCACAACCATTTCTAGGGTTTACAAAGAATGGTGTGAAAAGGGAAACACATCCAGTATGCGGCAGTCCTGTGGGCGAAAATGCCTTGTTGATGCTATAGGTCAGAGGAGAATGGGCCGACTGATTCAAGCTGATGGAAGAGCAACTTTGACTGAAATAACCACTCGTTACAACCGAGGTATGCAGCAAAGCATTTGTGAAGCCACAACACGCACAACCTTGAGGCGGATGGGCTACAACAGCAGAAGACCCCACCGGGTACCACTCATCTCCACTACAAATAGGAAAAAGAGGCTACAATTTGCACAAGCTCACCAAAATTGGACAGTTGAAGACTGGAAAAATGTTGCCTGGTCTGATGAGTCTCGATTTCTGTTGAGACATTCAGATGGTAGAGTCAGAATTTGGCGTAAACAGAATGAGAACATGAATCCATCATGCCTTGTTACCACTGTGCAGGCTGGTGGTGGTGGTGTAATGGTGTGGGGGATGTTTTCTTGGCACACTTTAGACCCCTTAGTGCCAATTGGGCATCGTTTAAATGCCACAGCCTACCTGAGCATTGCTTCTGACCATGTCCATCCCTTTATGACCACCATGTACCCATCCTCTGATGGCTACTTCCAGCAGGATAATGCACCATGTCACAAAGCTCGAATCATTTCAAATTAGTTTCTTGAACATGACAATGAATTCACTGTACTAAAATGACCCCCACAGTCACCAGATCTCAACCCAATAGAGCATCTTTGGGATGTGGTGGAACGGGAGCTTCGTGCCCTGGATGTGCATCCCACAAATCTCCATCAACTGCAAGATACTATCCTATCAATATGGGCCAACATTTATAAAGAATGCTTTCAGCACCTTGTTGAATCAATGCCACGTAGAATTAAGGCAGTTCTTCTGAAGGCGAAAGGGGTCAAACACAGTATTAGTATGGTGTTCCTAATAATCCTTTAGGTCAGTGTATATATATATATATATTTGAAGTAAAATAAAATAAAATAAAATAAATTAATTTTATAAAAACTTTAATTAAAAAATGTTTGGACAATATAATATAAAATAAGGTTTCTTAATAAGAATGTAATTATGATTAACTTCACTGCTCATTCATATAAAAAAAAGACTTTTCTGCCAAACTCATGTGGTATAACAAACATATTGGAGAAAACAATAATAATAATAAAAATAAAGAAATAAAATGACCTCATAGATGGCCCCCCCTCATTTGGTGGTGAGGTAAATGAGTTTATAAAAATATCATTTAATTTCATTCTTTCATGACAAGGTTGCTCATCTGCCATATGGTAGATAAGGCAAAATCATCCACTCTTGCAAATAATAAAAAAAAAACTAATCTTTGACTGTTTTTGAGTGTTAATTTCCCTCCATTTCTTGGTAACATTTGCTGACATCACCTCAGTGACATGCACACACACATACACACACATGTGCATCTGGTGTCAGAGGCGTTCATTATGCTTTAAACATTTGCTTGAACTCTCTCTCTCTCTCCCTCTACCTCAACAGTTATTACATCTTTGCATCTGGGCCTCTCTCTTCATTAGCACAGAGTTATGTTACATATTAAAATTAATTACAGTCTTACTCACCACTAAACCTTAGCCCTGACCCTGTCAGACCCTCGCCCAGACAGACAGACCACATACTCACTCCCTTTCAAACGGAAACCCTCATTAACTCCCACATTTAATCAACCTGCCTCATGAATCCGAGGGAGCCTGTCTCCGTGTCTCATCCTCTGATACAGGCAATCATATTGCAAGACTGCGTTTAAAGGAATAATAATTAAAAAAAAGACAATTATGTCATCATTTACTCATGTCATTTATATATGATATTTTTAATAATATGTACATTTCCATGACATCCGTTAATGCAAATTGGAGCTTTCAAGTTTCAAAAAGCACCATTAAAATATCATAAAAATTGTCCTTTGAAGCCATACAATATTTGAGGACCAAATTTAAAAAAATTTATAATAATAATTCAGCTCTTGTTGGTACATACGTGATCAAAAGTCAAATGAAATGAATGATGTGTTCACAAATTCACAAATTGAATTCAAATCACAGATTCTGTGTTCCAGTTACAGCAGCTCACTGTAAGGAAAGATTATTGGTGAATAATCTCAAATCAAAATGTCCTTAATCTTATAACTAGTGCTGTCAAAATGATCGTGTTAACCATAGACTGTAGAAAAATATGGACGTAGTGTCCGTGACGTCACCCGTAGGATTCTAAAGAGCAGTTTTGAAGCGTAAAGTAGGGTCGAGCTGGCCGTTGCCATCTTGGCCGCGCGTCACTCCCGAATAACAGAAAATGGGCAAAGAGGCGGGAAGTGGGTGGAGCTAAGGTGACGTGAGGAAAAACAAACAGCAGATAAATGGCTATCCACCTGTCACTCAAAGTGGCCACCCCTTAATTATACCGAACTTTAAGGCTTTGTAAAATGTAAACGAAAAAAATTCACCCCCTCACAGTTGAAGGGCAAAATTAGCCGTATAGACCAAAACCATAATTTGTACCAGGCTGTAAACATGTTTTTTTCTGCTGTAAATTTGGGCATTTTAACATGTGGCTCAAAGAAATTCTGCTCCCTTCTGGAGCCCTAGCGGCCAGTCGATGAATTGCAGTTTTAGTCACTTCTGTATTGGCTTCAAGAGGAACTGCGGGAGGTTGCCGCTTGGTGTTAAAGGGTTAGTTCACCCAAAAATGAAAATTATGTCATTAATTACTCACCCTCATGTCGTTCGACACCCGTAAGACCTCCGTTCAACTTCGGAACACAAATGAAGATATTTTTGTTGAAAGCTGATGGCTGAGAAAGGCTTCAGATAGGCCTCCATTGGCATTCAGTACATTTACACTCCCAAGACCCATAAAAGGCACTTAAAACGTCGTTACAAAGTCCATCTCACCACAGTGGCTCTACAATCATTTTTATGATGCGACTACTAGTTTTTGTGCGCAAAAAAAAATCAAAATAACACCTTTATCCAACTTGTTCTTGTCTTCCGTGTGTGCCTCCACGACGCAAGCGCGAGAATTTTACGCAGATCCGGCGCCCAAGTTCACCCAAAAATGAAAATTCTGTCATCATTTACTCACCTTCAAGTTGTTCCAAACCTGTATGAGTTTCTTTGTTCTGCTGAACACAAAAGATAATATTTAGAAGAATGTTTGTAACAAAGCAGATAGAGCAACCATTGACTACCATAGTATTTTTTTCCCTACTATGGTAGTCAATGGTTGCCCTATCTGCTTGGTTACAAACATTCTTCTAAATATCTTCTTTTGTGTTCAGCAGATCAAAGAAACTCATACAGGTTTGGAACAACTTGAGGGTGAGTAAATGATGACAGAATTTTTTATTTTTGGGTGAATTATCCCTTTAACATTTATCTGACAGCAGCTACATTGCAAACCATAAGTAAGCAGTTTCATAATTTCATCTGTAAATGACAGTATTATTTTGATAATGTTTTCAAAATTCATACTTGCATGCTGTGAGGGGGGGTTGATGTTTGTCATAAGATGGTGTCCATATCAACAGTGTAGATTTACTGATATGCCTTCATTTTAATTTTATTATACGTGAACCTTAAGGAAGATATTAAAATAAAAATTCCATGTCATGACACCTTTAAAATTTTGGTCTGTTTGTCACACAAAGTTTTCACAGGGCTTCATAAATTTGGAATATAGCAATATTGGAAGATAAAGCACTATCTTCTTCAACCAAGCATCTGGAACAGGCTGAAGCTGGGTGTTGGAAACAAAATTTTCAAGGAGGAACAGATAAAGGGACCATAAGCATGGATGGATGTCAAAATTAAGAAATTAGTTTTCTACGGTTATGGGAGTCATTTGAGTTAGGGTGCCAGCTTGGTGGTTGCAAACCTTGGTGGTGCCTTTCTGGATGCTGAACTTTGTTTAAAAAAAAAAAAAAAAAAAAAAAAAAAAAGATTTTCCGTAAGAGAGGGAACATCAAACTGCCAGCACTAATGAAAGAGAGTTTTCTCACTTTCATAGGCTCTGGCTATGCCAAAGTGTCTGTGTGTGTGTGTGTGTGTGTGTGTGTGTGTGTGTGTGTGTGTGTGTGTGTGTGTGTGTGTGTGTGTGTGTGTGTGTGTGTGTTAAAAACAGAAGACTTGTTAAGAACAGTGTGATGAGGATGTATGCATGTCCAAGTGTTTTTAAAAAAAGTGTGTATGCATGTGTTTTTGTATTGAGCGGTGCGCAACAGTAAAACAGTGACGGTGTTTGAAGTTGACAGATACTCTGATTAACGCACTGACTTTCTTCTTCAAAGTTTCTGTCAATTCCATCGCTCAGGTGAATGCATCGCCAACATGAAAGGCTAAGTTCAATTAGCCAATCAGTGTATCTGAGGCCTAGGCTTAAGGAAAAGAAAAAATCCCTATTTGACAAGAACAAAAAAGGAAACGCAGAATACTTTTAAGAAGTTAAAGCTGTCCCCCCATACATTTCATGAGATAAAGATTCCGAAGTTCACAAGATCCTTCAGACAGGGATAGATTCTTTCAGATTCAGTTCAGAATTCAATCATTAATAACAGCACACAATATTCTCTTTAATAACACTGACTTGTTATTAAAGTATATATAATTTTGGCCACAAGTTTGTTAATTTTAAAGGTACAATATGTAATATCTTTTGATTAAAATCAGGGCTCTGAACCGGTTCAAGGAACGAAAACCGGAAACCGGAAACCGGAAACCGGAAACAAACGAAATTTTAAGAGGAACAAAAACGAAAAATAAATCAAAATCAATTTGATTCGTTCTGAACAGAAACGTTAATTTGAAATGACCATTAACCGGTTAATAACGTTATTCTATCGTTCTCTTTAATATTTTAATTTGGCAGTGACCAATCATGAATTGAGTAGTACGGCAGGTGACGTTGACGGATCAAGCGTGAGTGAAATGCCCGCGCACCTGTCATCTATGAATCTACCGGTATGCAAGTCAGTGTAGAGCGCAAATTTTCATGCCTCAGGTACATTTCTTTCCCCGCTGAGGTCTTCTATGAATGTGCAGGTATTGGAGGACATTCTTTTCGAACGTTTAAATAAGCAGTGCGGACTTTAAGCTCAAATAGACTGATTTAGGTTAGTTTATGGATTTTGTTTAAGCCTGTCCAAGCAGGCTACTAGCATCTATCAAACATTTTTCTTATAGTCTTTCAGATTGCCAATACAGGACAGGTCAATGTTTTCTATATAGACGGTTGATGCTTCGTATTAAATGGTATGTTATTTTGCATTAAATTATCAAGCTTTATTAGCTGACTGAATTTGATTATGTGATGCAAGGAAGTGTTGCACAGTGTTTGCTTTGAAATTAGCAGTTGACGGTGCATTAAAAGAGCAATGGTTATCCAGTTTATTTATTCTTTATTCATGCAATTTTTAAAACAAGTCGTGTTGAAAAAAAGTTATGTACAAAGAATGTTATCACTCTTCTGAAAATAATTCGGCATAAGGCCACTTTAGATTGTCTAACGCTCCATTAAAACAGGTCCGCTGTTTAAGCTTTGTAATTCTAATGCATGTATTTCTGGTTTTAAAAATGTTATGAAATAAATATTCATATGTGTTATATTATTATTGAGTGAAAATAAGTCTATTTATACATATTTGTTTAAAGTATAGGCTAAATTAAAATAACGTTATTAACCGGCATTTTTTCATATCAAACCGTTTTCGGAACAGTAATGTTTATTGAGGAACGCAAAAACGGAAACGCTATAATATCGATTCTGCTCGGAGTGAACCGATTTATATTTTTTTCCGTTTTTAAGCCCTGATTAAAATATCCAAAATCCACAAGAACAATGTTAAATATATTTTGTTGACTTGTGTACTTATATTATCCCAAATGTTTCCAAGAATGTTTAACTCCAGAGAAATAAGCTATATTAACCAGAACACGTTTTATTTTGTAGAAACCATGGAAGCACCAAAGATGCTTTAATATATTATGTGTTTTATTAGACAGGTGAGCAACTGTTTGGATACATTCATCGCCAGAAAACTAATCATTGTTTTATAGGTCAACACGTCTTATTGTTGAAATCTTATTTTCTTGATTCACTGTGAGTACCATGATTTACCATGCCTAATATCGATCTAGCTTACTGCAGTGTGCAGCACGTGTTTTATAGTGTAGCGGCCGAGCGAACGCACAGAGTAGCATTATAACAACTTTCAACACACTTAAATATATCTAATATGATAAAACAATGCTGCGTTACCCCACATACACATGACCGGAAGAAGCGGAAGCGGTCGTCTGTGGCATCATAAAATCTCCACTGCTCTTGAGCCGTATGTCGCGCTTGTCTGTCATTAGCAATCGCTCCAGCTGCCTCGTTCCGCTCCAACAGCTTTCAAGCCCCACCCTGCTTCATACTACAGTAACATTAATAAATCATTAATACATTAGCTCATCCATGAATATGATTTCTGCCTGAGTACCGTCAAATTCTTCACCACCGGCTGTAGAGGTGAAGACAACAACTCCCACAATTCAGCGAAATCAAGGCGTCATCAAGCTACACCTTTGTTTTGAATAAGTGACCTCTAGTGGTGGAAACTACATATTGTGCCTTTAAGTCAAAGATTTTTTTTTTTAAGTCTAAATTTTAAAATTAAAGGGCCATATCATGGGAAATTGATTGTTCTTGATATTTTGAAAAGGTCTGATTAAATATGCAATTCAACAATGTAAATTCCAGAACGTCTGAATTCAAGATTTATCAGTTTCAGTTTAAGAGAGAGTTTTCCCTCCAGTTCATTAATGCAGACAGACCATATCTTTCTCAATTTAAATCTGCAAGAATCTTCAAAGCATTTTCTTGCTAAGATGATGATGAAGAATTTTCGACGTTCAGAAAATGGAGAAAACCAGAAATGGAAAAAGTAAAGACGAATGAGACCAAAGCTTTTATACAAAGACACAGCCTAAAGACTTCTGTCAAACTCAAGACTGGAGTACTTAACATGCAGGGATTGGTAAAAAAAAAAGTCTTATTAGGTTTCGGTATCTTTGTGGGGACTCTCCATGGACATAAAGAATTATATACTGTACAAACTGTATATACTATCCCCTAAATCTAAAAACATAATTTAGTATGTTTATTAATTAATTTCCCACAATGTAGGTGATCTCAGGTTTTATAATCCTTGTGGGGACATTTAGGATACACACACAAAATTCATGTGTTAATTACCACAATCGGTCGAAGCCATGCCTTTCAATTGGAAAGAGTTAAAAGCCCTCCAAAATAATATGTCGCTGGTTAAAACATTTGTAATATAATGAAATATTTGTGGCTGTACTTGCAAAAAAAAATAGTCAGAATGTACAGGTACTTTTGAACAACTTTCATTGGAGAAAAAAAATTGTGCAGGAGAAATGGTGCAGTTCTAAATAGTTCAGAATAGCAGGGGCTGTCAGGGTTTTACTTCTTTTTCCTCAGTTGGGTGTCCAGTATTGTTTATGTGTGTGTAGTTTACTCTTATTCTCCTGCGTGTTCTTCTTATTCATTAAAAATAATTTAGCTGATCTTCAACTTGTGCGTGTGTGACTACACGTGACAGGTGCACTGCTAGATATCAGAACTGCACCATGTTGATCATAAACAGCCATATTTAACCCCTTGCTTTGAATGATTAGTAAAATAGTACAAAGGAAGAAAGTATCACACTCTACAACCAGAGATTAATCAAACATACTACGAATTGTCTATAATATGCTAATATTTTGGGTGTGCATTTGTGTAATTGAAGAAGTGAGTCTAGGAATGTGCTCTAGGAGGTGTGTTTGTGAGGGTATTACTACCTGTGTGTGTGTGTGTGTGTGTGTGTGTGTGTGTGTGTGTGTGTGTGTGTGTGTGTGTGTGTGTGTGTGTGTGTGTGTGTGTGTGTGTGTGTGTGTGTGTGTGTGTGTGTGTGTGTGTGTGTGTGTGTGTGTGTGTGTGTGTGTGTGTGTGTGTGTGTGTGTGTGTGTGTGTGTGTGTGTGTGTGTTGAAGGGGGGTTTACCTAACTCACATCTTCTGCTTCTTGATTAACTCTCGCTCTGGGGAAAACCGCAAGTGAACCATTTTATTTACAGATTTTGTATTTTTGTTCTCTCCCAGCTAATACTTTCTCCAATCAGCACCTTAGAGGGCAATAACAAAATAGCAGAATAAATAAATAAAATACTAAGAACGCTTATGTGGTGAAAAAAGCCTTTGAGTAAATTTTAGTGAGCAACGAGGGAATATGGACTCCAGAGAATTTCAAAAACTGTGTGCGCGTGTGTACGCGTGCTTGCCTTTTCAAAGCATCCAAGCAGCCCAGAAAAGTAATTACTCTCTCTGCAGAACAGAATGAGAACAGAAACGTGTGTGTGTGTGTGTGTGTGTGTTTGTGAGAGAGAGAGTATGTGTATGTGAATTTCTGCTTTTCAAAACACTGTTCCTATGCAAGCAGGCACCACACACCCACACACTTAGACAGAACAGAGTGCTGATCTTTAAACTTTTAGCATACCTAAAGGTGATAAGGCTTCATAATAGCTATAAACTGCGCTGAGATATGAGAGAGAAGAGACGGAGGCAGCGCACAGGAAAAAAAAGCAAAAAAGTAACTTTCGATCCCATCACTGTATCATAAGTTGCTAATTCATCTGCAATATATCACTGGAATTTAATGTGATTCGCAAAGTGATGTACAACATTTACATTTAAGTCTATAGTGCCTTGGACTAATACACTTCTATCAATAGTAAAAACCTAAAAAGTATGTTGTGAAGCAACATAAAATCTGCAATATTAGGGAAAGAAAATACTATGTACATACAGCGCACAGGATACAAATATTGTATACAAATTCTGGATGGCCTACTCTAGTTGCCAAAAATATATAGCCAATGTACTGTAAGCTGCATTGAATATTGTATCACACAATGCAATGTGCTTGACTTGATCTTCCATTTACAGTGTGACATTAATAATAATAAAGAAAAAAATATTAACCCTGATTTTGTGACATTTTTGAGCATACTGCATACTACACACAATGGGCCCTATCACACACCGCCGCAATGCGACGGCAGTTTTTTTGGGCTTGTTTCAGCCTGACACAGTTATCATTTTCACGTCCAGCGCCACATTATTTAAATAGCAAATGCACTCGCGCCCATCTGTTCGCCCATGGGCGTGCTGGTCTGAAAACGAGGTGTATTCAGGCGCATTGTTGGTGCGTTGCTATTTTGAGGTAACTAAAAACGACTGCGCCATTGACCAACAAAAACCTAAGTCAATGGCGTAGTATTTTTTGTGTTATTTAAAGGGCACGTTAATAATATGCGCCAATAGGCGGGTGCACAACACGTGTACACTCTGCTTATTACACACACAGGGATGCGCAGCAGCACACAATTTTATTTTTTTTTAATGTTAAAAATAAAAGGATTCCTCTCTGGAGCTTTCAGTCTTTCCGCTGGCAAATTCCACCATGATGCAAGTGGAACTGGCTTTTAAAGGGAAAGGGAGATGAGACTCTGATTGGTTTATTGCACATTACACCCAAAACACACACCCATGACTCATTAAGAGACTAACTACAACCCTTTTGGACCATGCAGGGTTTTTTTTTTAGTCGTTAAACTAGCAAAAGTGGATTCTGACTCGCTCTAAGTGCACCTGCGCTTCAGACCATGTGCTCAGATTGGTAAAATAGAGCCCAATAATTAGCAAAAAGAAAAAAAAGTAAGAAGTATATGCAGTAAGCTATGCTACTCCAAATAAAACTTTTAAAATGTGTCATCATACTACCAAGGCTGCTGGAAGTAGTTAGGCTTAAGGCCTGTTCACACCGGGGCGATTTTCACGCGCGTTCATCGCCGACGTTTAACGCCTCATGACTAAATAAAGGGTGCCAATGTGAGTGTCCACATCAACGCATAAAACGGCAGGCGTAAAAGTGTCATTTTTTAAAAACGCCTCAGGTTGGTGTTTTTATTTTGACGTGCCGCGTTAAAAACTGGCCGACCAATGAGATCAGCGCTTTTGTTCACGTGCCTGGAGCTGCTGAAGTGACAGTAAAAAATGACTTGGTGGCGCTCAAGCACAAAACGGTCTTGCCGAGCACACATTGATACGACAAAGAAGAAGTAGTAAGTAGACAAAGAAGAAAATGAGCTGCTAATGCTGCCTGCCAGTTAGCAAAAAGTGTGTGAATGGTTTTGGCCATAGACATAATGGGCCCTATTTTAACGATTTGAAACGCAAGTGTCAAAGCGCGAAGCGCAAGTAACTTTGTGGGTGGGTCTCGGCGCTGTTGCTATTTTCCCGGCGGGATAAATGGCTCTTGCGCCCGGCGCAAATCTAAAATGGGTTGATCTGAAGTAGCTTCATTATTCATAGGTGTGGTTTGGGCGTAACGTGAATAAACCAATCAGAGCGTCATCCAACATTCCCTGTAAAAGCAGGTGCGCAAGTTCCATTATGGATTGCTATTATTATGGCGTATTTACCAGGCGCACGCCAGGAGCGGTTCACAGCCTAGGAGACTGATGTTCTTGTAAGAGCAGTGAAAGACAGAGAAGTTGTGTTGTATGGGGATGGGAGAAACCCACCCAAAATAGCGTCGGTTAAACAGGCGTGGGAGGAAATAGCCACAATTGTTTCATCAGCTGGCATCCCCAGGACGTCGCACCAGTGCCGCAAGCGCTACAATGACATCAGAAGACGGGGAAAGTCCAAGCTTGCCAGCATCAATCGGGCACGCCGTGTAACGGGAGGTGGATCTGCCTCTACTCAGGACCTGACGCCAGCAGAGGACATCGCTGCGTCCACCCTCACCGATTTTTTTTCCTGGTTCTTGACGGACAAACCAATTTGTTAGATGTCCTTATATACATATGTCTTGCCAGAAGTTGCCACTATTGGGCAAACAGGTCTCCTTAATTATTAGACTATAATTAGCCTGAATAATTTGTAAGCTAGATTTATGCCTATTTTTTCACATCTTCGTGGCACACCACAATGATTTCCGTCATCTCATGTGTTAATATTTTTTAGTGTAACAATTTATGATTTGCAAAAATAACTGTTGCATCTGTGTAGATTACATGAGCAAAGTGTATGCGCGTTGTGCACGCTATACATTATGGTCAAGCATGCGCCCTTAAAATAGCATAATGAACAACGCGCAACGCGCCACTGACTTTAGACTAGTTTTTTTCTGGTCAGTGGCGCAATTGTTTAATGGAACAGCAAAATAGCACCAGGGAATGTTTGCGCCGGAACACGCCTCCTTTTTTGCGCTGAACCGCCCAGGTAGCGCAAGTTCATTCACTAGTTTAGCGACGTGCTTCTGTGGAGGGAAAAGCGCGCTTTGCGCGGGTGCAAAATAGGAATGACACATGCGTCGGTGTACAAAGTCAATTGCGCTGGGTGCAAGATAGGGCCCAATATATCTGTGGTTTTGGCAAGCACATAAATACTGTCTCTCTTCTTCTTCTGTGTGACAAGCGAGTGTCAGAAGCGTAAAGTGCCGCAACACCACCTTGTGTACCGGGAGCGCATCTACTGAATGTGCACGTTCACTCGGCGCATCGCCAGTGAAAATCGCTTGGGTGTGAACACTCAAGACGCGCCGAAAAACGTCACGAAAAACGCTGGCGATAAGCGCGTGCGATATTCATCCCGTTGTGTACAGGCGTTTAGTCTTTAGAACGAAGAATGAAGAAAAAAAATAAATAGTACATTTGGTAAATTTTGGTAGAAAAAAATACTGTTAAACATTTTACTTTACTTTACGCCTGAAGATAAAAAAAAATATTTCACAAGAATTGCTTTTTTCTAAATCCAAAAATAAAATAAAATAAAAAAAATCTGAGAGGGCACATGCTTTAGTACTATGATAAAGACTCCCTCTCTTGAATAATCCTCTTCTCTTCCTCTCTTTCAATCACAGCTTTCATCCGAGTGACATCGAGTCAGCCTTCTGCTCATGGCTCAGGTCTTAAAATGAACCCTAACACATAGCTTAGTGCTAGCACTTTTTGAGTCCTCAAAAGCAGCTTCTAAAAATATACCAACATTAAGACAATTACAAGAGCATGTATATGTGCACTCACACCAATACAAAACTCTCTCTAAGGGGATACAAAAATGTGTTAAATTCTGCACATCGAATGCCTGACAGGCAACCAGTTCTTTGACTGTGTGTGAGAGAGAGAGAGTGAGATGACAGCGCTCCATCTCTGCCTCTGACATCAGCAAATTTACCAGCTAGACCCTTAGAGACAAGCTTTAAATATCCCGTAGGATCATACATATACACTGTGACACACACACATAAACTCTGATCGTTCCTGTGCTTTATATGGCTGATTATACAGTAGAGATCAAAAGAATACTCTGTCTAAGATTGAAGAGGGTGTCAGTTGCTGTCAATCTCTCTCTCTCTCTCTCTCTCTCTCTCTCTCTCTCTCTCTCTCAGGAACGTACTGTGTGCAGCCTTCCATCACTTTTACATACACAAAACTTCCAAATGCATCATGTCAACAATGACAATAATCATTATTCCCTGCATGCAAAGTTGACTAATCTACCCAGAGACTAACTTTATTGCTCAAGGTTGAGCTTTCACAACTAAGAAGAATTAAAGGGACACAGCCAAATATAAATAAATACATGTTTCAAACCATGTTTCAAATGGCTTTCTTTATTTTGTGGAAAACAAACAAGGATATTTCGAAGAATGTTTTATTTGTTTTTGTCCAGACAGTAAAAGTACAATGAACGACATGAGGATGAACAAATGATTTTGGGTCTTTTTTTATTTAAGTTGTCTTTATGTTGTCTTTCTTCTAAAATAAAAAAAATATATAAACAAATTAGACAATTGTTGTCTAAGAGGCTTTCTATGTCTAAGAGGCTTTCAGCAACAGCGCCAGGATGTCACCAGTTTCAGTGACAGTTGGGAATTTCTGGCATATCCAGCGATGTGATTAAGTTGAGAAAAGTTTAAACTTATGCAAACAAGCAGTAACAAGAGCGAATACCAATGGGAGTAAAGACACATCCCCAGTGAGATACCGAATTTGGGTGATGGTAAAGTCAATGTTACTTTGAGTCATTGAATAAATAACAAATTTAGAAGATTGAAAATTTTCGTCATGATGTGTGAGTCTGATTCATGCATTAAAAATGCGTTCTTCTTTTCCATAAAGTCTTATGCACTGCATAATTTTTTTTTACAAAGGCTTTCCTTTCCAGAATGTCAATTTTAGCCGACAAGAAAACCGATCCCTTGTCAAAATAGAATGGATTCAAACATTGGCATGAATCATGTGCTCCCTCTGGATCTTTCCTCCATCTTTCACAGATCAAGTTTTTTTTTTTTCATTTTATATCTATCTATCTATCTATCTATCTATCTATCTATCTATCTATCTATCTATCTATCTATCTATCTATCTATCTATCTATCTATCTATCTATCTATCTATCTATCTATCTATCTATCTATCTATCTATCTATCTATCTATCTATCTATCTATCTATCTATCTATCTATCTATCTATCTATCTATCTATCTAGGAACCAAATATTCTAGGACTGCCACTGATGTCCCTTCAATAAATAAATCAATACATGATAAAATGCCCTAGGATCTATAAACTGAATGTGGATAGAATATTTCATATTATTTAGTCTTGGAAGAAGTTGATAAAAAATGCTGAGTTGCAATCTCACACTTTTGATGGCAAACTTAGGAAGAACATTAAAAAGATTTGTGATTTCTTTCTCATGGGTGTCACCCAGAGTCACAGAGCAAAGGAAGGAAAAACAGAGGGCAGGACATATCACCTACTCTCCATCTCCGCTCAGTTTGCTAAAGTTCATTTTTTAAAGGGGGGGTGAAACACTCAGTTTCAGTCAATCTCATGTCAATCTTGAGTGCCTATAGGGTAGTACTGCATCCTTCATATCTCCAAAAAAGTCTTTAGTTTTATTATATTTATAAAAGAAAGATACGCAGTACCAAGTCTTTCCGAAAAAAAACGAGCGGCTGGAGGCGTATCTGGTGGGCGGAGCTAAAGAATCACGAGCGCGCACAGCGATTGCGTTGAGAGCAGAGAAAGCTGTGACATCCTTAAACGTGGAAAAAACATTATCCTAAATTAACCATGGAGATCAATCGGATTTAGCCATACATATATGATCCAGAATCAGATCTAGAGGCTGAAATTGAACAGGAGAAGCAGCAACGGCGACTACAGCAGGATGTCTCTATGGTATGTACAGTAAAACGTATAACTTGTAATGGTACCTGCTTATAGCGGCTTGTCATGCGCGAGTTTTGCAACATTTGTGTGTGTTTACTGTGTAAACTGGGTTTATGAGGACATAATTTGATTTATGGACTGTATGCGATTTAATGTTAGCAGTAGCAAGCGGAACGGTTTTGCGCATCAGACTAGTGCGTGTTTACATAGAAAAACAATGGAATAGTAGCGCATTTGAATGAACGAGTCAATAGCTAACAACACAAAGACATTTGAAGCAGTTTTACTCACCGCCTGCTTCCAACCTTAATCGCTGGAACCATTCATCTTTCAGCATTAGACGAGGTACAAATCCAAAGTTGAACTGGGCCTTGTTTATAAAACGATCGTCGCCGAAATGCAGGGATCCCATTAACGCTGGGTTCTTTGGGAAGCTGTACAGGGTTGTCTTGGGTTTCCCGGACAACCAAAAACACACATCTTTGATGACGTCCTATGACTGCAGCGCAGCCAGCTTCCCTAAAGCCGAGCACAGCGCTATAATGGGCGTGAATTTGCATCTGCAAAAGAAAGAAACATTTGCTCTCTCGCTCTAGTCGCGCGCACCCTACCGGGAGAAGAACCCGTACAAGGACATTCCGCCCCATCTGACGTTACATTTACCCATACTCAAAAAAAACTTTCCGAAACTTATGAGAAACCGGAAGGAGTATTTTTGGCAAAGAATTTTTTTTTGAAACTTTGTCCATGTTTAGGATGGGAATCCAAGTCTTTAACAGTGTAAAAATATCAGTATGCATGAAACAGCATTTCACCCCCCCTTTAATAAAGAATTAGCTAAAAAGAAGACGGTCATTAACACATCTTAATGACTATTACCTTTTTGCAAATCTGTAAATGGCACATACACGCACGCATGCACACGCACTACTAGTGCTGCAACAACCAATTGATAAAATTTATAATAATCAAAATAATCAACGATGAATAGGCCTATATCAATTTTAATATATTAATATTGTGTTTTTCATTTTTTATTTATTATTATTTATCATTATATTCTTTTTTCTTTCTATACATTTTTGTTTCCTGATTTTTTTTTATTTTTATGAATTGGTTTTGTTAATTACTTGATTAAGCTCAGCTGGTAACAATTTGTAATTGTGCTTATTAATTAAAGAGTGTTGTTACTGTTTGTTTCATGAGCATTAAAGAAAGCATGGGCTGAAACGTCTGCGCTTTAGTCTGTTTTTTAACACACTTTTTTACTGATTTTTTACTGATAAATTAAAGATATATTTTTGATAGACCCTTGCTTTGGTCTAATTGTGCAGACAATTTTTGCTATTCAATATATTAAGTCATTGTTACATCCCTATGTTACATTTAGATGTGTTGTTTGGTGTTCTTATTGATCTGTTTTTTTCTTCCATGCTTCCGAGAGGGTTGAGCGTGCAACATCAAAAAATAAAAAGGACACATCAAAGCAAAAATGGAGACTTGCCTTTGTATCGATTTGAGCTGTTAATGTGCACATTGTGGTTTTGTTGTATTTGTGTTCTGTATTTTCAGCACGTTTCTGTAACCATGTGAACCTTATCTTGTCAACCCTATTCACTGTAAAAAAAAAATCAGGTCTCCAAATTGAATTTCTGTGAATTGATGCAATTTAATTCACAGAAATACAATTTGCACAACTTTAAAAATAAGATGTGATCAGTCACTAGAATATTTTCAATTGGAGAATTGGAGATTTTTTTTTTTACAGTGTTCATTCTTGAGTTGTTGAAAGCATTATTGTTGGGTTTGTGCTGGATGGAGGAAAAAGGATGGCTAAGTTATGTCACGTGACATACATGGTACACCTGTAGGGTATGTTCACACCAAGTGGCAACCTAACACGGTCTCTCTTGAGGCCAACACGGAATTCATCGACTGGCTGCTAGAGACATGCTCCAAAAGGGAGTCAAATCTGTATCCCCCCCATGTTAAAATGCTCAACTTTACAGCAGAAAAAAAAAATGTGTTTACAGCCTGGTACACAAAAATTCAGGTCTCCAACTGAAAATTTTCTAGTGAATGATCACATCTAAATTTTTCAGTTGGCCAAAATGAATTTCTGTTAATTATATTGCATAATATAATTTAATTAACAGAAATTCAATTTGGCCAACTAAAAAATGTAGATGTGATCAGTCACTAGGAAATTTTCAATTGGAGACCTGATTTTTTTTTTTCAGTGTACTAAAAGTGGTTTTGGTCTATATAGCTAATTTTCCCCTTCATGACATCTGTGAGGAGGGTGATTTTCTTTTTATAACTCTTCCATTTAAATTATATTAAGCCTTAACGTTCTGCATAATTAAGGGCGTGGCTTGAGTGACAGGTGGATTGCCTCTATGTTTGAGGCGGGTGTGGTTTTAGCAACCAGACACCTCGGCTCCACCCACGTTCCGCCTCTTTGCTCATTTTCAGTTATTCATGAGTGATGCATGGTGACGTGCTGCCAAGATGGCAACGGCCAACTTTAGGCTTCAAAAATGCTCTTCAGAAACCTACGTGTGACGTCACGGACACTACGTCCATATTTTTTTACAGTCTATGGTTCACACTTGTAGTTCGGTTCGCTTGGTTCGTTTGGTCAGGACCATTTAGGTCTGGTCCAGTCAGTGTTCGCATTAGCATTTTAACACCGAACCTAAAGGCATAGGTGTATGTTCACAACCTGATTGGTCAGCTTTTATGACGTATATTTCACACTTGCAATTAAAAACAGTAAAGGTTATATGTCGTGCTGTCCGGGGGGAGGGCTCCGAGCTCGAATTTGGCCCGAACCTAGAGTAATCCCCATGGTTGTGATAGGAATAGTTAGAACTAGAAGTGATGAGATGGGGTGGCAGAGGGATGCTGATAATCAGTCAATGAACAGAGGTAAGTCTGCTGTATATATAGCTCTTATCTCATTAATTAAGTTGATTAACTGAATGTGCTCCTCTCGTGTTAATTAGTTAATTATCTGAATGTGCTCCTCCTTAACTTTGTTGATAAAACATCATTTTGAGATGGAATTTACAGAACATCCAAAACAATGCTATGTGCTGGGCTAAATGTGCTCGCTGTATATGCATAGCCTACATATGATGGTATTTTGACCAGCTGAGAACACGTGAAGAGCTTATAAAATGCGTAAAGGAGTCAAAGCAGCACCAGGAATCCCTCTGTCACACACACAAAGAAAGATCTGCTGTGAGGAGACACGGTTATGATGTCTGTACTGAACTGTGATGGGCAACATTGTGACATGATGAGAAAAAACAGGTATGCTTGAGCATTCTGTCCTTTACATCATGACCCTTTTTTTAATTTTTTTATTTATTTCTTGAGTCTGTGTTGTGTTCATATTTCATTCAAACCACACCAGAGTTTGTTTGGAAGTGGACCGAGACCCATCTTTTCCTAGGTCCCGGTCCACTTGTTTGGTGTGCACCAGGGTTTGGATGGCAGCGTTCACACTTATTCAAATGAACCGCACTAACAGAGCAATCATACCAGGGTTTGTTTTAATATAACCAAATATGCCAAGTGTAAACAAACTTAGTTTTTGTTTCTATATAAAAACACCAGGGGCCTGTACCATGATGGTAGTTTAACAAACTCAGGGTTACAGGATTAGTTTAGAGTTGACAAAACCAAGCCAATCTATTCAGGCTTTGTTGGTCCCATGATGCTGATCATCAGCTTTCTCTGTCAAGTCAGGCTTTGATCCTGAGTTTAGGAGTTTAGCTGTGACATCAGTAGTGAACAGCCAATCACACGGTGTGGATCAGTAAAACTGAGATTCACTTCTCGCGAGAGAAGCAGCGAGATTCATTTCTCTCTTCTGCAGAATATTGCATGATTGAAAAATATTAAGAATTTAAACAAATGTACACAGCAAGAAGAAAAGAGCTGTCTATAAAAGAGTACAACTTAAAGAAAATATTCACTACGTCAATGCAAGTAAAAGTTATGAAGTTAGTTTAGTTGATATATAGAGAATTGAACATTTAAGCTTGCATGTGGTAATTTGTATAGCTTTATTTATTGATTTTAAAGCTTATTTGTCTGACCTTTGTATAGGCTTAGGCTATTTATATTAATTTCAACTAAGTGCCTATTAATGATTGATTAACTAAAATGATACATGTGTAATTGATTACGGGTATAATAATTACATAAATTATATCTAAATCATTCAAAATTATTATTATTATAAATAAGCATTAAAAGCCAGAATAAGGTTAAAAGCCAGACGCTTTAGTCTTTAATAGCCATTTGCTATGTAGTGACCTGTAATTTGGAGTAGAAACAGGGGGAGTGACTTTATTGCATCAGAGGTGTGTCACTTTGCTCACAGCTGATTGGTCCAATTTCAGTTTGATCTCTTATCCAGAACATAACCTGCCCTGGAGCAGGTTAGCCGTGGAGCGTAAGTTAATATGGAGATGAACACTGCTAAAAGCCAAACCATTTTAATGGTACCCAAAACCCAGTATTAGCACAAACTAAGCTTAAACATATCTGGCTAGCCAGCTAAACCGGCTTCATGGTATAGGCCCCAGGTTAGGAATATGTGCAACCCGCAGTTTGGTAATTAGTGTAGGTGGGTAATAGATACAACTTCTTGTATTTCGAAGATTTTTCTTTCTACCTTTTGGACCCTGTCTCTAGCAGCCAGTCGATGAATTGCAGTTTAAGTCACTTCCGTGTTGGCTTTAAGAGAAACTGGGGGAGGTCGCCGCTCCAGGAAATCAACATTTCCTATAGAGTTTTACTCTTTGTCTGCATTTACTGGACCATTCTATCATTATTTACTCATCCACGTCTCTCTAAAGTTGAGTGACTTTCTATCTTTTATGGAACAAAAATATTTATATTTTGAAGGATATTCACATGGCTCTTTGACATCTGCCAGTTCAAAGCGAGAATGACTGATAAAGTTCGAAAAGATAAAAGTGCACCATAAAAGTAGTCAAGACAGTCGAATTTTGATTCATGAACAAAACAATCCGAAACTCGTGAAGCCCAAGAATGGCTGGGAAGGATTTCCTATGGTGACAAATCAAAGATTTTGTCATATTAAATCCAGTAAGCAACGTATAAAGAATGGGGCACTGCAAAACTACACAAACAAAAATAACAATAATGGTGTGTGTGTGTGTGTGTGTGTGTGTGTGTGTGTGTGTGTGTGTGTGTGTGTGTGTGTGTGTGTGTGTGTGTGTGTGTGTGTGTGTGTGTGTGTGTGTGTGTGTGTGTGTGTGTGTGTGTGTGTGTGTGTGTGTGTGTCATCATGGTATTTGCAGTCGCCTGCAGGTCACTGCTTGTTAATGCTCAGGTGCAAATGAACCGCAATAAAGGTTGTGCCACCACGGAAACACAAGTGTAATTGAGGTGACCGCTGGAGGTTAATTAGTCCAATAAAAAGCTGGTGATTTAGTGGGCGGGTTGAGAGGAGAACTAAAGTCAACATCCTGGTTAGCAAGTTGGAATTTACTGTGCAGATTAAAACATGCAAAAATGTTAGACAGCCATCTAATTTCACACATATACAAATTCACACATTATTGACAATCAAGAATAAAATCCTACCTTACTACATATTATGCAGTACACTGTATATACTGCCTTGTATTATATAGCATATGAAACAGAATGCATTATGCAAAAATAAACATCTTGACAGTAGTATGCTACATTGTTTTCTACATTTTTGTCACACTGCATTTTTAATTCAGCAAGATGCATCATATCAGAAATTAAAACAGACATTTTGTATTTTAATCTAATTTCATATACACGTCTTAATTCTTGGCAGTTCAGTTAAATGAGTGGAGGAGTGGTATTGTAATATGCTTTTCTGAACCATTTACTGTTCTCAGAATTATTTGAAACTTTCAGTTTTTGTGCTTGATTAAAGTTCATTGAGGGAACATTTACATGATACAGTTTTCAACTAAAAACGGAAAACTTTTAATGCATTTTGGCTGATCATGTCCACTATTGGATGGCTGCTCTGTCAAGTCTTTGTCGTCAGTGAGGAACCTGAGTGTGCTCTTACCAATCTTTTATTTTTTAAAGCCACATTTCTAGCATCTGTAAAATCGCATTTTTCCATCTTAAAACTATATCTATATGCTCTCAGTGACAAATGCAGATTTGTTCATGCATTCAGGACCTCAAGGCTAGATTATTGTAATGCGGTGGTTGCCCTGCATGCTTAATAAACAAATTCCAGCTGGTCCAAAATGCAGCAGCTACAGTTCTTACTAGAACCAGGGAGCCTGGTTCTGTCAACACCCCATTGGCTCCCTTTTAAACATTGCATACAATTTAAAATCTTGCTAATAAGTTACAAAGCATTAAATGGTTTAGCTCCCCAGTTCTTAAGCAAGCTCTTAACACATCATAGTCCTACACGTGTAGGCCTATTGCAATCTCAAAATTCCGGCCAGTAGGTACCAGTGGCGAGTGATAGTACTTTTTCAAATTTTGGGGGTGGGACCTGGGCGCTGAACACGCTGATCGGTTGAGCATTTTGATTGGTTGACTCCACCACACAGCATTTTATTTCAACCACCATTTTTAAGTCTGTTGCGGTGCGTGCAGTAAGAGTTCTTTGCTATTTGAATCAACAATGGAGTTTAAAAAATACAACCGATGGACCGACAACGAGGTTCAGGCTTTATTAAGCTTATATGCGGAGGATGAAATCCAGCGGGAACCAGAAAGCTCATTCCTACGTCACGGACTAATTTGTCTAATCTTCACATTACTTTAGAATGCAATGGAAACGCAGACAGCAACAGTGTCTGGGGAAAAAAGTTCCTAGGACAAATTGTTCCAGGTAATTTCGGTGGAAATGCGGCTTTATAGTGTTAATGTTAATTAGCGACTCGCTACACAAATTGCTTGGGTAAACAGAGGATTCACAGCTTATATGGACCGCACACTCCTGGATAATAGATATAATATCAAAATCAACTGCAGGTGGTAGATCCTTTTCCTATTGTGCACCCAAAAGAAAAGAGATTCTCTTGTGGTGCACTTTAGTAGATTTTTTATTAAGAGATGGCATTTTCTGTGGATATCTGGAGCTATATAAAGTAAAATACTTTGTTAACTGTTTACAATGCAAATATTTTAATTTGATGATCAACAAATTGATATAATTAACACTGGGATTATGTTGTGGAGGATAGCTGATGTTGTTTCCTTGCTACAGTGTACAGATTTCCTAAGCCAATGTTGCTGTGCAGATGCTGAAATGCTCAAAGTTTTTATTTTTATCTATTCAAATAACTTAATTATAGTTGCTTTTTAAGCTATGATAGGAGAAAGTGTTTAAAAATAGAAATATCAGTGATTTCCTTGTGATTGCCTGGGAAATGGTCCTTAATAGTAATTTTCATTGATGTCTTTTTTTTTCCTTTCTCTCTCCATGTAGTGAAGGAGTTAGTGCAAGCCCTTTTGCTAATTTATGTTTAAACACAAGCATGAAGAAGTAGTGAAGTTCAGGCAGAAATGGAGCGTTTATCAACTCAAAGGAATGTGTAAAATGCAAAAGTCTATTGGCTAAACCTGATTCATCTTTTATGCACCATTATCACTGTATGTGACAATTGAGTTCTCTTTGCATTCCACACTCTAAAACTGCTGGGTTGTTTTTACCCAATTTTGGATAAAATATGGAAAAGAAAAAATATATATTTAAAAATGTAACCCAATGGCTGGGTTTGTCCATATTTGACCCAAATTTGGGTTGAAACAACCCAGCATTTTTTAGAGTGCATGCACATACACACATGTAAACAAATAGTCCTAATTCTCCCATATTTTTCCAGCACACAGCATGAAATAAATAGTTTTAAACCTTGACTATGTGTATGTGTGCTGCATGTCTGTCTAATACAATATGGCAGGACACCACTCAAGCTGTTGCCGCATATTTCAAGAATATATTTAAGGCATTATAGGCACAAATCCTATATTTGTTTTACAAATCCAAGGGACAAATCCCATTTTCTAAATTTTAATAATTGTAGTTTTGACTGCATTCATTATGCCTGTTAACCAAATTATTAAAAGAAGAAGAAAAAAAATCTTTATTGAAGTTTTTTCTTCATATAGTATAGTCAAGTCACCATTTATAGCGCTTTTTACTAAATAGATTGTTTCAAAGCAGCCTTACAGTGATAATAGGAAATTAATGGAAGAGAGATTGTTTTGGCTGCACATCAGCTCTAGAAAAAAAGTCCTTGTCCAGCTAAGTTTTTGATTAATTTCCATTGTAAAAAATCATTAGTTATTTACTTTGGGGCCGCTTACACCACACCATTTTTAACCAAAAAAGAAAACTCTCAATGCGTCCCGGCCGCTCATCTGCACCGCAACAGCACCCGGCTGCGTTTTGAAACGATACCATTATCATCTTTGTGTAAACTTTAAAAAATTTTGAATCTGTGAGAACAGTGACGGCATGCATGTAAGCATTACGTGTTCAGTCTATAGTTCAGTCTATAGACAAATGGGTTTGAATATGTATGTGCGCAGGCAAGTAGTTTTTCTTTACAAAATAATATGAATTACTTGTTACTAATTACTTGTCTGACATGCATAATACAGCGTTTTTAGTCATTTCTGATCATTTAGATAACGTTTTCATGTGTCCAGAAGGAAAGTAAAGTGATGGAGGCCTTCACAGGGAATAATCTAGTTGACACATGTCACTGCTGACACTTTAGGGCTGCATTGTGGTCGTGTCTAGGCGCAGGTCCACCATCTGATCTGGATACGGCCTGGGTCTGGCAGACTGCTGTATAACTAATAAGACTACTGTGATAAATAGAGAGACTAACATTAGCGTAGATTTTATTCTTCTTATGATGTAACGAATACATCAGGTGTTATGGGAAGTGTTCCCGCTGACCTAGATCATGCAGCCTAACAATCATTTAACATTTAAATGTGTATGCCAGGTTAAAGAGATGCGTTTTCAGTCTAGATTTAAAGTATAGTAAGTAAACACCATTTTGTTGCAAGATAGATATCGCCTACATAGCAAGCTATCCTCTACAAGTTAAACTATTATTATTATTATTATTACTTAAATTTACAATACAATGCAAACCAGGGTTTTAAATTTAGCCCATGTAATGTTTAGTTTTTGTTTGAATATTTAGTTTTAGTTCAGTCATTTTCTGAACATTAAGCTCCTTCTTTCACTGACTAAAATGCTTATTTCAGATCTTGCTTTTTATCAGATTCAGGAGAAGGTGGAAAGAAGAGAATGGAGCAGTAGAAAGCAGGTTAGATTTAACATACTGCAAGCACAAAGCCTGAGGGAAAGCCAAATATTTAATACAAACTAAATATACCTTTTATCAGCAACTCGAGAAATGTAACCGAGGGAGGCAAATAATTCAATAGTTATGATGCTGTGTGTGAGAGAGTGTGTATACAACTCACCCAATCACATATACGAATGTGTATAAAATGAACACGGAGTGTTTCAGAAACAAGGAAGTGGAAGATCCAAATGCAGTATAGCAGTTTATTACCAAAATAACAAAACATCCAAAGAGCAGGAGACAAAAATCAAAGTAAATCCAGGCAAAACTGATAAATCCAGACACGGTTAAGGAATGCAAACAAAACTGACAACAAGCACACACGTTACATCCATTGAAGGACAAAGAACAAGAGAGGCACTGGGGTATACACAAAGGGAAACAAGGTTAACAAGATTAACAAGAGGGAGCGGCTAATAGGCAACACCTGGGGGAAACGAATCATCCATAAAGACTACATAGAACTGCAAAACATGACACAAGACAGGAAATAACAAAAGTCCTCATACAAGACAGGAGAACACAGGCTGGGATCATGACAGAAATGGTGTCCTTTGGCTGGAGTCAACAATTTAGCTTAGCTCTCACCTATTCAACTTTTAAAAACTAATAACTTTTCCACCTTGATTGACTGAATTTACAAATTATACTTCAAAAAAGATTTTTTCATGATACACGAGAAGTGAATTTACAAAAGTGAACTAATCCTCCATCGATAGTGCTTTCTACCTTTTCTCCCTTCGTACAGAAGAGCAGAAAAGGGGGGAAGAGAATGGAAAAGAGTGTGAATGTTCTTGGATGCCAATTCAAGGCTTAAATTAGAGTCAGTTTTGGAGGGGCTGGAATGAGGGAGTGAATGAAATAAAAGCAGGTTGAGAGAAAGAAAAGCTACATGCAGAACAAGGCCACCTTTCATGCGTGCAGCGTCCTTCACGCAGTTTAAATGGGCTGGCCACTCATCCATACCAACACGAGAGAGAGAGAGAGAGAGAGAGAGAGAGAGAGAGAGAGAGAGAGAGAGAGAGAGAGAGAGAGAGAAGAGAGAGAGAGAGAGAGAGAGAAGGTGAGGTAGCAGCGAGCATTTATACACAGAAAAAAGGGATTGAATTTTTGGCGAATAGCAGATGACCTCTTCTATTGTGAAATGTACTTGTTTTTTTACCCTGTCATTTCAAGGGAAGTAGAGAAGAGGAAGCGATAGCAATAAGAGAGAGATAGCCGAGCCAGTTTATACACTCAAGCTGAAAAACTATTATACCATATTTACATGATAGCACCTCTTATCATCTATCACAAGCTGTCATCTATCACATAGCATCCTATAATCCACCCAACATACCTCGCCGGAAACATCAGCTATACCCCTAAACCTCCAAATGATGCAGAATGCCTTCATTTTATCATCTTTAGAAGCTGAGCATTTAGGGTTCCGTAATGCTGCCATATCACTTTATGAAATTATATGTGTTGGAGAGCATTTACAGTGGCATGTGGGGTTTTAATCTATTCCTGAAAGCATAATTATCCCCACTCACTCTTATTTTCTTCGGTAGGTGTCGGGGACTGCTTCTAACCTGAGGTATGAAATTCTTCTACAGTTTGTTCTGCAAACTCACTTTATTCCGATCCCTTGGCAAGAACCTTAAAATGGTTATCTGCAGTAGGTGTGCACAAGGATGAAATGCGCTCAAATTGCAGATTATTGGACTCCGAGACGATGTTGACAAAAGCTCTGACAGAAGCATTGTATGTCAGTCATGCTCGAAGAAATGTCCCTATTAAATATGAGCTTTTTTGGCTTTTAGTACATGTTTTGGGGCTATCTAAATGCTTCTGGGTTCCTACAAAGTTGACAAAATAAACTTGAAGTATATTGGATGTATAGTACATCGCACCAGTACATCCCAGCATATACAGTATAAAGCAAAAAGCTTTACTGTATTATTGCACAAATTATAATTAATTTGATTATAGATGAATTTGGACTTAATCCGGGTACAAACCGTACACTCACATAAAGTGATGTTTACACATAGCAAATCTCAATTGCTTGTTTTTTTAAATACTTTTTTTAAAAATGTAACTATATTGTCGCCCAGCTGTTTATATAAAAGATGAGTATGTCCTTATCTGCATTCATACAGAATACGTGAGTAGGGCGATAACACTATAAACCCTAATGCTCATAATGTATTGGTTTGAGTAGGGTAAACTTAAATTAAACAAATTAGTTTGATTAAATTAACTTGTATCAGTATATAGAATTTTCTTTTTATTTTGAGTTCACAAAACTGACACATTTTAAGAAATCTGAATTGTTTAATTGTTTTGAGTTTTATGAACTCATTGTTTCTTTTAATTTAGGCAAACTTAAATTTAACCGAAACTGGGCTGGGATTTCTAATTCCCAGCATGCGTTGCCATGGCACTCGAAAGTGAGAGTAAATGCCAAAATGAGGTTTTATATAATTTTTTTTTGTGTCAAAGAATTGTGTTACCATTTAGCAAGTTGTCACCATGATGTTAACACTACAAAAAAATTTCCCAACATAACAGAAACTCTTCTAAGGATAACAAAAAATCAATCACTACTAAATCTCACACTTAACATTAATCTTGCATTTAAAAAAAAAAAACTTATTATAACACTTAATTTTGCCATTTACTGTCCCTTTTGAGTGTCGTGGCAAAGCATGCTGGGAAATAGAATCCAGCCCAGTTTCGGTTGTTTCTAAAAGAAACAAGTTCATGAAACTCAAAACAATGAAACAATTCAGATTACTTAAAATGTGTCAGTTTTGAGAACTCAAAAGAAAAAGATAGTTATAAATACTCATAAAAGTTAATTTGTTTGAACTAATTTGTAGTTGGCTCTACTCAAACTAATTCATTATTTTGAGCATTAGGGTTTACAGTGCATGTTTTCACTTCTAAAAATATTTAAATTGAGATTACATGATAATTTTCAGTTAAATGTATGAGTTTACTCAAATATTTCAGGTTAAGAGCAATTAAAATATACAAGTACTAAATAAAATTCTGCCACTTCTGCTTACTTAAACATTACATTTCTCAAAAATCTACCAATTTTTTTTTTTTTTTAGTTTTGCCAACTTATTCGGGTTTACAGTGTATAGCATAAATCAACTGCTTGATTCCTTGCAAAATGTAAACTATATTATCACACACCTCTATGAAAAATATATACTTTTTTGCATAAATAACATACAATAAAATACTTACTGTAAGTCAGAATTCACAAACAGAGTAAAAATAAAATGAACCTTTGTGAAAACATCCCACATTTTACACGTTTTCTCTTCTGGGAAAATAGGCCCAAAATATTGATGACTCATCTTGTTGGCAAGAGTGTATACAAATATACAATGCTCTCAGAAATAATACCTCCAGTAGCGAGTATTCTATAAAAAGAAATACACTAAAGGCTATTGGCTATTCAAATAAAGAACAAGCCCATCAATTTGTCTCATCCTAACTTCCTACTTTAATAGGACAAACATCAACATAGACAAGAAAACATGGTTCATTAAATTATTTCATGCAATCTTCAAAAAATAAAATCCACACATAGAAGTCAGGCTTAAATATGACTTTTACAAAACATCAGGGGTAATGAAGAACTTCTGAGATGGTGTCTCCCCAATCTAAAGCTCCACAGAGCTGATAAATTATGGGTTTAGTGAGGTTTGTCAGAAATGAAAAATGAAATAAATTGATGCCGATATTCAGATGCTGCTGTAAATGTGTGTTTATGTATTCAATGTGTGGCATGACGCACAGAGGAACTCAACACTCCAACCTCCTAAAAAAGCGAATTTGAGTCTCACACGTACTGAAACACATTCTTGAAGATAATACAGTGTGCCTGAGGACAGCCACGTCGGGGCAGAGTTTTCTTCTAAAAATGTAGTTATCGATGTGGGGATTCATAATACTTTCATATAATCCACATAAAAAGAGTATATCGAGAAACCTCAGTGCTCTGTGCTTCAAAAAATACCTCATACACACCTTACTGTCTCTGAAATGTGATTGCAGGCACATTTTTCTGCAGTTAATACATGTTCCTGGTTGTCATGCCCACATTTATATTCACTGCAATCTGTTGAGCCTGTCTAATTAATTTCTAATTTATTTCAAATATGCTGAACATTATTTGCATTCTGTAATCTGTGTCTGTCTTGCACTTTGCATAATGACTTGCACTATTATGTGTGTTTGAATGCGGCACACTTCACATTTGGTGCTTCTGCTGTCTTGCGCCTGAACTTCCACTCAGAAACCAATACAATATTGATTAGTTATAGAGTATATCTATCTATCATCTGTCTTGGTCAAACTGATCCACAGAACATGCATTAGTAAGTGTGCACTTCTCTGATATTCTCTGTGTGAGAGTTACCTGGTCTGACATTTGAGGAAGCCCGTGGTTAACCGTGATACAGCCACTTTTTATTATTTTATTCATAAATTGAGTTATTGCTACAGTGAATACAGTGTGCTTGGTGTGCGCTGCCTGGATTTGTTCACGTTGTGTGTTGCTGTGTGTGCCAACACTATGTTCTTTTTACCATGGTCCACCTACACACCACCTCTTCATCCTGTGGGATCAAAGGACTTCCTCTCTTTTTTTCCTCTCTCTTTCTCTCGTCCATATTTGGCATGAGATCTGCAGCGCTACCAAAGAGAATCTTCTCTGACTACATACAGTAAATATTGTCTGCTTTTCTATGACTCCACATTTCCATTTTGGGTCTTTGCTAAAATGATCATTCGATGAACTCTTCAGTAAATCTCATTGCACAAACGGTGTTAATAATAAATGGCAAACAAACAGTACTGTGTCTGATGTAACTTAGCACATCCATGAGTGACATGCAGTGACACCCACACCACATGTAAAATGTATGAATGTCATTGCATTTGAATGAAAGCATTGAGTGCCATTTGTTCTGAGTAATGATATCACAAGAATTAATGTAGTTGAAGTCTTTTAATATTAATAGAAGCATCACCTTTTTTCACTCTTGAATGTGCATGAATATTAGCTATTAGCATGAAGACTATTTGGGCTAAAGAGACACACACACACACACACACACACACAAACACACAGGTTTGTTTTTGCCAGGGCTCTGAACCGGTTCAAGGAACGAAAACGAAAACCGGAAACGAACGAAATTTTAAGAGGAACAAAAACGAAAACGAAATCAAAATCAATTTGAATCGTTCTGAACAGAAACGTTAATTTGAAATGACCATTAACCGGTTAATAACGTTATTTTATCGTTCTTTTAATATTTTAATTTGGCAGTGACCAATCATAAATAGAGTAGTACAGCATGTGACGTTGACGGATCAAGCGTGAGTGAAATGCCATCTATGAATCTACCGGTACGTAAGTCAGTATGAGCGCGCATTTTCATGCCTCAAGTACATTTCTTTCTCCACTGAGGTCTACAATGAAAGCGCAGGTATTGGAGGACATTCTTTTCGAACGTTTAAATAAGCAGTATGGACTTTAAACTCAAATAGACTGATTTAGGCTAGTTTATGGATTTTGTTTAAGCCTGTCCAAGTAGGCTATAGCATCTATCAAACATTTTTCCTATAGTCTTTCAGATTGCCAATACAGGACAGGTCAATGTTTTCTATATAGACGGTTGATGCTTCGTATTAAATGGTATGTTATATTGCATTAAATGATCAAGCTTTATTAGCTGACTGAATTTGATTATGTGATGCAAGGAAGTGTTGCGCAGTGTTTGCTTTGAAATTACCAGTTGACGGTGTATTAAAAGAGCAATGGTTATCCAGTTTATTTATTCTTTATTCATGCAATTTTTAAAACAAGTCGTGTTGAAAAAAAGTTTTGTACAAAGAATGTTATCACTCTTCTGAAAAGAATTAGGCATAAGGCCACTTTAGATTGTCTAACGCTCCATTAAAACAGGTCCGCTGTTTAAGCTTTGTAATTCTAATGCATGTATTTCTGTTGTGGTTTTAAAAATGTTATGAAATAAATATTCAAGTTTAATTACCATGCGTTATATTATTATTGAGTGCAAAATAAGTCTATTTATACATATTTGTTTAAAGTATAGGCTAAATTAAAATAACGTTATTAACCGGTATTTTTTCACATCAAACCGTTTTCGGAACAGTAATGTTTATTGAGGAACGCAAAAACGGAAACGCTATAATATCGATTCTGCTCGGAGTGAACCGATTGATATTTTTTTCCGTTTTTAAGCCCTGGTTTTTGCTATCTAAGTGAGGACATTCCATAGGCGTAATGGTTTCTATACTGTACAAACTGTACATTCTATTCCCCTACACTACCCCTACCCCTAAACCTATCAATCACAGGAAACATTCTGCATTTTTACATTTTTTTATAAAGCATTGTTTAGTATGTTTTTAAAGGTCCCATGGCATGGCATTTTTCTATTATTTTATAATGTTTCCTGAGCTGTACTTATATTGTTAGTATGACTTTTACATCATAAAATGTCATAATTTAGAAATAAAAGGCATTTGTTCTATACTGCTGTTTGCCCTGTGGCTGAATGCCCTGCTTCAAGAGGCGTGTCTGCTGTGAGACTTCAGTAAAAACGCCCACTGTTGTGATTGGCTGACATCTTTGCATTTTATATGAGCGGAGGGGGCGTGGTTTATCGAGGCACGAGCAGGCACGAGTCTGCCAGGGAGACGGATGGACCTGAGTTCACTTCACATCAGTTCTCAGCATGTCTGAACTGTTTTAGTTACAGCATATACTTTAGGTTATTAGTCTATTTCTAGTCGGAGGGACTGTCACTCATGTCAGAAAGTTAGTAACTTTAGTAAATTATGGATCAGCGCTGACTGGAGACGCGAACCGTTTAGAACGATTCAGTCCGATTTGGTGAACTGATTCGGTTCACTAAAAAGAACTGGTTCAAAAGAAAGATCGTTCGCGAACCGGACATCACTAATGTATCAGAGACTGAGCTCAGCGATTGCTAACAAAGTTATTTATAGTAACTACTGAGTTATGAGAGCGCTGTCAGTCAGCGCGAGTTTATTGTGTTTGTATCTGAGAGTTCTGAATAAACACGAGTCCCAGTCACACCGAGTCCTCTTCATCATTATTCTACCAACTTTGTAACACATGCAAAGTACCATTACAGCTGTCGAGATGAACGAGTTAAAAGTAAGTGTTGATAATAGCATTATTTTTAAAATAAAATAAAAGCGTCAGTGACGCGCGTTGAGTACACAGCGCAAACAAAGACACAACAGCAGTAATCGAATGTAGTCCAGTTTATTGTGGGGCTAGGCTGGCTAGCCCGGATATGCTCAAGCTTACCCCCCTTCTGCTTAATCTCACGCCGCGTTTGGTGCCTCCGCTGTGGGCCAGATGCAGTACTGTGGGTCGGGGATGTTGAAGGCCGAGCTTCGGCGTGTGTGAGGTTTATCTCTGCTGATGTTGAGCAGAAACTCATGACTGTATGCACATTTTAGAACCGATAGACGCGACGAGGACGTACAAAAACACTGACTCACAAGATATAAAACACGAAAACACCGTTCTGTCTGGAGAGAGAGAAGCCGCATTGTGTGCACGAATAATAAATAATTAGCTACACATCAGAAATCACTGATCACAGATCAGAAGGAACTGAAAAAAGACTTCTGTTTTCATTTGTACATCCAAACACTGAGAAACTGCCAGCGTTCACTCGTTCACAAGCAATGATGCAATGATCTCTCGAGCGTTTGCATGGGCGTGCCAGATTCTCTGGGTGGAGGAAAGGGAGGAAACCGTGCCTGCTTGGACGTCAAACCAGGCGACTTCAGGATTGGCTAGTCTGGCCTGTCATTTTCTCAAAGGCAGAGAAAGACAGCCACAACTCGGTTTTACACCGATCAACATTTCTATCCACTTGGGGACAATATTCAGGCTAGGGGAACTCATATTAATGTTGAAAAACCTCATAAAATGAAAATTTCATGCCATGGGACCTTTAAAGCTATTTTTGAAATGTCCTCATATTTCATGTTTACGTCGTAATACCAGTGTAATACCCGTGTCATTATACAAATTTGTGTCCTCATAAATCACAAACACACACACACACACACACACACACCAGGGCCGTGCACAGGGGGGTGGCCCACTGGCTGCCCCTCCATCCTCATCAGCTGAGGTGCCCCTCTTGCAGTCTATTGTCGCAATCCATCCCCGCTAAAAGTGTTCTGTTTTCCCTCCGCTAAAGATCCACCGATTCTGTGAATCCGCTCCCGTGTTTTCCGGCTCGCTCCCCAGCGTCACTCAGAGTCTGTGCGCGGAAAACTCAAGTGCAGACAACAGTTCCAGAATGTCGTCACATTAACAGTGTGCGTCACAATCCGCGGAATTAGTAATTTGGTAGTTTGTTTTTGTATTTCTGTCGGTATTATTTTGCTCCTGATCTTCAAATAGTGTTAACGAATTGTACAAAATACACATTCTTGGAAGAGATTCATAATTCTTGTCTAATCAAGTTTTTGTATACCCGATCTGATCAAATATAAATAACACAAACTTTGCTGTTGAGGGCACACTTTGTAGAATATATATAGGCCTAATTTCATATAATAGCCCATAAACTGTTACAGAATGTATAAATTACTTTTGATATAATTCGTATTACTATTTATTTATATTTGAAAGTGTCATTAATGTAAAATACTAAAAATATTCAAATTATTTATTTTGACAATTTAGTAGAATAATTGAATAACTGATAACATAAAAATCTGAATCCCATTAAAAGATAATCATCTGAAAAGTAATTGTTTTATGACTTATGTACAAGCATATCAATATTTACTTATTTAATTGCCCATATTTTAATTGAAGATATGTTAATAAAATAAAATAAAAACATAATAGATTTTGTTTCCATAGAATTCACTCAATTAAACTATATGTTTTAATGAAAGTGAAGATGCCTGAAATGTACATCTAAATCATGAAAATATGAAATAATAGCCCCGTTAATTACAATAAGTATTACGTTTAAAAACAATAACACCATTAAAAAAATGCCACTTGGGGCCTTCTGTGCCAAATATGGCTGGGTCATCTTCCTAAGAGTCTAATTTTCTCTTTTTACTTCAAAATAAAAGCTATAACATTTACTCCACAAAACCAAAAACATTGTGTCCACAAATCCCTCATTAATAAATGACACAAAAACTTTGATATTCAACATAATACAATGTCATATATCACTATTTTCGATAGACACAAAATAAGATCAAAACTGTTTTGACTGACTAGTAAGAGTAAGATGGATAGTTTGTATGGACAAGCACCCAATCCTTGCCCCCAATGCCACCCCACCCCAGTGCCCCTTTTATTGGTTTGGGCCACTGCCCCTCAAAATGTCCGTGCACGGCCCTGACACACCCGCACACATATACATGTTTTGAAATGTTATTTATAAGTATTGCTGACAGTTTCAGAGATTGCAATATTTGCCCAATGGCACATTGGTTTGCTAAATGTTCATTTGGTTTAACATTGGGTTTAAAATTTAAATTAATTAATTTAATTTTAATTAAATTTTAATTTGAAAATTTAAACCAACGGTTGGGTTTGTCCATATTTGACCCAAACATGGGTTGAAACAATTTTTTTGAGTGTACTTTCCAGAAATCAAAATTATATCATCATTTACTCACTGTTATGGTTCCAAGACGGTATGAATTTCTTTCATCTGTGGAACATAAAATAACGTGTTCACAGATGTGTGTTCAAAGTAAATGTATGTAGAAAATTGTAGTGTAAAATGTCTCTGTTATTCTGATGAATATCAGATTCTGGCCCATTTATTGTACTGATTTTTATTGACTGGATCTCTCTCTCTCTCTCTCTCTCTCTCTCTCTCTCTCTCTCTCTCTCTCTCTCTCTCTCTCTCACATTCTTTCAAATGTAGTCTATTATTTTGTGTTCCACAGAAGATGCTGTATGAAAGGTTTGGAACATATCTAACGTGTTTGGGGAAATTTAGGATTTCCTTGACTTACAGTGCAATATATGGATTAATATGTCACATTGAACTGTTTAACATGTCTGTTAGTAGCCTACTGTAATCGCCTCTCTCATGTGGTCAGGGAGTGTCCACAATGCCTGCCAATGTTTCGTCCGTTTAATCCAGTGGTGTATGAGGGAGTCTTTTACATTATGACTGTAAATGGGAGTAAATAGGGATAGTCTGCGTAGCACGATGATCTATGAGTAAATTAAAGAGCGGGTCTCCGTGGGCCAAAGATAAGAATCGTATTTCCATTAAGTCGATTGCTTAGAGTTCCTTCCAATAGCATGAGAAATGTGTTTCACGCGCTCTTCCTGCCTCTCCTTCGCTTTGTCTTCCCTGCAGCACACACAGGATCCGGGCGCAAAAAAGTGCATTGTTTCATCATAATGGAGATGTTAAACTCGATGAATATGTTTGTATTATGCGCATGCATTAAATCCACCTCCATGCCTACGTGGGATAATTAAACGGTGGGGCGCCTGGAACAAAAGCTGGACACAAAAGGACTCAAACTTCTTAATGACTTCAGCCAAAAGCTCTGCGTCTCGGGGTCGAGATCGCGCATGCTCGAATCGATCCATCCCCCTGCTGCTCCCGCGGCGCGCCCCTGACCTTGTCCTATAAGTTAGTGTAATTAATTAAAATCTGGAGAGGCGTTGACGCTTGATGGATTGTTCCTTCTTGTTTGTTAAAGCTTCGGTGGTAATCGCAGAGTAGCGTTTCCCCCTGAAGCCGCCTGCCTCACTCTCTATATATGTATTGTCACGTCAGCATCGAAGTCTGTAAGAGACTTAAAGCTGGAGTCACTTCATTAAAGAAAAACATTAAAAAACGCCCCCCCCCCCCCCCCCCCAAACACACACACACACATACACACACTTTGTGGGGACTCTCCATAGACGTACAAACTGTATATTATATCCCCTTACACTAACCCTACCCATAACAGAAAACTTTCTGCATTTTTACATTTTCAAAAAAACAAATTTTGTATGATTTAAAAGCTTGTACCCTCATGGGGACCTCAATTTAGGTTCCCACGGTGACAAGAGGGAACCAGGATAGAAAAGCATGAACACACACACACACGTTGTGTTTCATGTTTTCTGGGGACATTCCATAGACGCTGATTTGTATACTGTATATTTTATCCCATAAACCTAACCATCACAGAAAAAAATCAGCATTTTAACATTTTCAAAAAACATCACTTAGTATGATTTATAAGATTCCTTATGGGGACCAAAAATGTCCCCACAAAGACAAGAACATTTCGGATATTGCCATCTTTGTGGGGACATTTTGTCCTAATATCATAGGGTTTACCAGGACCACGCACACACACACACACACACACACACACACACACACACACACACACACACACACACACACACACACACACACACACACACACACACACACACTAGAAACTTTTTGGAACTCTTATGATTTTCATAGGCATATACCATTCCTACAGTTTGGTAGATTTTATGTCCCCATGCAACAATAGCCTACTGTATGTTTTACATAAAATGTTCATGCCATATGGTTTGCCATGCATAAATGTGCCCCATTAACACACATTTATAATGATTAGTATATGAATAATTAAGGGGTAAATGTTTTTTTGAAGCACTTGACACAGTACATTTAGTACATTTACTCATTCTCTTTGACATAAAATACAATTTATTGTATTTACTTTCCCCTTAAAATCTGAATAAGTATGCTCTAAATCACATGACTTGCTAGAAGTAACATAATTTCCTTGGAGGGACAGCAGCTTCATTTTTAGAATATTTATTTACACTGGACATGGAAATGTTTGTTCATATAGATTTTATACATCTATTAAAATCCTTCCTAAATGTTGTTCTTTCACAGCTATATGGGCTTAATTAGCTTAAAGCGTCCACCCACACATTGCACTGTTAAAATGTCATGTAACAGCGGTGGACAAATTTCCCTGAACACGTGAAATATAAGGATTGCTAGCCTGAGCCTGACCAGACCAGTGTTTCTGATAGACAGATATTGATGAAAAAATATTAGAAATTGTAATTTGGCTCAGTCTGTAGGAATGACCCAGTTACATTCTTAAATCTACAGCCAGAAACTGGAGTCTTTCAAATAACGAAGACCACTTCAAAGGGAAAGTGTCAAATCACCTGGAATTAAAACGTACCATCTTTATCTAAAAGTAACATGGCATGCTTGTGAGATGGCAGATGACCTTGAGCTACATGTTAATCATTGGTTACATTCATTCTTGATCCAAACTAATTCCTCTAATTGTTGGGTGTTCAGGGTCACTGTGTAGGAATCACAATGGCGCAACAGTCATATTGAGCATCAAGATCACCCACACTCTCGTGCCTACACCAGCATGCATCCAAAAGAGGATTCGCTATTCATCAACATCTCACTTATGCCGAGTGAAATCACAGAGAACCCACTCCAAAAGCCAATTAACCCGCACATTCATGCAATCAATGACAGCTATACAGATCCTACACCTTGAGCGAGAATGAAATCTGTAATGAAGTCTTACCCGGTCAAACACTCGCTGGCAGTTGTGTGTGTAATAGCCCATTTAACAGAGAATTGGTCCGGCTTAGTGTCAGTAAACTTTGACTTCAATCTCATTGTTCTCACATCATATTTGAACAACAGCGTTATTCCACGTTGGGTAGTGTGAGGTGGGATTTGGAAGGGATGAGTGAGGTTTAAATCTTTTAAAGGGTTTGATAGTCGCTGCACAAAATCAAACACGCCAAGGCCCATCTCATTCCAGACATCATCGTTCGCACAGTAATGTTGCTGAGAAAGAGAAAGTGAGACAGAGATGAAATGAGAACAATTATTGGTTGGCTGCCGGCAGAATCGGCAGATGCTCATCATGTCTTTTCCTGGCAACCGTCATTTCATTTCTCAAACTGGCACAATATCATTACCTCTGTCCTCCTCTCTGATTCAAACACACACGCACACTGATTTTAAGTAATAAATGTGTTTAGCCTGTAAGGTCAAGGAGGAAGAGAGAGAGTGGTATAGTCTGACACCCATCATCCTCCTGCCGTGACGTGCTGATTGATGAATGGAACACAAATCACTCCATCTGAGAGTGAGAGAGACAGAGACATGTTGTAAAACAAATAAAACCTACAAATATTCCATTTTAAGATATTAAAGGCATAGTTCAAAAGGAAATAATTTCACCATTACTCACACACGTCTTTCTTTCTTCTGTGGAGCACAAAGAAATATATATTTCCAAAAAATGTTTTTTTGTCCATACCAGTGTTGGACCCCATTGATTTTCACTAAAGGGACAAAATCTAGTTTGTACAGAAAGAAAGTCAGACATTCAGGACTGAAGTGAGTGTGAATAAATGATGACAGAATTTTCCATTCGGACCCCACACATTTACAGAGCGATTGTATAAATAATATACTTTTTTAATTTGCTTCTCAACTGTACATTTATGCTGTTTTTTTTTTTTTTGGTGATATGTGGTACTTTTATTTTACCTATTTACCACAACGTTACTCAACGTCACCACTAGCTTGCATATGATTTTTTCTTTCTGAAAAACATTACTTAAATGATGATCTAAATTAATATGAGTTATTTTTGGATATTGATTTCTGCCATCTGCTGGTTAGAAGAAAATCTGTAGGAATTACAGTTTTAGAAATAAAGTATTTTAGCCATATACATGTATATCCAGAAGAGGGCAATATAGATCCATTCATATTGCTAGATGTGGCTAACTACTCCTATCACAACTTTAAAAAAAAATTGTATTTTGTGAATATACTGTATATTTAAACAGTATAAAATACATTAAAATCAGTATTTTTGTGAAAGGTTAGAATTAGTTGTTTTTTGTGGTGTTTTGAAGTGCCTGTTTTTGCAATAATGCCACATAGGCTACATTTGCAAAAATAGTCAGATTGTACACTCTAAAAGAAAAGGTTATATGGCACCAAAAATGGTTCTTCGTCGTAATCATAGAGGAACCACTTTTGGTGCTATATAGCACCATATCTTAACATGTTCTGTATATGGTAGCGGTGCTATATAGCACCTTAGTTAGCGGTGCTATATAGCACCTTAGTCAAAGAACCGGTGAAGAACCTCTGAAGAACCTCTGAAGAACCACTGAAGCACCAAAATTGGTGCTATATAGCACTTAAAAAGGTTCCCCTATGATTAGCCAAGAACCATTTTTGGTGCCATATAGAACCCTTTTTTTGTGTGTATTCACAAATGATTTATTTCAATAAACCAAATGTAAAAAATCACTAACTTTAGAATAAGAAAATGTAAAAAAAAAAAAAAAATGTAAATAGAACCAATAAGTATAAATCAACAGGCGTGCGTGCGTGCGTGCGTGCGTGCGTGTGTGTGCGTGTGTGTGTGTGTGTGTGTGTGTGTGTGTGTGTGTGTGCATGATTTTATTTACTGATTTTGTTTTGGCAAATTCGATACAAATGCTGTCTGTTGCAGTCACACATCTGTGTGTTTGTGTTTGAGTGAGCATGTTTGTTCCACATTGCATTTGTTCTCTAGAACCATGCCTTCATTTCTGTGTGAATGTTTTCAGAGTTATGCTGGATTTATTGATTTCATTGAAAAATGAAAAATAAAGTTTTTTTTTTTTTTTTTAAATGAGGAAAACATCAAAAGGGGTCCGAACAGACCCCAAAGGCCATGAAGGTTAATGACCATCTGACTGTACATTGTCCATTACATATTTTGTGCAAATCCAAATCCCAGCTGAGTTACTTTAGAAAGAAATAACTCATTATTTCCATCAAAGAGTTCCTGTATCTGTTCCTGTATCTGTATCTCTCTAAAACTCTACTATGATCTCCACACTTGCATAGTAACAGTGTTAATCATATATGCTTATTTTACAGCTCCTCAAAATTACTTTGGCATTAAAGCTTCTTAATTATACACATCTCCTTATAGCCCAGATAATCATCTCCAGAAGCATGACGGATGATCAGAAGAAAGAACAAGCCGCTTGGAGGCGCTGTTGTTTGCTGAAATTCCTCTGATGTCGAGAAACTAACTCCTGTGAGGAGTTGTCTATTGTGAGGATAATCGTAAATTATAAAGGGCAAAAAGCAAACTCTCGTGTCATGTTACACGTTTCAGAAATACAGGTGCTGTTTTTGAATATTTCCGTGTCTTGTTGTTAATGAGAGCGTCCAGTCAAAATCACTACTGGGAGCAAAACACTGTCGGTTGTTTACAATAGTCAACAAAACCGTAGCCCAAATCAATACAACATTATAATATGCATTATTTAGTGCATTTACCCTTGATGTGACGATTAAAATAGATAATAAAACGGTATCTGCCTTATCCCCAAAATCTCTCCTTTCCCAGTTACATGACAGACCAGTAGTTCGTTGTACTTCCGCTAGAGGGTGCATAGTGCACGTATAAGAGACGAACAGCGCGAGAGCTTTCAACTCATTGCGACACGAAGAGAACTTGGTAGCCGTGTGACAAGAGCTTAACACAGCACCCACACATTACCGTGTTAATAACAGAGGGAAAAGAGAGGACTGCATGCTGAAATGAGAGTTTGTTTCTTGATATCAAACAATCAGTTTAGTCTATCGCAGGCATACAGTAGGCTAGTCTGGAGAAGGAGATAAAACGGAAGGAAACACGGAGAGATAAATCTTGTTACTGATATGAGGCTCGCTGGTAAACAATCGTATGACAAAATCTCATTAGCTGCAAACGGGTCCTTCACAAAAAGCCACGCTGTAAAATGTTACATTCTCGATTAAAAACCCTGCCTTCTTAACTGGAAACAGTGATTGCATATATTTTGCAGGTCTGTGTCATGAAATTGTGTAGTTAAGTCTAGTATACCCAACAATTTGAGCTGTTTGTTGGTGTAAAATGTAGCTACTGATGAAAAATCTGGTGGTATAATAGAAGGCCACATCATTCAAAGTCGGCCTGAAACCAATAACAAAGACAGCCCAGTTACTCACAATAACACAAGACACCATCAGAGTGACGCTTAAATAATGCAAAACATATAGCATTAAACACTTAAATGTACAAAAATGATCACAAAAATGTCACGCATGGAATTTTGGGAATGCTATTTGGGCTCATCAATTATAAGGAGATTCATGGGCTACTTAAAAGCATATACTTTAAACAATGTTGTAGGCTACTGTAAAAGTAGGCCTGGCCTGATACATTTCCCCATATATGAATAGCCTACATTATTCCTTTGTGTAAAACATATTTACAATAGCATATTCTACCGTAATAAGACGTAGCCTATTTTTACCTTATATATCCTACTGTAAGGTGACTTCTAGTAAACATGTACTGAAGATTTTTTTTATCCTTTTCCCCCATTGAAATTACTAGCATGTTTTTTTTTCAGAGATTCCTCCACATACACGCGCTCTCAGCATGCGCGCTCGTGAACTGCATACTAAAGAGTAGGCTACACTTTCTGTGATTCAGATTCAAAACATTCAGATGTCATCATTAGGAATTGATTCTTAAATAAGTAATACATTCATCATTTTGTCAAATACAGCCAAACACATCCTACTTATAATAAAACGCTAAAAATAAATACATTAATTGGTCAAGACTGACAGACAAAAAAACAACGGTAGACGGATTTCAGAACACCGGGAATCGTGTTCTCCCGTGCTAATATTTACCTTGAATGCGACTGTTTGACTTTAAACGGAGAATGAGAATTGATTCACATGTCTTATAAAGTGAGCTGGAGTGGGGATGTAAGGGCGCACCGAGGAGGGAGGGAGCGTCTGATTGACATCCCCACGCTCTAATCAGGTGACGCAGCGCTGGCAGTCCGGAGCGTCCATTGGCTGCTGGTGGCAAGAGCTCTGCGCAAAACAACGCACTGATGCTCACTCTCCTTGCAGAACTCGAGAAGAGGGGACCTACGGATTTCTAAGCATCCCGCAGTTATTATGGACCATTAGACAACTACATGTAAAAAAGTGTTATTTGCCTGCAATAGGTCGCGTTCCGGATTTTATTTTAAATTGATCTAGCCTATCCACTTGTTAAGCAAAAGAGTTTTGGTGAGGTTTTGCTTCTAAGTATTAAGGATCGGGGTATCTATAGGTTCTGCAATGTCTTTCTGTGACGCACGGACTACTAAATTCTGCTCTCCTTGAGGCAGCATTATATCAAATGGCTATAGATCTTGCGCATATGGCGACATGGTTTCAGGCTGACACCGAGCAACACAGGAGCTTTCTTGTTCACTTGGGAAATTGCACAGTGCATATGTTTTCTTAGACCAAAGCGATGGGTAATTCCTAAGCTGTGACTGGAGAAGAAACGGTGTCAAGACAGAGCGAGGGAATAAAGAGGAGTGCACTTGTTGTTTGGAGATGATTTTGATATTTCTCTTTTTCTCTATCTTGGATGGAGGGTTATCGCAGCTGCACTTCTCGGTACCGGAGGAGCAGGAGCGCGGGACGGTTGTGGGAAATATCGCCGAAGATCTGGGGCTGGACATCACCAAACTTTCCGCGCGCCGTTTCCAGACCGTGCCTAGCTCGCGCACGCCGTACCTGGAGGTCAACTTAGAGAACGGAGCGCTGGTGGTGAACGAGCGCATCGACCGAGAGGAGATATGTCGCCAGACCGTCCCGTGCCTCCTGCACCTCGAAGTATTTTTGGAGAGCCCGCTCGAGCTGTTCCGCGTCGAGATCGAGGTCATGGATATTAACGACAATCCTCCGAGTTTCCCAGAGACGGACATCACCGTGGAGATCACCGAGAGCGCCACACCGGGCACCCGCTTCCCGGTGGAGAACGCCTTCGACCCTGATGTGGGGACTAATGCCTTGAACACATACGCCATCACCACCAACAACTACTTTTATTTGGACGTACAGACGCAGGGCGATGGCAACCGCTTCGCGGAGCTTGTGCTGGATAAACCCTTGGACCGAGAGCAGCAGGCGGTGCACAGGTACGTGCTCACCGCCGTGGACGGAGGGCAGCCGCAGAGGACCGGCACCGCACTGCTTGTGGTTAAAGTACTGGACTCAAACGACAACGCGCCCACGTTCGATCAATCCGTTTACTCTGTGAGCTTGCGCGAGAACTCTCCAGTTGGCACGCTCGTTATTCAGCTCAATGCCACCGATATGGACGAGGGCCAGAACGGAGAGATTGTTTACTCTCTAAGTAGTCACAATCCGCCGCGGATTCGGGATCTGTTTAACATCGACTCGCGCACCGGGAGGATTGAAGTGACCGGCGAGGTGGATTACGAGGAGAGCAGCACGCATCAGATCTACGTGCAGGCGAAAGACATGGGGCCGAACGCTGTGCCCGCGCACTGCAAAGTTCTGGTCAAACTCATCGACGTGAACGACAACACGCCAGAGATAAGTTTCAGCACGGTAACGGAGTCGGTAAGCGAGCAGGCTGCCCCGGGCACGGTGATCGCTCTGCTAAGCGTCACTGACCGGGACTCCGGCGAGAACGGACAGATGACCTGCGAGCTGCACGGCGAGGTTCCGTTCAAACTCAAGTCGTCTTTTAAAAACTATTACACGATCGTTACGGACGGTCCGCTCGATCGCGAGAAAGCGGAGTCGTACACGCTCACGGTGGTCGCCAAAGACAAGGGGGTGCCCTCTCTCTCCACAAGCAAGTCCATCAAAGTGCACGTTTCGGACGAAAACGACAATGCCCCTAGATTCATGCAGTCGGTTTACGACGTGTACGTGACAGAGAATAACGTCCCGGGCGCTTACATTTACGCGGTGAGCGCCGTGGACCCCGATGTTGGACAGAACGCCTATGTCACTTACTCCATATTGGAGTGCGAAATACAGGGTATGTCCATCTTAACCTACGTGTCAATCAACTCCGAGAACGGCTACTTGTACGCTCTGCGCTCTTTTGATTACGAGCAAATAAAAGATTTCAGTTTCATGGTGCACGCCAAGGACTCCGGTGCGCCCGAGTTAACTGCCAACGCCACCGTTAATGTCATCATAGTGGACCAGAATGACAATGCCCCGTCTATAATTGCACCTTTGGGCAAAAACGGCACCGCGAGGGAACATTTGCCCCGCTCAGCCGAGCCGGGATACCTGGTGACCCGTATTGTTGCCACGGATGCTGATGATGGTGAGAACGCGCGCCTGTCGTACAGCATCCTTCGGGGAAACGAGCTCGGGATGTTCCGGATGGACTGGAGAACCGGCGAGCTACGTACCGCGCGCCGGGTATCCAGCAAACGGGACCCGCCGCACCCGTACGACCTGTTGATCGAGGTGCGCGACCACGGCCAGCCACCGCTCTCGTCCTCCGCGAGCGTCAACGTATTGCTCGTGGACAGCGTAGTGGAGGGCCGGAGCGGCGACCGAGGGTCGGTGAAGTCCAAAGAGGGCTCGCTGGACCTCACACTCATCCTCATCATCGCTCTCGGCTCCGTGTCCTTCATCTTCCTCCTCGCCATGATCGTGCTGGCGGTGCGCTGTCAGAAGGAGAAGAAACTGAACATCTACACGTGCATGACCGGAGACTCGTGCTGTCAGTGTTGCAGTCGCCAAGCGCGCGGGCGCAAGAAGAAGCTCAGTAAATCGGACATCATGCTCGTTCAGAGCACTAATGTGGCCAGTACCGCACAGGTGCCGGTGGAAGAGTCGGGCAGCTTCGGCTCGCACCATCAAAACCAAAACTACTGCTACCAGGTGTGCCTGACACCGGAGTCTGCCAAAACCGACCTGATGTTTCTCAAACCATGCAGCCCATCCCGGAGCACAGACACAGAGCACAACCCGTGCGGGGCAATCGTCACCGGATACGCGGATCAGCAACCAGATATCATCTCTAACGGGAGCATTTTATCGAGCGAGGTGAAAACACATTTTATTACCTGTACGGGCAACACTTTATCTGAATTTAGTATGAAATGCGTACATCGATAGCATCGCATTACCAGATTAACATAAATCATTAACATATTCAAAATGTCAAGAAACGTTAAAATCTTTGATTTCTATAACTTAATATATATTTTCATATAAGAATTCAAAGGAACTTCTAATGTGTTAAGCATTATATATATATATATATATATATATATATATATATATATAGAGAGAGAGAGAGAGAGAGAGAGAGAGAGAGAGAGAGAGAGAGAGAGAGAGAGAGAGAGTGTGTGTGTGTGTGTGTGTGTGTGTGTGTGTGTGTGTGTGTGTGTGTGTGTTTGTATGTGTATATTAAGTATTGCCATTTATAGGAGACAAACAATCCAATTTAACATTGTAAAAAAAATTGTTTAATTGATTTAAGTAAAATCAAAGTGGTGCCAAATGTACAATATTCACTCTTAACTTCATTGCACATTTTCAAACACTTCAACTGTAATTACTGATGCAGAAAACTGGGACTCTGAAAACTCATAAAGTGAGTAAAAATGATGGAAATTATTGTAACAAGCTCAGTGGATGGAAACAGTGCACCTAAATATATCTCTATGCAAATATGCTCCTTAAAAGTCCCTTCAGTCATGATCTTTCAGCTTCCTGTGTTTGTAATGTCAGATTGTAATCATCTTCTTGCTTATGACTCACATAGTGCTTTTAAAGGTAGCTCGGAGCTGTAGTGCTTTTTTCCAGATCCTTTAATTACACTACAACACGTTAGGGTCAGTTACATAGGATGTAACCACATAGTCAAGACTGGAGGGAATCCAAATGTAAACATTTCAGAAAAGATATATGGAAATACTACATCGCTTGACCAATAATTGGAATATATGAGGAAAGTGGATATTGGTGGTGGTTACATTTCTACTCTTATTCTAACATCTTTGCATTTTGCCTCTGAGACAAGCCATTTTATCTTAAGTGAGCCCCCGCCATCCAACAAGGTATACTTTACTATCCCCTGGCATTCTCTGAAAGGGTGTAGCCCTCTGGAGTCAAGACTGAGTAGGGAGGGGGGGAGTGTATTGGACAAGGGTTTAAGTATGCTAAGCACACAGTCGCTGGGTATCAGTGGAACAAAGGCGGTTCTATGGTTGAGGTGCTCTAGTGCATGGACAGAGCAGAACAGAAGCCTGACCAGTGTTTTAATGACAAATGTAGAATGTCATACTTAGAATGTCATATTTAATTATTATTATTGTATATGTCTTTTAGACCAAGCACCAGAGAACTGAGCTCAGCTACCTTGTGGATAGACCCCGTCGTGTTAACAGGTGAGATTACTTCTCAAATTCACTGTACACACACACACACACACACACACACACACACACACACACACACACACACACACACACACACACACACACACACACACACACACACACACACACACACACACACACACACACACACACACACACACTGACACACACAAACACACTGACACACACACATGCATTTTTTTATTTTTGTACTGTTAAAACTGTATATTTCCCTACACTAACCCTACCCCTAAACCTACCCATCACACAAAACTCTCTGCATTTTTACATTTTCCAAAAACATAATTCTGCACTCTAAAAAATGGGTGCAACCCACTCTAAAGTTGGGTTGAAAATGGACTAACCCAGCAATTGGGTTGTTTTAACCCAGCGGTTGGGTTAAATGTTTGCTTAAAACAACCCAATTGCTGGGTTAGTCCATTTTCAACACAACTTGGGTTATTTTTAACCTAGCATTTTTTAGAGTGTGTATGATTTATAAGCTGTTTTCCTCATGGGGATCAAGACTTTTGGATATTGTCATCTTTGTGGGGACATTTTGTCCCCATAACGTAGTGTTTACCAGGACCACACACAAATTCACTTAGCTATCTAAATAGGGACATTGCGTAGACTTGTATTATTTTTATTTACATTATATATTCTATGACCTACACCTAACCCACAGAAACTCTAACTCAAACAGAAATCTTTCTGCATTTTTATCGTTTTCAGAAAACTTGTATTTTTATTGTTTTTTTGTTTGTTTGTTTTCAAATGAGGATGTCCCCAAAATGACAGATTTAGCTAACTTCTGTGTACAAATCTGTGCCCAAGATATGGTTAAATAGGTACAGACACACTGATATATCAAGAACGAGCCGTTTAATTGATGTGGCCCCAAGCCAAAATCCACAAATTTGACTCGGCGTCGCATGTGTCATCGGAATGTTTCAACCTACACAGCACGTCTGATTCAGAATTTGATATCGAATTTAATCAGCAGTCTCAAATGTAAAACTGCGCCAAAAGTGTTAAATAACCAAAACAATCAATACTTCTAATGGAAAAAGGCAGTACAAAGCTCCAATTACCAAATGACTACTAAACAATGAACATTTCTTTATAGTTCAGCGTTTCAAGAGGCAGATATCGTCAGTTCTAAAGACAGCGGACATGGAGACAGCGAGCAGGGAGACAGCGACCATGACGCCACCAACCGGGGCCACACAGCAGGTGAGTTGATTACGCGTTTCTCACCTACTGTCGACCTAACAGTAGATCTGAAAGAAGCGTAGACGGGTGAAAGGCCCTCTGGGGAATGAATGCTGAGGAGAAACAGCGATAGACATTGGGAAACTGTTCTCATTTTGGCTTTGAAAGAAACGCGACAAGCCTTCAACCGATTCCAACAGTGGATCAATACAGGGATTGCGTGGAAATTATACATCTGTCAACAGAGCTAAACGGATTTCAGTCAGTGCCGCGAACGAGTCTGACTTGTCTGATCGACAGGCTTTCTGAAGCATTTAATGAGTATTTGAAAGCTTCCACGGTAACAAACCCAAACAGCTACCCACCACCCCACCCACACCCCCCAAACACAATTATTTCCCCATTCATATCAAATGCCATAAACGTTTGAGCGAAATGGCAATAGTTTGTTGGAGATTGATTTGATTTCATTTTGTTTATTCTTTATTTATATTCAATTTGATGAGCTTTTTTACTTTCAAGTTCTACATTTCATTTCTGCTGGTTTATTGATCAAGGTGGAGCCTTACGGCTTCGACTGGATAAGGCTTTGACCTTTCTCTCCAAAGAATCGTGACATTCAGCCTTCGGTTTGGCAAACAGTTAGATGACGGGTTGCCAGATATTACGTATGCGCTGCACACAATGGAATACAAATTTTTGAAACGAGCATGGTTTCGCATTTTAGGTAACTACAGAATGAAGGAACTACTGTAGAACAGATCCTTTCTGGGTAGGAAATCACAGAAGGAGGAAGGGAAAGAGGCAGAGGGATTGAGATTTTTTGGGAAAACTTATTAGAGCATCAAATAGGTAAAATGAGTGGATATATGTGTGTGTGTGTGTGTGTGTGTGTGTGTCCTTTCCTTCCCTGCTCTCCTCTGGTTGTGTGTTGGCAAGCCCGCAGTTTCTGCACTCCCATTTCAGTGCCTGTCTCCGCATAGCCAATTATCACAGCAAGGTTAAGATGAAGGCCTGGGACACTGACAGGGGTAGCGCCACTGCATTAACAACCACTTACACACACACACACACACACACACACACACACACACACACACACACACACACACACACACACACACACACACACACACACACACACACACACACACACACACACACACACACACACACACACACACACACACACACACACACTCTCTCCTTCACACATCCCTACCTCACCTCCCTTTGTTCTTACAGCGTCAATTTGGAGATATTAGTCTAAATTAAGATAAGCCTAGCCAAAAGATAGGAGGATAAAGAAGCGTTTTAACCCTCATAACCCTCATATACACTTCACAATAAAGTTCCATTTGTTAGCGGTTAACTATATTAGCTTACATGAACTAACAATGAAAAATACTCCTAATGCATTTATTGATCTTATACACCAAATTATCAACATATTATTAACTTCAAACGTTATATCTGTTCATATTTATTGGACTTGAGCTAACATGAACTAACAGTGAACAGTTGTTTTTGCTAACAAAGATTGTACTTCATTGATAAAAATATATTGCTCTTGAAAAGCGTCACCAAATAATAATAGTAATTTCCCAAAAAAATCTTCTTTTCAAATTCTTTAATGTACATTGGACCTCATTAAAAACGTAAAGCAGTCTTAAAAATAAAGGTTCTTTATTGCAATATATGGTTCTATGTAAAACCTTTAACACCCATGGAACCTTTCCATTGCACAAAAAGGTTATTTAGAGTGGAAAAAATGTTCTTTTGATTTAAAAAAATATATATATATGATCACACAAAGAAAAAATGTTTCTTTTAAAATGAAAAAATATATTTTTTATTGTTCACTGAAAGGTTATTTGGGAAACCCAAAATAGTCCCTCTGTGGCATCACTGTGAAAATCACCTTTAGAAAATGTATTTTTAAGAGTGTATCGTCTGCCTGAGTGTTATCCTTTTTACCACACACTATGCATGCACTTTTGAAAGAAAAAAAAAGTGAGTGGTATCTGCTTCTGTTTAGGCTTCATTCGATCTCTTCAAAACACATGAACAATAGAAAAAAAAGTTGTATATGCATTGATGTAAGTAATGTAACATTTTAAGGGGCATGTTTGAAGCATGGTACTTTAAAGTATATCTTTCAAGCTATTTAAATGGCCTCTCAGGTGAGCATGAGGGTCAAGCTAGAAGAGCTGGGGTCAGAGAACGGCCCTTTTTTCGTGAATTAGACTGTTACATCTGCATTTGTTTGCAAAGAGACACAGGCGTGACAAATTGCACAATTAGATTAACATGAGTGAGCGATAGATTGATGATTATCTGTAAATGAGGGATGTGTGGTGATGACGTTAATCAAATCACTCCTGTCGCTGTAATTTAATGCTATCAGATCCCAATCAGAGCAACTCCATTTGCTCTGCACGCACACACACACACACACACACACACACACACACACACACACACACACACACACACACACACACACACACACACACACACACATACAAATAGCTGTAGTGAAAGTCAATGCTGGGAGAATAACTTTGAAACTAGTTTCAAGCTATTAATAATTTAAAGTAGAGTAAAGCTACATCTTGAAATTGTAAGCTTTCCTACAAGCTACTAACAAAAGGTAGCTGAATAAACTGAGGCTATTTCAGGGAGTAATGTCTTTTCAAATATATATCGGATGATATAATTTTATATTTTATACAACCAATGAATTCAAAGTACAATTACAATGCAAAACAGCGTGAAATACAGTTCAAAATATAGGCATAAACAACAGCATTTACCATGTTTTGCTATGGAAAACAATAACATGCTACAACTCAAATTAATCAGTAATAAAATATAAAAAAAAGATTTGCATACATGAACAGCCCTTTTAATTGTTTGCATTATTGCCTTAGCTCACTCAATATGAAGTTCTGTATTCAATACAATGTGACAAAAAGCAGTGATGCAGTGTTTTGTCACACTACATCAGCACTTATTAGAACAAGCTTGTTATCTTGGTATCTAACAACTTATACAAGCATTACTGAAAAAATGCAGTTAAGTTAGTAATGCTAGTTAATCACTTCCCAAGACAGTAGTGACTATATAGGTAATTTCATATGGTGGCTAGTTGATTTGAGTGAAAGCCCACCCAGATTTCCAGCAAATCGCCATTACTTCCACTCTTGTTCTTCCAAGCAAATTTTCCATAGTTTCCTCCCAACCCTAGCAAAAAATGCTTGTCCTCAGCATGTGAGCTCAGGTCTTTGGTCAGCCCGACGACAGGTGTTCTGAAGGAAAATTCTGCTCATCAGGGCTTTGGCAGTGTTTTTCCCTTTTCATTCGGATGCTTTTGCACACCATTGATAAAAGATGTGATGAGGTCTCCAGAAGAGAAAATGCAAGAGAAGCGGAAAGAGACGAAAATAACACACACAGTGGGATGCAGAGCGCTTCCTGATAGAGAACAGCTTAGTTAGTCAGTGTACTCAACAAAGCATCCTTTTTTTTTTCTTCTAGAAGTAACCCCAGAGTCCAGCATCTACTTAGATCATTAATGTTTTCAATAAATCTCCCAGACTCACTGAGGATATCTAATGTCTAATCGAATACAGGTCTGCAATTATAGGGTTTTATGAGCAATTATGCAGATATTTGTATTTCTTTATATATTTATTGGCCATGAACTGAAGGTGTTAAACTGTAGCATACAACATGCTAAACTAATTTTGTCACTGCGAGGATGTATTGTATTGCAGAACAATGGAATGAACTGTGCAAATGCAATTTCATGAACCATATCGCTTTTAGGTTTTAAACACAATTTTTATGACAGCTCAAATTTCTCTTGATGGCTAAAAAATCATAAAAATCCTTAAGGTCTCCCACTCGCAATGCATAATAGATGCCACATTGTCATGTTCTTTTTATCCAAAGAACACTAATACTGAACTATCGGCCCACATTTCAGATTAAATCATTTATTGACTGCATTTAAACTTTGTTTTCTAGATCATTTTAACCTGAATCCTCATTCGAATAGGACTCGTTTTCCCTGAGGATGGTAATTTTGTGTTTCTCAGGCATACTTTGTGACTTTAATCCCGTTCAAATTGAAAATATCTGTTTTTCTTCCACAACCGTTGCTGTTTTTAAGTGAACTCAGGGTCCTTTGAGAAATGTAATTCTGTTTGTATAGGAACATCAGTGATTGCAGTATATTACTTTTTCACAATGTTTCTCTTCATTTTTTTTTTAATTTTGAGCCTCTAATACCATAGCTAAATTTCGCTGTAAATGTATCTATACCTATAATAATGATTTATATATATATAATTCTATGCTAATTTTAATTGGTTTTAAATGGAAGTTAAAGCTACAGAGATCCAAATCCTGCCCAAATCAATACATGAAATCCCATATGTTCTGTGTAAATAATTGTGACAAAATTAAAAATCCCATCTAATTTGTTCCTGCAATCTCCACCAAATGTGGGTGCTGTGACTAGGATCTGGTGGTTAAAGTCTACATTAAAGAATATTATTCTACCACTAAATTACATCAATTCATGTTCATTAAATTCACAAAACAACACTATTACTGAGTCAAGTCAACGTCACGTATGACATCGGACGTAGCAACAGCATTTTGAACTGCGAGAGGCATTACACTTTCTGCGTAAATTGAATATGGAAGGCAGTCTTACGTTATAAAATATGTATATTTTTTCTTACACAAACCCATCGCTTCGCTTCAGAAGGCTTTTATTAAACCCCCAGAGCCGAATGGATTACTTTTTAATGAATGGATGCACTCAATGTTAACTAATGTAACTTATTGTAAAGTGTTACCATATAACTCTGATTGAATTTGTCTGAAAGAAGAATGCCATATACACCTAGGTTGGCTTGAGGGTGAGTACATCATGGGGTCATTTTCATTTTTTGGGTGAACTATCCCTTTAATTCTTTCCCCACCATTGACAGAATTTTCTGTGTTTTCTTTGTTTCCATGTTTTCACTGTTATACGGTAAGGGGCGCTATTACGTTTTTCTGAAAGAGTACAGATCTCCAGATCAAAACAGGCGAAGAAGAAGCAGAAACAAGCGATAGAAGCATTGCTTATGCATATGTAAAATAATGCAACCATCAAACATTAAACAGCATATAACATTACCGAATGAAATGTCGAACCCAGGACGAGGTATAGGACTGTGAAGCTTTGGGGGTGTTAATGGACTCAGTCTACTCCATCTATGTTTTGACCACTGTTCTGAATCCGATCCGGACGCAGTCTTTGACAAAAACGCAATCTTCGCAGCTTTTTGTTTAAAAAGTTGTGTTTTTATGAAGCTTACCCACATTCAAGTGTTGATAATAACACTCTGTTCTTTCTTTTGATATATTGTATGATCACTATAGAAATAAAGATGACTTTATTATGTTTTATGTTACTTTTCACATACAAAAGTAGACCTCAGTCATATGAGACGGTATCATGTCCTACATGTTCTACACAAGTCTCTGCATGTGACTGTGATATCGATATGAAAGTCATGCTGTGAGCTTCTGTCTACTCGCTCGGTTGGGGCTATTTAGAGACTGCTGTTCTAATTACATTGAGTTTGATTGTATGCAGTCAGGTTTATCTGTGTACTTAATATTGATGATGTCACAATGGCCTTGGATCCCTGCTTTAACGAGATTTATGCCTCTGTGTACACCCGCGTATCTCTGTCCATATATATCACCCTGATATAATAGTGAAATAACAAAGTGGACAGCTTGTGGAAGTGATCTATGGATTTCACAAAACATCTGAGCAGAGATGTGAGCTGAGTGTGGATTCAGATGTTGAGTCTGTAAGATTAGAAGCACAGAGTAGCACGTAGGAAAGAAGAATCACATAAGAAATCTCTTTAACTTTGCTTATCCTTGACAGCAATGATACATAGAGAGAATGGAGACTTTTGCTTAAGCTGCTCAGATCTCTCCTGAGAGAAATACACTTGTAATCTCACGTCTCCTCTAGAGTTTCAGAAGAGATCTCGGCAATGTCAAAAACTGCTTAGGCACCAAAGTCTGCATTCAAAAACCAAAGATTTCAAGATGAACCAAAGTGTCTTAACTTCATAGCTCTACTGTTATTTTTTTTAGGAGATCTGAGGCAAAATTTTTCAATTATTTGATTTTTTTTAATACTTTTTGAGCATTAAAAGAGCAACCTATGAGCAATAAAATGCAGGTAGAGGTGTATCGCATCTTGCTCAAAGTGTATGTTTATGGCTGGAGAGTAACTACACTTAAAAATAAAGTTTTTTTTTGGAATCAATGGTTCATTGAAGAACCTTGGAGCCTTTTCATTCCACAAAGTGTTGTTTATGGTGGAAAAAGTTTCTTTAGATGTTCTTGAAAGGTTTTTTTGAGGTACCAAAAATGGTTCTTCTATGGCATCGCTGTGAAAACCCCCTTTTTGAACCTTTATTTTTAAGAGTGTATCTTGATACACACAAGCCAGCAGCAATTATCTTGGGTATCTTGAGTTTTCTATGCCGTCCAGTAAATGAAAGAGGCGTTACAAACAAGCTGATTTCTCTGTGCCCAACATAACCAGACACTTTGATCACTCAATTACGCGGCGTCATCATCTATCAAAGTCCCCTATAGCGATTCTAACAAGCACAGGTATTCTGGGTCAGTGCATTTAATCTACAGCCTTTTATGCATATATCTGCGGGTCCCAAAGCCACACTAATAACATGTTTCCTGGTCACTTATGCAAATCATTACAACAGCTCTACACTAATAAAACATTATGCCCCTGTGTGTTCATTGAAGCATCAATACACACACGCGTATAGTATGGTCAGGTTTATCAGTAGCAAAGATTTGTCCTTTGATCTCACTCAGAAAAGCTTGTGCCACAAGGAATTAGAGATTAGAGATTGGCCTGACATGCATCCACCCCCTCCCTCTCCTTCTCTGTGGGCCTTTGTCTTTACCTTGGTCTCAAATTTCCCATATCAGCCTACAGACTCTTTCATCCTCTCCTCTTTTTTCCTTCACTTCACATGTCCTCTTTTTTATTTTATTACTCTTGTTTGAATCTGACCTTGGTGCTTCACTCATTTCAACAGTACTGTATCTGCTCCCTCTCTTTCATTCTTATATAGGTCATTTCTCTTATGGAACTCTGTAACTTGTACAAAATGAATGAACTTGTGTTGAATTTTAAGAAAGAATTTCTTTAGGCATATGCTATAGAAGACGTGCAGTATGAATCAGGTGACTCTGGTCAGGCTCAGGCATTTTTGTCAATTATAACTTAATTATTTATTACGCAACAGGATTGAAGGTTAGCCATTGCTCAGTGAAGGACTGAGAGTTAGCTTACACACTCATACATGTTACTTTTGATATATAACATTTTTAAAAAATGATTTATAACAGCGATTGCTGCAATTTTCTCAAACAGAAAAGGATATTGTAAAGTGAAATGAATGCCACAAAACACCACAAAGTTAATCAAATTCATTGCTAATACTTACTGATGTTTGTGCTACTCCTTTCATTCCAAAATTTTGTCATTTTCTGCATGACAATATCATTAAGGACCTGGATTTTGTAATGGACTATGATCCATTACAAAACCTTGGTGGTCACCACAACTTCTGGTACAGGAGGTGGATGGAAATTATGTGAAAATTTAATCTTGAGGAAGTATCACATGACAGGACAAAGCAATATTGATGCGCTAAGGTACTTAAAGCTTCTTGATCTCATGACCAAAATGTTATGTTTACTATACTTAATAATATAGACTATACTATATTACAATATAGTTTGTTGTGCTCAACACAAGAAATATGACAGAATTTATTTGCTAGTAACACACGGAAGCTCACGTAGCACTGAGATTTTAGCAGAAAAACGTAATAGAGTCCATTAAAAAAAAAAAGACTAAAATGTTGGAACGTGATATTACGAACAGAGGCAAAAACTCTAAAATAATTCATTAGCATTAGACGTTAGTGCAGACCACCTAGTGACATACATAGTAATGCCTTATTTAATTGTGATAAAAGAACTAATAAGATTCCCATCTTCAATAAAAAATTAGGAGTTTAATATTTCATGTAATATATTAAGACAGGACATGCAGGTGCTGCATAATAGATCATACAATACCATATTATCCTGCTCACCTTGACTGTGATTTTACTCCTGGAATATTTTGTTTTAGTATTATCAAGTTAAAAAACAAAAAAAGTGCAGACCAACAGTGACGTCATCACAGTGCATGCAATTTTTGTATGTGGCAATCCAAACTTGAGGAAAGGTTGTAAGAAGATGGACCTGTGTTGGACTTTTTAAGGCAGACAATGACTGCAAATAATTTTAAAAGCACCATGTTTCTGTGAAAGCATCTGTGAAATTGCCAGCATGTTCATGAATACGCGTACTAATACGCTTTATCAGAGAATCGTGCAATGCAGTGCAAATTAAGTTTAAACACGGATTTGCACGTGCATCCGTGATGTTCACACCAGGCTGAATGCGTCAATATAAACAAGGCTTAACCCTGATTACTCTTACCTTTTCTCCTAGTTCAAACGTCCAAATCCCTAACCTTGATTCCAAACTTAGCACACATTTTACTATAGTGTTGTTCTTAGTCTGTCAACTAGGACCCACAGGTAAGATACATAACCATTAACTACCAACAAAGCTCTATTTATAAGGTGGCAATTTTGTATGATTTTATCAACTGTCAACCCGATCTCATGGCAATTCGTACATATTTTACGAGATGGCTAATTCGTACGAATTTGTACAACCTCACGAATCCGTGCGATTTTTGAGAAATCGTACATATTTGACGAGTTGCCAAATTCTTATGAATTTGTACGAATTACCTACCTCAAAGTCCGCACCTAAACCTACCCACCACTGGCAGTGTTGGGGAAAGTTACTTTGAAAAGTACTGCATTACAATATTGCGTTACTCCCTTAAAAGTAACTAATTGAGTTACTTAGTTACTTTTTAAGAAAAGTTATGCGTTACGTTACTTTTGCGTTACTTTTTCTCACCTGGGCTGGGCTTTTTTTTGCTTTTGTTTTTGTTTATAACAAAAAAGTTATATTTTTGTGCAACGGTAAAGACCTCTTCATACCAAAATTGAAATAATAAGCCCCAGGCTGAGGTAAAAATGCACATTCACGCATGAACAGTAGAGGGTGCAGCTCTGCTGTGCTGCCATTCTGGATAATGGAGGAATAGGATGCAGGAGAAAAAAGTTTCACCAATAAAAACAAAAAATCTAGTAATTTTCATCATCAAAGGTCAGCAGCAAGACATTGGTAAATTAAATATAAAGGTAGATTATGCATAAAAATATTTGTTTTATTTAACATTTAATTATTGGAGGTTTGCATAGTACTCTGATTTTGCATTTGACGGATCTTATTCATTTTGAGGAGTACAGAATCTTTATTGTGCAAGTAAGATAAATAAATGCTCACATTTAGTCTAGAACTACAATAACCATCATGTTACTTGTAATGCGTTGCCCCAACACTGACCACTGGGGTTTAGACGAAACGTACAAATTCGTATGAGTGAGATCATACAAATTCGTACAAATTAGCCACCTTGTAAAATGAACACGAATCGGTCGTGAGATAGCGTTGGAGCTGTATAAAAAGGCATCTTTTTTTTTAAAGAAATCATTCAGGTCCACCATTAAAACATAACCATCTGTGGGAAGAATTCGTATGAATTCATATGATTTAAATCATAAAACAAATGTACGATTTTTAGAAAAATGTAAGCATGAAGGCCCACCCCTAAACATAACCGTCTGTCGCAGATCATACAAAGGAGTACAAATACGAATTAGCCATCAATTCGACAAAACTTAAAATAGTTTCAAATTGTCATGAGATTATGCTGTCAAGCACATAACCATAAGCCATGACTGTGATTTCTTTATTCACGTGGTGATATCTTCTCCTTCCTAATTCTTTACGCTCTTTAAAACACTGAGCCTCATGTTGGGGTTGTATCCAGAGGCCTTTATTAGAGTTCAGTGTGACGCCACACTGCTCTCTGCCCTTCTCTTTCATTTATTTCCCTTTCAAGCTTTCCTTTCGTTCTTTTCCTCTGAAACCGGCTAATTATCATGCTCTGTGTAGTCATTAGTCAGAAAGCAAGAGTGTGTACGTGTGAGCGTGTGTGTTTGGAGGACGGTTTCTCCTGTTGTTAGTTTTGGCTGCCTTGCCTAGTGTTTGTGCGAAGGACTTGAGAGAACGGACGATGAGAGACGGTGAAATTAACAGCATGAAAAGAGCATGAAAACATCACAGCAGATTCGTTTAATATCGGTTAGTGGGAGGGACATGGAGAGGCAGAGATGGAGAAACAAAGGGCTGGAGAGTTCACTGCTTTGTGTATATAACTATCCTTCTTTCAGTCGGCCGCCTTCCAGTCAATTACCATGCTTTGCTGAAGCCTGACAATGACTGCAGCTGATTATAAAACGAGTAAAAAGCTCGCAATCTGTCTGGTTAAATAATCATCTTCATTTAAATATGAATAATTTCAGACTCCGCGCTTTGGATAATTCATAGTAATTTTGCCTTTGTGTCACTGTTGACATTGGATTGTTACACAGAAGAGCAGCGGATGAAGTGAAAGCAGAAGATCTCAGAGTGTGAAGAAATATGTAGCCTCCACAAAACATCTTTTTTGTTAAATTGATCTCGTAACGCGAACACAAGGACATTGGCGCTCGCTCACACACACACACACACACACACACACACACACACACACACACACACACACACACACACACACACACACACACACACACACACACACACACACACACTCACACACACACACACACACACACTCACACAGATGGCAGTAACAATTTAAATAATACATTTTATTTGTGAACTGATGTTCAGCTGTTCTTTTTAAAGGGCACCTATTATGCCTTTTTTTTTACAAGATGTAATATAAGTCCCCAGAATATGTCTGTGAAGTTCCAGTTCAAAATACCCCACAAATTATTTATTATACCATGCTGCTAATGGCCATTTTTGAGTGGAAGGAAAAACATGCTGTTTTTATGCATGTATCTTTAAATGCAAATGAGCTGCTGCTCCCCACCCCGCTTTCCAGAAGAGGGCGGAGCCTTTACACTCTCTGATTATCTCTATCGCAGTCACGCTCATGTGCAGTTCTTCATCATCATGGAAGTTTATTATCAGCATGCGTTTTGAAGCCATATCAGTCTAAGCTTCTGATATATGGTTTTCTGAGCGCACACATCCGAAGCACGCACACAGAAAGCTGGCTGTCAGTATTAAACTAAGTTTACCTCATATTGCGCTTAAACTGTCAAATACACGCAAAGTTATGTAAAACACACAAAGTTCACATAAACACAGTCGGTTATATCTGTGAACATAAACAGCAGGGAAAGAAATTGCATGTGTGTATTAGATCTATGTATTAAAGTGAAAGCAGTGTAATATACAGAACCTACTGCTATATATGCTGTTAATATGAAAAATAACACTGCTCTTGATTAAATAACTTTAGTAGCTTTAATAAGAATATTTTTTTTTGAATGCTGCTGTTCATTCAGGGCAGGGTCTATGCTAATAGGGCGGAGTCCATCAGCAGTTGTGGGCGGGGCCTACGCATATATGATGTCACACTGCTAGAATCTGCAAACGGCTTGTTCTGAGACACTTATGGTTTTATGGGGATTACAAAAAGAGGAGTGGGTGGATTTTTGCCATTATAGGGTGGTTGTGAACACACATTGCTGACACATGTATATTCAAACTCCATGTAAAAGTGAATTGTGCATAATAGGTCACCTTTAATAGTCAACATATTTTTGGATCATCAGAGTTCAAGCTCGGTAAATACTGGTCACAGACACAGAGATCTAGCTTTAATTTCTCCCACTGTCATCATGTTTTCAGGCCATTTCAAGTTTGATTTTGACATGACATAAAGTGTGACATCTAAGTAGGTGAGCTGATTACTTACTTTTTAACGCCATTAACGCCTTCATTTTGTTAATTCAGACTGATTCGCGAATGTGGAACACGCACAAAAACAAGAGGTGTGATTTATCGTGTGAACCAATCATAGTCAATTATAACCAGTCACATCCAATCATAGCATGATGGAGGCATTGCCTCCTCTCACATGACTTTCCTCCATTCATTTTCAATTACCCCCCATCCAAAGCCCCCGCACACTTTAGGGTGTCTGTTAAAAGTCAATGGGCTCAGGGGAGGAAAGAGAGATGAGGACTCCTGCTGTAACTTTACCTGCTGGTGTCGCTGTTGGACTTTAGAAAATTGAGTGATACACTTTTTAAAGTCACTTTTTGAAATATTTGCGTTGTTTTATTTTTGTAATATGGATTATTTTCTCACCCTATTTTTTTTGATGAGGCACTGCCTCCCTTGCCTGCTTGGAGGGAACACCCCTGATGGAATGAGAATATTCATTATAGTAAATATAGTAACATTACTCTATTTATTCTAATCTACATTACGTTTGACTAGAATAAAGCTAACATTTTCTTCCCATCTTTCTTCTGTCTTCCTCAGGAGCTGATCTTTTCTCCAACTGCACTGAAGAGTGCAAGGCTCTGGGTCACTCCGACCGTTGCTGGATGCCCTCCTTCATGCCTGGTGACAGTCGCCAGGGCGCAGATTACCGTAGCAACCTGCATGTCCCAGGAATGGATGCGGTGCCGGACACTGAGGTACAGGAGAGCGTGGTTCCGGGCGATGCGTGCAATCGGGCCGATGATAGATCATTCTCTACGTTCGGCAAAGACAAGTCACACCACGGCACGCTCACACGCCACGAGCTACACACACTCTTACCAAGCGCCAGAGCGCCTTACAAACCCAACTATCTGTGTGAGTACTCGGTCAAAATGTACGATTTCTGACCCCCCAACACCACCCCCTCAAGATCTGATCCACTGCCGTCATCTGTTCCAAATCTAACCCATGGCTCTGTTTGTATAGAACTATTTATATTTCTAAAAAAAAATTGTACTCCAATTTCTCAAAACACCCTTTCTTGACCTATTCTCTCACTTTCCAATTTGCTTTCCCCTTTCCTTTAAAAGCAAAATGACAAAAAAACAAAAACAATAAATGTATAATATATGGACATATCAATAAAGGATTTTTTTGAGTGAAATTGTGGAGTTGTGTTCAACATTTTGTCCTTCCCCTGCCCTCTAAATTCTCCCACCCAAAGCATCTGAAGACACTGGTGAAAACATCGTATTACAAATTTGGCAAATCAATGCTGAATTTGCAACTAATTTGTCATTCAAACCTACATGACACATACTTTTGTGCTGTGACTTTTCCTTAAGCTGAAATCTATCTTCATCATAATCATGTTAGACACATTGTATGTTTGTACAACATGTCTATATCTCATCACATGCTTCTGCCTCTCTTATAATCATGATTTAGCACATTTCAGTGGTTGCATACATCATGGCGACCGTTTATGTCATAATAAACAGAAATACACAGCATGCCATATGGAATGGCTGCGGTTGTTTCGCAGCTTTCACACACATCCTACAAATTCCTACATCATCTACCTGTGTCTTTCATCATGCACTGTATCCATGTCTGTTCTAATCACCATATGCCACAGATCTACTGTAATCACACTTGTGACAGTCATAGCGCCTTGCCTCCTCGCCTCTGATTATAGCATGCAAACTGTGGTGGTGTAAACGCTCACGGTCACTGAAACATCCAGCACTTTGTTACGCCTGTTTTAATGCAGTATTGCTACTACTGCACTAAAGCAAGTGCAAGTGTACACTGTGTGTTCTCCTGTGGGCAGAGACTAAGTGTGCATGTGCATGTGTTTGTATCCTTCCGGACATGTGGATATGGGTGAATGTGATTTCACCAAGTACAACATGTTCCTGGATCAACATTTTTGTTGATTCTGGAACAACATTCCAATCAACCAATCAGATTTGAGGGACAAGTTTAGAGTTCATGTCAAGTTTAGGCTTACAACCCAGTTAAGTTCTAACACATCATTGTTATTCCTCAATCATTTTCCTCTGATTTTAGGGAAAAGTTATGGGTAGTGTTAGGTTTAGTGATAGGAAATTTTTTTTGGACATAAATATTGTTCTAGGATTAACTAAATATGTTCATCCAGGAACACATCGTACTTGGCAAAACAACATTTTTTGACATGAATATTGTCCTGGAATATTATTGACAGGAATATTGTTATTCCCCTATCATTTCCCGCTGATTTTAGGGGATCAATTATGGGTAGGGTTAGGTTTAGGTATGGGATTACATTTTTGGACAGGAATATTGTTCTAGGATGAACTAATATGTTGATCCAGCAACACATTGTACTTGACAAAATCATGGTGACCCGTGATTTCCCCAAGTAGAAAATGTTCTTGGATCAACATATTAGTTGATCCTGAAACAACATTCCAATCAACCAATCAGATTTGAGGGACAAGTTTAGAGTTTATGTCAAGTTTAGGCTTACAACCTGGGTTATGTGCTCCTACATCAGTGTTATTCACCTATCACTTCCCTCTGATATTAGGGGATACGTTATGGGTAGGGTTAGGTTTAGGGATGGGACTACATTTTTCGACAGGAATATTGTTCTAGGATCAACTAATATGTTGATCCAGGAACACATTGTACTTGACAAAATCATGGTGACCCGTGATTTCACCAAGTAGAAAATGCTCTTGGATCAACATATTGGTTGATCTCGGAACAACATTCCAATCAACCAATCAGATTTGAGGGACACGTTTAGAGTTTATGTCAAGTTTAGGCTTACAACCTGGGTTATGTGCTCCTACATCAGTGTTATTCACCTATCACTTACCTCTATCCCTTTAGGGATTAGTTATGGGTAGGGTTACGTTTAGTGATAAGACTAAATTTCTTGACAGAAATATTGTTCTAGGATCAACAAAATATGTTGATCCAGGAACACATTGTACTTGGCAAAATCACAGTGACTCATGATTTTACCAAGTAGAACATTTTCTTGGATCAACATAGTTGATCCTAGAACAACATTCCAATTAACCAACCAGATTTGAGGGACAAGTTTACAGTTAGTCTTACAACAAGGGTTAGGTGCTTCTACAACATTCTTATTCACCTATCACTTCTCACTGATATTAGGGATAAATTATGGGCAGGATTAGGTTTAGGGATAGGGATATGGTTAGGACTATGTTTTTGGTCAGGAATGTTGTTCCAGGATCAACAAAAGATGTTGATCCAGGAACACGTCTTACTTGGCAAAAATCATGGGACCGCGGGGGTGAATATGATGGACCTTATATCCACAAGCCCCGCCTCTCACAAGAAAACGGCACAACACTGGTGTTTATCAGCACATCACCAAAATGTCGCTCTAGAAATGTTTTGCTGTGTTTCAGAAGGTTCTGTAAATCCTTGGTTACTTTTTGATGCCAGGTGTGGCTTTTCATGTGATTTGATTGTATTTTAATATATAAAATTATTAAGAAAATGAAAATATATAATATTAAAATGAATGGTAACACTTAAATGTAAGGTGACATAGTTACACATTACTACATTTACTTACTATAGTCATAACAGTAAATTATGTATAATTATAAGTAACTAATCCTTAACCAAACCCTAATTCTATAGTAAGTACATAAATATTACTTTGAGTAAGTACAATGTAACGGTCACCTTAAAATATAGTGTAGCCAAATTGATTTATAATAAATACATTTTAATAAAATTTTACATGCAAGTAAAATGTAAAATTTCTTTGTATTGGTTTATTCCAATTACATTTTAATTTAAATTAATGTAACTTAAGTGTTAAAGTTACTGTAAGTTATCATAATATCACACTTTACATGCTATATAAAATGTGTTTATGTGCTATGTATTTAATAACTTGATTTTATACTCATCTTTAATATCTACAGTCACAGAAAATAAATGTAACGTTCACCTAAAGATTATTTATACATTATCTCACTTAAACGCAAGATCTAAAGATAGATTTATGTAATTGTCTGAACACTAACACTTACAGAGCGATGTTTTAGTAGTGCATGAATTAACATAGCCACAGCAATACTTTTCCTTGTGAGATCAGACTCAATCTGGGAAAATAAATGTAAGGATTGATCATGATTTTAACGATCCATATGTTCTCTGCCTGTTCTTTGCCCTATAGCACGCAAAAGGATTTCCTAGCACCTTCCGTGTGGACATTCCTGAAAAAGCGTGAGTTTGCACAGTGATGCAACCGGCCAAAAGCATCAAGGGTTTCTTTTTTAAATCTTCCTTCGTCTCTTTTTTTTTTTACTGAACTCAATCACGGCCTATCTGGTCGTTCCCAGCTCTGTCGGACGTCTGAAACAGATTAAATCGGATGCGATCCGATGACGTAAGGACCCTGAGAATTCTCAGCAGGACTGAGAAACCTCGCCAAATCTCCTCCTGAAAGCTGGATGAGAAGAGGGAAGAACAGAGGGAGAGAGCTCAAAAAGGGGATTAGGAGTGATGGAGAGACAAAAGGAGAAAAATGGATGATCAATGGACACGGTTGTTTCCTCACTCTCTCCGCTCTGTGATCAATGTGTCTCTGTTTACAGTCCACTGTAAACTATACCAACTATCTGAGCCCTTTACCCGTTTCGACACACACACGCACACACACACATACAAAGTGTACAAACGTACTGTACAAAGAGCAGCCCAAACTATGTGCATTATAAACTCAACTATCCGTTTTAGACTTGACTGTTTTCTATAGTCGTTTATTTTTTTCTTCTTAATCAGTGTGGTCAAGTGTTCTTCTGAAGTTACTATCTTTAGAAAAAGTGTGGATGCAGGGGACAAAAAAAGTAAAAAAAAAAAAAAAAAGACGATTCTGTCCTCTCATTGGCCTAAGGTTACTTCATCTGACATTGTGGTTATCTTCACGTGTGCAAGTGTGTACTGTTCTCTTTTAAAGCTTCAAATAACTATAAATCTATATATATATATAAACATATATATATATATATAATATATAAATATACTTTTTTTCTGAACCTGTGTAGCCCATTGGATAGTTTCCTAAACACCATATTGCCATAAACCAATACAAAGTGCTGAAAAGACTTGCATTAAAATTGGGGCTTCAAATTGTGTGGCCTCTCTGTCTGTAAGTGCAGAATTTGTTTTATGCTGTGGTCATTTGACATTATTCTCTCTCAAACACATGCATAGCAGATTACATTCAATATATAGGTGAGACTGGGACTACTTGTCAAATCTGTCTTACATTCACACGGTTTAAACATTCACATGGCACCCTTCAATTTAACCAGTAACCAGTGGTTTTGCATACAGATACAATCTATAAAACGGGGGGGGGGGGGGGGGGTAACGCTATTTCATGCATTCTGACTTATTTACACTGTTAAAGAGTTGGAATCGCGTGCTAAACATGGCCAAAATGTAAAAAAAACGAGTTGCACGTATGACAGAGTATTTATGTGCCAAATACACTCCTTCAAGATTCGAATTCGTTTCTGAATGTTTTGTTTTTTGTTTAGTTTTTTTGAGTATGGCCCTGTATGACGTCATAAAGGGCAGAATTGCTTGTATGGGCACTTCTCCCTGATGAGCGCGTGTGCACATCAACCAGAGCGAGAGCAAGAGCACGCCCATCAACGAGCTTCATTCGGTTTACAGAAGCCGTCGGCAGCGCTGTCATTTTGACCACGAAATCAACAATGTCACTAAAGAAGTGTGTTTTTGGTTGTGAGGGAAAGATAACCTTTTTCAGCTTCCCAAACTCCAGCGTTAAGGAAACAGTGGATGCAGTTTGTTTTTCCGGAGCAACAACAGAGTTCTGCAAGTGTGTTTGTTTGTTCTTGGTCATGAGTCGAAACCGCAGGCGGTGAGTGAAACTGCATCAAATGTCTGTGTTTTGTTGGCAATCGGAACTTAAGTACATATAGTGTACTTATAGTGAATCAAAAATTTGTTTGTGTGTGTGTGTGTGTGTCTGTGTGTTTGTTTTAGTGATTTATGAGGACACACATTTGTATAATGACACTGGTATTACACTGGTATTATGACGTACACATGATATATATTTAAAATAGCTTTAAAAACATACTAAATAATGTTTTAATAAAAATATAAAAACACAGAATGTTTCCTGTGATAGATAGGTTTAGGGGTAGGGCTAGTGTAGGGGGATAGATTGTACAATTTGTACAGTATAAAAACCACTACGCCTATTGAATGTCCTCACTCAGATACAACAAACCTGTGAGTGTGTGTGTGTGTGTGTGTGTGTGTGTGTGTGCGCATGAGCACTCGTGACTCTTTAGCTCCGCCCACTGCACACCTGCATGAGCTCGGCTGTTTTCAGAAAGAATCGGTACAGTGTATCTGTCTTTAGTAAAATGATAAAACTTAAGACTCTTCGGAGATATCAGAGATATAGACTCAAGATTAACATGAGACTGGCAGAAACTGTGTGTGTGTTATGTACCCTTTATTGTTGAAGATGAACAAAACAATAGTTTTTTTTTGTGATTAGACTTTGGACTCAAAACTTACTGAGATAGTATTCTGTAACAACTCGCCCGGTCTCTATATATAAACACACATTAGCTCACAGGCTTCATAGTTTCATTCAAAGCAATTCAGAACATCTTTTACTTCTTGGCCCGAAATGATAAGCACGAGAATGAAAGACTTTGATTGCGGATGTTTATTCAGTCCTGCCACACTGACTATGATTAGAGAGCTGTTTTGAACATTAAACTTCTCTGGCCTTTTCTCCAGTATTCCTGATTGGCCATTAGAAAAGAGAGGAAAAAAAAAAAAAAAAAAAAAAACGTTTTATGTCATGGGTAAAATCAGCATGTAAAAACAAGGCTTTGAATTGAAAACTCCCGCATGAATAATCAGCAAGAGACAAACATCAAGCACTCCTTTTACTAAGAGGACAAATATGGTAGAAATTACTTTTCACTTGCACAAAATGGACACAATGAGTCCTCACAATAACAGAATGAGGGCTTTTAAGTAAAGATGTGGTCTCCATTTAGACCAGCATCCCTGTGGGGTTTATCCACACCACTGAATAATAAGATCTTTAATAATTTAGTAAGTTTTTTTTTTTCTTCTTGTTGTGGTTTTTAATTTTACTTTACTATTTAATGTATTTTAAAAGGTAATTTATTCCTGTGATGGCGAAGCTGAATTTTCAGCACTATTACTCCAGTCTTCAGTGTCACATGATCATTCAGAATCATTCTATTATGATGATATGATGAAGGAACATTTCTTATATTATTATCAATGTTGAAAACTATCAATGTTTTGCTGCTTAATATTTTTGTGGGAACCATGATACATGTTTACAGGATTATTTAATGAATAGAACATTGGAAAGAAAAGCATTTATTTGAAATATAAAACTTTTGTAACATTATAAATTTTTTTTTTATTTTTTATTTTTTTTACTGAAACTTTTTATCAATTAAATGTGTACTTGCTGAATAAAAAGTATTAATTACTTTCTTAAAAAAAAAATATTACTTACTTTATTATGAATGGTAATGTATCACAGTTTCCAAAATAAAAGAGGGCAGCAAAACTTTTTTCCACATTAATAATAATAATAATAATAATAATAATAATAATAATAATAATAATAATAATAATAATAATAATAATATAAGATGTTTCTTGATCATCAAATCAGCATATTAGAATGATTTCTGCAGGATCAAACGAAGACAGAAGATCAGCTTTGCCATCACTGGAATGAATTACATTTTTTAAAATAGAAAATAGAATAGAATAGAATAGAATAGAATAGAATAGAATAGAATAGAATAGAATAGAATAGAATAGAATAGAATAGAATAGAATAGAATAGAAACAGAAAAAAAAACTACAGACCTGATTATAGGTTGTCCAACTTTTTGAAAAAATATTTAGGCACAATTTATTATGTAAATTGAGGTAAATAAATTGATACATTTAAACTATAGCATATTGATAATGGGTTATCTACATTTTAAAATAACATTTTGTATTTGTAAATATTTTGTAAAAATCCTTGTTTAAAATATAAAGCGCAATTTATATTTATCACTGAAGTATTCTAGTGATTTAAAGAGCTTAGAGACACATTTACATTTACGATCATTTCTTTCAGGACATGCCTGTGTTGTTTGAGGTTCTGGCTATTACGTCTCCGGGGGTGTCTGCACACATCACTGTAATTTTGAGTTTGTAATGTGACCAGTGGAAACCACTGAGTTCATTTTCAAAATTCTCCAAATACCAAGAATAAGATATCTGCTTTCTCTCAAGTCACACGGCAGCCGGGGGGGGGGGGGGGGGGGGGGGGTTGGGTTAAAGAGGGGGTCGGAACCATGAAATGTCAGACAGGCATAGCACCCAGATAAAAACGAGGTCAAGAGATATCAGCGAAACACTGAATGACCACAGACAAAGACATGTTATCAGCCAACCTGCCCCCTCCTCTGGGCCCGAATGCTCCACACAGACACTGCCAGAGCTGGAGAAGATCATACCAACAAGTAAGTGATTGTAGGAGGTTGAGCTCTTCTTATCTCCTTTCATTCTGGAGTTCGTCACAAGACAAACCACTAACTAGAAAGACAGAACAGTGTGAAAGCATGTGATAGAGGGATAGGGGGAGGAATGTGAAGGAGAACAGATTTGGCCTGTATAATGTCTCATTCCCCTCCTTCTCCCCCGCTTTTTTTAAAGACAAAAGAGTCCCACAAAATATTTCACAGGTCAAGAGTACCCACAACAAATGGTTTTATCAACAAGGTTCGGGAGGAGCATGTTCAGATAATTGAACTCTGGGTCCGGGCCAAATTCCGAGTTCAAAGCCCTAAGATGTTGATAAATAGTCCACAAGAGAAAAGAAAATGGCTGAATTTATAAACCCCGTTCAAAAGTTTATTGACCCTTGATTCTTAATAGTGTGCGTCTTTCCCTGAATGATCCACGGCTGTTTGTTTGTTTTTGTAATGGTTGTTCTTGAGTCCCTTGTTTGTTCTGAGTAGTTAAACTGCCCAATGTGCTTCAAAAAATCCCTCGGCTCCTGTAAATTCTTCCGTTTTCCAGCATCTTTTTCATATTTAAACCCTTTCCAGCAGTGACTGTATGATCTTGAGATCCATATTTTCACATTGAGGACAATTGAGGAACTCAAACACAACTTTTAAAAAAGGTCCAAACATTCACTGGATAATTTGGAGATGAAGGTAAATTGTACTTAATTTGTCTTCCGGGAAACAAGTATCTTCTGTTGCTTCCGAAGGGCAGTACTAAATAAGAAAAATTGATATTTAAAGAAAAAATGTATCCTGTTCAGAAGTTTTCTTTTGCTCTTAATGTGTGGTGTTTCCTTCTGGAGCATCAGTGAATGTTTGAACCTTTTTTAGTCCCTCAATTGTCCTCAGTGTGAAAAGATGGATCTCAAAATCAAACAGTCACTGCTGGAGAGGGTTCATATTTGCAAAAGATGCTGGAAAACTGAAGAATTTGCATGACCAGAAGGATTTTTCTGAAGAACATTGGGCAGTTTAACTACTCAGAACATACAAGGGACTCAAGAACAACCATCACAAAACAAACAAACAGCCGTGGACCATCCAGGTAATGACACACAGTATTAAGAAACAATGGTTTATAAACTTTTTAACTGGGACATTTTTATAAATTCTGCTTTTTTTTTGTCCTGTGGACTATATGTAGACACCTTTTATGTAAAATATCATATCCAGGACAGTACTAAATAAAAAATAACATGCATTTTGTATGATCCCTCTTGTTTTGTTCAAATTATTCTCATTTTCACAGATTCTGCAAGGGGTTCACATACTTATTCTTGCCACTGTATGCTTATTTCTGTTCAGTTTCTTTGGTGTAATTTTCCCTGTGCTTGTTTGTGCTCTAGGCCTATGTATGTATGCATATTAGAATGATTGCTGATGGATCATGTGACACTGAAGACTGGAGTGATGATGTTGAAAATGCAGCTTTACCATCACAGGAATAAATTACAATTTAAATTATATTCAAATAGAAAACAGATCAAATAAATGCAGCCTTGGTAAGCACTAGTAGTTCAGTATTTTCCTTTTATCGGTATATTTCTATTTTGAAATTTATATCTAAATAACAGTTGCAAACAAATAGCAATTAGACTGACCGCCAGCAGCTTAGAGGTATGATATGATGACCTCTAGCAATAAAACCAAACCTCAACTTCAACACCAACATAAGACACACCAGCTCAAAGATATGCACAAACCTAAACAACAGAGAATACAACCACTAATGCCCTATGGCAAGGATTGATGCCTTCATCATTTAATGCTACAATTCCCAATGAGTATGAGTCAAACAAATCCGACCCTGTTTTACTCTCCACCACAACATTATTGACAGAAACTCGATGGTTTGTTACACAGAATCCCATATCAGCTAGCACAGCTAGGCTTTGCACATATTTATAAAGCAATATCACATCATTCATTATGCTGTACTGTAAGCAGAAAAGGCTCCTGCTGCTCCTCATCCACATCTACACTATTCAATAATGCCACTCATCAGGAGCACTTTCTGAGGGAAATATGATATGAACTTAGCCAGAGATGAATCGATCAGGCCTTAATGAACACCTGGGTGGACCTCATTTCTACAGAGAATAAGTGAGAGAGAGAGAGACATATATCCAAATATATTCTGAGAACCTGCATAAAGAACCACATTTGCATTTCTTGAAGGAAATAACGGGCTTGCAAGGCAGCAAACATTAGCAGCTAAAGTTAGGCGGGTCAAAGGTCACGTATCCAAAGATCACTGCCAGTGCTGAAAGCTCTATCAGTTTAAGTCAAACAGATTTAAAACTAATTTTAGTTTCTTAAAAAGCCAAGAGAGTTTACAGAAACCAAAAATACATAAAACATAAGGCTGAAATAATCTACATAACACCAGATGGAGATTACTGTGAAGTAGAGATTTCAATCCAGTGTTTTCCTAGCAAGCACTGTATTAATAATAGAAAATGTGCTATTAACAGCAAATGAAAACAGACTCGTCAAAGAACTTCAGGAAATGGAGTTTCAGATGAAACGGAGAACTGGAGAATATAAACTTAAGGAAAAACAAACACTAGAAAGACCAAAGCCTTTGTAACCACTGAAGACTAACTAGATAAATGATTTATGAATACACAGCTTTCTGGAATACTCATATCTGACTGGTCTAATATTTTTGCATGATGATGGTTAAACTCTATAACGTATGACTTTTTAAATGTCTGTGCAAGTTTTGTGTCTCTGGTACACCATACAGTCTGTGTCTTCTCTCTTAATAAAATCATTTTGACTTGAATCAATATTTCATGTCCATTTATTTATTTATCAGCTAAGTAGCTGCGTGTAATAAGTTGGATAATGCACTGTCAGCTGGTCATTATCTCAAAACAAAACCCTTTAGGACGATACAAGGATCACCTCAACACCCATAGTTTTTTTTTTTTTTGTGATAATGGGCGGCTGACTCTACATTATTAAACAAAATGAAAATGCAAATTAAATTAAACAATGTAATATACACCGCCCGGGATGTGCTGGAGGAGACTTTACAGAGTGCTAGACTCTTGCATTGTCAATACAAGATCTTGACCAAAAATGTATGCACCTCTTGTTGGAAATAAACACTCTGTAAAGTCTACTCCAGCACATCCCAAAGACTTTTCAGCAGTCATTACTCCAGTCTACATAATATACTAACTAGGGATGCACCGATATGATTTTTTGGGGCCGATACGATACCGATTTTAACAAACAATTATTGGCCGATACCGAGACCGTTATTTCTCACTTGCCCTCTTATTTGAAATTTTGTCATTTAAAATAGTGTTTTTAAAGTAAAAAAAAACCCTTCTACAAAAAACTAGCCTACAAGCTAGTTTATTGCTGCATTATCAAATAATTTCTGGTGCTTCTATGACGTCAGTGGTTGGCATACTGTGAGATCTCTCGTTTTCTGGGCCTGGTGTCAATAAAAGCTTTTCTTTGACTAACAAGGACGTTTTCAGCTCTGAAACTTAAAGAATATTCTTATATCATGACGGGCTTTTATATATCAAAGGCTCAAAGGAAAGTTGATTTCTCAATTCACCACCCCTTTAAAAAATCTTCAAAATGTGATTTGTTTGAATCAGACAAAAAATGACTGAGCTACATCTGTGTGAAGTCGATAGAGTCAGTTAAGTAAATTTTGCACAAAAAAAAAAACAGTTTTATGAACATTCCAAAACAAAATCATCTAGCAACCTTAAAATATCTGATAATAACACCACATTTGACACACACCAAGTCAACACCAAATATCAATAGGAACATATTCAACTTTTTGTCCATGATACCACGATTGTTTGATTAACATTAATGACACATATAAAGAAGACCTACTGTACCGCACGGATCAAAAATAGTCACACATTAGATGTTTTTCCCCAACATTTAACCAAATGTTCACTTAAGTTAAGACATGAGAGATAATGTTTGTGTGAATACTCTCCAAGACAGATATTTTGAAATACAATAACAGGGTTTATGCTTTATCTGAGGAGCTTTTGTGCATGAGCATCGGATCTGTCAGTCAGCGCATTTCACGGACAAAGGAAAGGTACTCCTCTCAGAAATTGTGCAAATAAAGTTACTTTTAGATGTTTCATTGCTATCTGCAGCATTTGGGATCTCTAGACGAGGGCTTAATGAACTACTTTTTGTGAAAACCTCAAAATCTGCCTTTTTCACTTGTTTTGCCTGTAGCTCGAAATTTTCACGAGCACATTCTGACTCCTTTTGCCAGCACGGGTCACATGGACTGTATATATACTTGCATATTTAAATGGATTTAATGTTATGAGCGGCTATCTTGTCATCACTTTTCCAAAAATATTAAGTTGTTTGCAATGTTTTTGCAAACCTTGACTGAGTACATGAGGGACAGAGAGGCTATCCAAGAGAAAGATGAACCTTTGAACATTGTATTTTAGTAATCCCATGGGAAAATACAAGCAGATCCATGATGCAGTGCCTGTCCAAGGACAAGAATAGCGAGCAGGCAGCAGAAATAAGCCCTGTAGCAGCAGCGGCAGCAGAGAAAGAGTGCCGACAGAGTCAGTCTGCGGCCCCACACATCAGCTAATTCACACACACCTGCTGGTGAGCGCACAGTCGCTGAACATTGATTCTGGCTCCACCTAGTCATACTCAGTGTACAAATTTGCTATACAGTCAAAATGAAATTACGACACTAGCCCGCTGCGCTGTCACATTAAAATACTATAAAAGGCAGTGCGTTGTGGGTGACCAGAGCTTCCTGCAGGGTAAAGGCTGTTGCACTGTGGATCTCTGAAATCAGAGGTCTCTCTTGTAACACATCTGAACTCTCACTGGGACCAACCTGATTAAATAATGGTTCATTTAAAGGCAAAAAAAAAATGTATTAGATCAAACTCTGAAGTTTATGATTCTGTGTTAGCCAATCGGATGGGTCGCGAGGTCAAATCCCAGCTGGAATCGACATTGAATTATACCTCCAAGCGATGACAGAAAAACGGCAGATAGAGAACTTTTCCAGCTTTTTATGTAATCTCTCATGTACTACTATATGTACTGAAATATCTGACAACTCTCAATAATCATTTTCCGCAGAATAGATACATGATACCTGGATGCCAGACGAACTTAGCCCCGCCCACAACATTTGAGGTCGGGGTAGTTCGGTCTGGACTTGATCCGTTGTGGAGCAACTATGCTCGAACCAGAGCTGTTCGGACCAATCAAATTGTCAGGGCGGGTTTGATGATTGTGTTGGTAAGTACTCTGTGTATCCTTAAATTATCTTTACAACACCAGCAAAGATCATTTACACTCATCTTCTTCGTCTACTTCTTCCAGCGTGCGTGCAGTTGAGAACTGATGACAACTACGCGTCGCTAAACATACGTCACTTACTCCGTTGCTCTGGGGTGCGTTTCCCGTTCAACGACGTAACTCACTGCTTAACTACCATAGTACGATACATCGTTGAAGAAATCAACTAGCTAGTCACAACTGTTTCCCGAAACTGTATTGTCGCAAATCTGTCGTTCAACCACGTTGGTTAATGTCACGCAGGTGGTGGAGTAATAAATGCTTTTAATTAATTATTTTGAGATCGAATTCAAGCTAGATGTTTTGCTATACATTATGGACATGGCACCTGAGGAATAATTCAAATTTGCTTTATTTCCAGATTCAAATAGGCTCTTTTTACGTACTAGAGCACGTCCGCACATGCGCACTCTTCAAAAACGGTGCTTTAAATCTCTTGACAAACTAAAAGACATTAATGACATTTGTATGTATTCTAAATAAAATATATAGGTTGTACTGAATGTCAGCTTGCTTATTTTGCTCAAGATAAGGATTTATTAAGTCCACATGTCATGCAAACAAGAAACTATGCTTCTAACCACAGGTCGAGCGCTGTCGTTGCAACCACACAAGTTTGCGACGCTGTTTGCGAACGTTTGTTCGAACGACAGTTTCGGGAAACACTGACTGGTTGAACTGTGTTGATAACGACGGAACTTGCGACCATAGTTGGCTAACGATGCTTTTGGGAAACGCACCCCGGATTGGTTGTAGGTCTATCCAATTGAATGCAGAGGCATTTTCCCTCCATAATCACAGCCCAATGGAGCAGTATCAGACTCATATTCTGACAAGAATCTGAGTATGATGACGTCAGGCTACATGATACCAGCAGTGCTTTCTTTTTTTGAGTTGACACAAACCCCCCTCCCCTCCCCTCACTCACTCGATTTATTTGCTATGAATGACTATTGTTGGTGTTACAGGACCTTGATTTTACCCATTCCCACATATTTTGTGCTCACACCCAAAGTATGCGCACAAAAAGCCGCCTCTCAGTTTTTTGTTTTTCTTTAGCTGCTTATTGCTCTTAAACAGTCAAATACACATAAAATAATGTCAAAATACAGGTCTTGGCGAGAACATTCACGTAAACACAGTCAGTTATGTTTTAAGTGAACGTAAACAGTTGAGAAAGAAAACACATGTGTAACACTAGAATAGATCCATGCGTCAAGTTTTAAAGTGACAGCAGCCTAATACACCTGCTGCCAAATTATGAGATAATATTAAAATCATCTATATGGCAGTTTTTCCCCATGATATTGATGTCAAAATTGAGGCCAGTGAAAATGTTGAGTGGCTAACTTTCGAAAACCATTTCCACATTGAGCAAAAAAGATAATGTCATGTCAAGGTAACTCTCATTAGAGTTTTAGTAGACCGTTAGCTTAGGGTTAAGGTTAGGGTTAGTCGAATAAGTTGACATGTATTTGCAAAGTTACTTAGACAGTAGATTGTCTGTTGGCGGACCATCAAAATAAAGTGATATTAAGCATTGCAAAGTTACTTATAGTTAGAATGTCTAAAGTGGACTTTCGAAATAAAGTGTTACCAATATTATTAAGTATTGGAATATATTATAATAGGTGCTGGTATATATTATAATATGAAATATGACAATTTCATATTTATTAAGCTACACATTAGAAGCTTGCGCTTGATGCAAAGAACAGAAAGCGCATGGAATCAGTTATTTAGGTGTCTAATAATGAATTATTTCACTGCCGTAGTTTGTTTACCAACCTATCAGTCTGCTGATGAACAAATTTACACAACTGAATCAGGTAATTATAGAAAATATTTTATGTAAAATTGGAATATATGCATTTTGTAGTAATAATTTACCAAAACCCTGTTGAAAAAAAGTAATATTTCTTACTGTTAGGTCTACATCAATGTTTTATCAATTTATTCCAGACAGTAACAGTGTTATTTTAGTATAATGAATAAAATTTTATAGTATTTATCAATATTTTAAATTATAAATATTTTTTATATATTTCTGTCATTTTTCATTTTTGTATTATTAAGTTTTAGTATTATTATTATTTATTTTTTTGCTTTGTCTTTTCATTAATTTTGTTTAACATGTATATTTTAATTTCCATTTAAGTTTTAGTAACTTTGGCACTTCAAATTAAATTCACCCAAAAATTAAAATCCAATGTAAACAGCGTAGGAGACTGACACAGAATATACGAAATTGTTGAATAAAGTTATTTTTGTTCGGGTTTTTTTGCGCACAAAAAGTATTCTCGTCACTTCATAAAATTAAAGGGTTAGTTCACCCAAAAATGATGTCATTAATTACTTACCCTTGTGTCGCTCGACACCCGTAAGACCTTTGTTCATCTTCGGAACACAAATTAAGATATTTTGGTTGAAGTCCGATCAATGTAATTTGCACTGTAATGTAATTTGCACTCACAAGACCCATAAAAGGTACTAAAGACGTCATTACAAAGTCCATCTCACTACAGTGGTTCTACAATAATTTTATGAAGCGACGAGAATAGTTTTTGTGGAATAGGGTCTTATCTAGCGAAACGATCGGTCATTTAAAAATATTTATAAAAATGAAAATACTTTTTAACCTAAATTGCTCATCTTGTGCAGCTCTGCGAGGTGCTAAGGATGACGTAATCACGTCGGAAAGATCAGACTAGACTTAGGCAGAAGTACCACCCCCGTGTTTACAAGTGCTCGTGTAAAGACTAATACAAACGCCCTTTACCAAAAACACTCAATTTTCAACTTCCAAATTGTCCGATATCGTTGGGGTTTTTTCGGCTAAAGGGCATTTGTATTAGTCTTCGCACAAGCACATTGTAAACACGGGGGCGGTACTTCTGCCTACGTCTGGCGTGACCTTTCCTACGTGATTACGTCGTCCTTAGCACCTCGCAGAGCTGTGCAAGATGAGCAATTTAGGTTAAAAAGTATATTCAGTTAAAACTTATTTTGAAAATGACCCGTAATTTCGCTAGATAAGACCCTATTCTTCATCTGGGATCACACAGAGCCTTGGAAGCCCATCGAAGCGCTTTGAAACGACATTATTTGGACCTTCAGTATTTTGGTTGCAACTGAAAACTATTATATGATGAAAAACCCTGGAACGTTTTCTTCAAAAAACTTATATTCTTTTCGACTGAAGAAAGAAAGACATGAACATCTTGGAGGAGGTGGGGGTGAGTAAATTATCAGGAAATTTTCATTTTGGGGTGAACTAATCCTTTAATTTGTGTTCTGAAAATGAACAAATGTCTTACGTGTTTGGAACGACATGACGGTGAGTAACTAATGACCCTTTAAAGTTTTTAATCTAAAATTTATATTTTATTTTATTTCAGCTTTATTTAAAGCTACACTGTGTGATATTTTCCCCCATCTAGTGGTGAAAAGGTATATGACGAATTTTAGTTTCTGTTCCTCTCAATTCCGATTTCGTGTCAACTCCTACGGTGGCCGATTTAGTCCAAGATTAACATGGCTTCCAGTTCGACCTCGTCCACATTCGACATGGTGCCTGTGGGATATTCTGTGCGCAGTGGGATGGTTGGAACTCAAGTGGCCTAATTATTCGGCTAGAAAGAACTGCAGCTAATCCAGAGTGAACTTTGATGATAGTAATGTTTATTCAGTCATCCAATTGCAAGGCATAAACAGGTTTGCGTGGATATGTACATAAATGTGGTTTCTGTGAGAGAACAAATAAGGATGGTAAATATACATACAAGAACTGTATAACTATACTTATAAGTTACATTTGTATAATGTAACCGTAAACCAGAGCTTATTGTACCATATCTAGGCGCTAAATGCAGCTGCATTAAAAGGAGCGGATCTGCCGCTGCTAACAAGCGGTGTCGGGTTCCAAAAGTGTGTGCGGCGCTTTAAAATTAGCACTGCAGTGCGCTCTGTATAACAATTGTTAATATGCCGATCAGACCTGATACATATTTCCATCAACATACATTACAAGCAAATATTTTCTAAAAACGAATAAACATTGTTGATAACAAAATAACTGAATGATTATTCAAATAGGTGAGCATTACGCTATTGTATGTTGACACAAAAATACTTCTGAGGTGACATCAACTGAATTACGCGATGACACACTCTGAAACACATCTACAATGACAATAACTATTATTACTTACGGAGTTATTAACGCACAGAAATACCACACAAGGAAAAACAGACTTTTGAGGAATAAACAAGCCAGGAAAACTCTGTATAACTCTGTTACTGGACGCTGCTGAGATGAAAACTCTCTGCACATGCACCAGACAAGTCTGAACAAGTTGACGCGCACATGCGCGAGGCAGAGCATTTTGTACAGTGCCATCGAGTATTAAAACCGGTTAAAACGCGAAAAGCGAAGCTTGAATTTACGGGTATGTCCCTCTTTGGCTAATGTACTTTCAAGATGGAGGGGCAACATGGCGACCACCGTTAGATCCCATTACCTTATGTATTTTCAATGGCATATTATAAACTTACGAGAATACTTTATTACTTGAAAGAAGTAAATATACATTAATGAGCACATATATTTTTGAAAGAACTAAGTGTTTTTAGCTAAGAATAGACTAAAAAAGTTACACAGTGTAGCTTTAAATGAAAAAAAAAGATAAAATTATACAGTATTGTTTACAATAGTTTGCAATAACAATAACAAAACAAGGTACAACAAAATGCTGTCTTGACAAATGCAGGAACTGTGTCCTTTTGGGGGTGTAAATCTGTTTGTCCCCCCCCAAACATTGCAGAGACATGCATGGGTGATGTTTACATTTTAATTCAACCAGTTAAGATTAAGCACAGCCTGACATCTGAACCAAACAAATAAACAAACAAACAAAAACAGCTAGAGTTTGTTGTTGATGAACGCGCCTGACATCTGCAGCGGATGCAGAGAGAGTCTGGCTGTACTTGTGCTGATGTTTCCTCACTGTGGATGGTGACGGAGGGACAGAAAGTTCTTCAGGCTGTAACAATAAGCTATAGATAAGAGATAAGAGATATACATATCATGATATCATATCAAAACAACATAAACCTTATAAACTTGGTTAATATAAAATTATTGCTTTATGCTTTAGAGTACAAACATGGTGTTGCAATAATTTTGAAAACCTCACCACCTTAACACAGTAATATGAGTTTTCAAAACAATATTTTTGGATTATCGTTCCTTTTATTACTCCTATAGTCGATAGACACATAACACACACAAGCAAAAACAACTAAACATTAGCTGAAAGAAAAGTATGAGGCGCTCATGAACAAGAATAAAGCATTTCTGTGACACAAAAACACAGATGCGCATCTGTAAATGATCAGAGCGTGCAGTAAAATGACAACATGCTCTAATGAGCAGAAGGCTTGTCTGTACAAGATAATGTGTTATGAGTGTCTGACGGCTTTGGTTCAAACCTGCCTGTGTTTCTCTCAGGAAACAATTACTGGTCATATCTCTCTCTCTCTCACACACACACACACACACACAGCAGAGGGACAGAGAAGTGTGAACAACATATGCACAAAAAAATCCACGTACAAACACTTAAGCATTCCACTCACAGTAATTGTGATTTAGCCAAGACACGCAACAGAACCCAAACCTCAAAAATGTCTATAAACTGCTTAAATCTTCTGGATTCAGTCAGATTGATTGAATTTAATGTGTTTGTGGCCTGTCGCTGCATTAAAAAATTCCATTTCAATTTCCTAAAAGCTGTGTTATGGTTATGGATAATAACCATATGGATCCATTCATCCATCCATACAACTACCCATCCATCCATCCATCCATCCATCCATCCATCCATCCATCCATCCATCCACCCGACCACCCACCCACACACCCACCGATCCATCCATCCATCCACCCACCCATCCATCCATCCATCCATCCATCCATCCATCCATCCATCCATCCATCCATCCATCCATCCATCCATCCATCCATCCATCCATCCATCCATCCATCCAAAACTGATTGTCTTTAGGGTCACAAAGATCATGTAGCCACATTTAGAAACCTTAAATTAATGGGGTTTTTTTCGGTCTCGAGTTGATTCAAAATGTGTACTGCAAAAATTAAAATTCAGGGAAAATATAGTTTAAAAAAAAAAGATTTCCTCACAATGTAGCATGGACTGGAGTGCTTTTTTTTTTATAAAAGTAAAAAAATAAATAATTATATGAACTGAATGTATTTGTGGTTTGTCACTATGTCAACGACTACTAGCTCAAAAAGCAGCTAACTAAAACAACATTTTCATAATCTGAAATAAAAGTAAGGGGAAGTTATTTTGATTAAAGATCACTATTCAAAAAATTTATAATGACATGCATGGATACATCATTCATAATAAATACTGTGCTATTCCATAAAAATTAAGAATTGTCAATTTTGATTTCATGGTGACAAATGAAAAATTAAATAGCATCATTTACCACAATGTGGCATCACAAAAATACTAAACTAATTAAAAGATTTATTTATTTTTTAATTAGTTTTGTATTTTTGTGATGCCACATTTTTAAACACTAAATACTAAAACCAAGTCAGACTAAAGTGTTTACACAATATACTGTAAAAAAAAAAAAAAAAAAATATATATATATATATATATATATATATATATATACTGTATAGTGCTTTAGTTCGACTGAAATCCAACTTAAGGTACATATAAATGCTCTTAATATTTAGGAACTGAGTGCCCATGAAGTAAAAATGGCGGCGTTGTTGATTCAGAAACATCTTCTTCAGAGCCATAGGGCCCTATTTTACATATCTGAGCGCATGGTTGGAAGCGCATTGTGCAGGTGCACTTAGGGTGTGTCCGAATCCACTTTTGCTAGTTTAACGACGGAAAAAAAACAGTCGGCACACCAGGCGCATGGTCCAAAAGGGTTGTACCTACACCGTAAAAAAAGTCAGTGAAAATAGGGCACAATGTACTGTATAAATATGAAGGAATTTTGCATATTGTTTTTTTACAGGTGTTTTTACCTGTATTTTGAATTACACATTGCATTAGTTTGTGTCTTAAGGCTTAACGGAAATTTCCGTAAAATGACTGGATAATGTTCTGGCAGAAAATTACCAGTACATTTTCCGTTTTTATTTTATTTTTTTCCGTTTTTACAGTGTAGTCTCTTAATGAGTCATGGTGTGTTTTGTGCGTAACGTGCAATAAACAAATCAGTGTGTCTTCTCCCATTCCCTTTAAAAGCCAGTTGCGCTTGCATCATGGCAGAATTTGCGAGCGAAAAGACTGAATGCTTCTCCAGAGAGGAATCCTTTTATTTTTATTATTTAAAAATGTTTGTGTGCTGCTGAGCGTCTCTGTGTGTGTAATAAGTAGAGTGTACATGTGTTGTGAACACGCCTATAGGTGCATATTACTAATGTGCCCTTTAAATAACACAAAAAATACTGAGCAATTGACTTTAGACCAGGTTTTTGTTGGTCATTGGCGCAGTTGATTTTAGTTGCCTCAAAATAGCAACAGGCCAACAATGCGCCTGAACACAAATTGTTTTCAGACCAGCACGCCCATGGGTGAACAGATGGGCAAATGATAACTGCGTTGGGCTGAAACTAGCGCGGGGTGTATGATAGGGTCCATTGTGTTCAAACCCACAAAACCAGGACACATGATATAAAATGCATAAAAATATACAAACATATGCTATTTTAATAACGGCATCCATTCCACATCCATACTTGAGCAAATTCCAATAGTTCTATTTTTTCCCATAAGTGTGACATCAACAACTACATTTTCACACATGCATATACACACACTCACAGACAAAGGGAAAATAAACAAGAAACAACAGGGGAATAGAGGAAAAAGAATGTGAGAGAATAAAAACTGGGAGTCTTGCCTCCTTATGAAAGAACTAAACAAACTCCAACCACCTCTGACAGCTTTCCACAACGATTACACAACAAACAAAAAAGATACAAGACGTGTCTCTCTATTTAAACCTAATCCACTCATGCAATACTTTCACACACACAGCACATCTCCCCCCGAAAGATGTGATGTATGAAAGCCTGCCTCTGACTGTTAGCCTGACCAAAGCGGAGATTGTGGAAAACAGCAGTTCTGTGGGAAATACAGCAGGGTAGGGCAACCGCTGCGCTGCTGTAGTAACTCTCAATCTGTTGAATGCACTTAAATCATTCCATGCATATATTTGCATAGGAAAGAGAATGTACTGTGATACTGTCACAAAACAAACACACATTCGATGCTGGGCAGGAGATAAATGTTAACTCATAAACACATTAATTACAATAACATTTATCAGTACATTTACACTTACCAGATGCTTTCATCCAAAGCAACTTACAGTGCCTTCACGGTGCATTTTATCATGATGGGTTTCCTGGAAATTAAACTTGTGGCTTTGGCATCACTAGCACCAGTTGAGTTACAGGAACAGTTACAATTATGCATTTAGCAGACACTTTATCCACCGACTTGCAATGTGTGTGTGTCCGTGTGCAAGCTCATACATTTACTATTCATATCAACTTTGTTGTCCATGTAAAATTTGATGTAAATGCATAAAAAAAAAAAAGATCCTCCCACATTATCCTGTGATTCATGTGCACTCATTCTGCAAACAATTTCTTTCAAAATGTTCATTTCAGAGAATCACAAAATGGGTAGTTCTGCCCGGATGCTAATTGGTCGATGTGTCATGCTAAAATATACAATATTCACCAACTACTAATGTTAGCACTGGTAATGTTTACAAGCATTTTCATCTAGCTGAATGCTCTAATGCTGTAATGTGTCTTTAATATTTTTGTTATAAAATAATTATATTTTCGTTAACTTTTATACAAATAATAAAGCACTTGAGACCATATAGTGGTGAATATAGTGAAAAACAACATTTATGTAGAAAAACATGCCATGACTTTTAATTAAATTTTTATTCTGAATTTTAGTTAGTTACATCACATTCTAGACTGAAAAAAACCAACACATTTCATACATATATTAAAGCTGCACTATGTAACTTTTCCGTCCACTAGAGGTCGCCTATTCAAAACAATGCCGTAGTTTGATGACGCCAAGTTTGAGCGCAGAATCTTGGGACATGTGGTCTTCACCTCACAGCCGGTGGAAAAGAATCGGGATAGGACTCGGGCAGAAATCATGTTCATGGATGTGACTATTAACGTTACTGTAGTATGAAGCAAGCAGGAGTGATTGTTAATAAGAAGAGCGCAACACAAGCCTTGCGAGCAGCGGGACCTTTATTATGGGATAGTCGCCGGTGGGACTTTTATTATGCCACAGTCGCCGGCGCCATTTCCGCTTTTCCGGCCATGAGTATGAGGTAACGCAGCTCTGTTTATCATATTAGATACATCTGAGTGTGTTGAAAATGATGTTATGACGTTACTCTGTGCGTCCGCTCGGTGGCTGCTATGACATTTGTTGCACACTGTAGTAAGAGTAAAGCGTTTCTGCAAAATAAAACCGGAAACGTCCGGTTACGTATGTAACCCTCGTTCCCTGAGGAGGGAACGGAGACGTACGTTAGTGACTAACGAATGGGGGTTTCGCTTAGAAGCCAATCATCTTCATCGTATTCAACAGCGCCCAATGGCAGTGCCAATGCCATGGGCATGCGGAATTTGCATGCGTAACTCCGCCCCACCTCGTGGGTATATAAGGAAGTACGCTGCGAACATCGCATTATGTTACTGCTGCAGGAGCCAAGACTGAACTCCTCGCGTTCCAGGCAGCACAGCTGACGTGGCTAAGGAAACGTACGTCTCCGTTCCCTCCTCAGGGAACGAGGGTTACATACGTAACCGGACGTTCCCTTTCGTTCAGTCACTACGACGTACGTTAGTGACTAACGAATGGGGGAACCTGTAAAACAGCGCCACTCAGCTGTCATCCAGTGCCCTGCGTAAGTGTGAGATCCCGCCACTTAAGGCCCTAGGACTCCCACTTATCACAGGATTACCAAGGTACACTGGGAAGCATATCCCAGTGAGGGAATGCCAAGATGCCTACCGTAGGGAGGACTTAGAGAATACACATATGACCCGCTGAGGGTTGCATATGGAAAATCTCTAGGGTACCAGCCGAAGGTGGATTTTTAACCCTAGGGGTGGCAGGGACTTGCCAAGGGAAAGACACCTGCTCACTGAGGAGGCTTATGGTGGGAATACTCGTGTGGGGGTCGCCGGAGGGGAACCATGCACACGGAGCACCTGGCCGGACATGAGGGTCTGGGCTCGAAAGGGCAGACTGAACTGATGTCGGCGTCGACAGTGCTGGAGGAGCTCAGGGCTCTCGGGGAGCTCACCTGAGGAAAATATCGCACGTATCCAGTCATGGGAGTGGAATGGCGAGCAAGCGAAGACACCTGAGCCTGCCCCATTACCGGCCACCCGTAGGGGCGAGTACATAGTCGGACACTGGCTCCACTCGGAGATTGTAGAATCTGGCGAATGTGTTGGGTGTCGCCCAGCCTGCAGCTCTGCAGATGTCTGTTAGCGAGGCGCCATGCGCTAGAGCCCAAGAGGAGGCCACACTCCCGGTGGAGTGTGCCCTCACACCAAGGGGACATGGTCGGCCTTGCTGCTGGTGTGCCAAAACAATGGTGTCCACTATCCAGTGAGACAGCCTCTGCTTTGAGAGAGCGCTTCCCTTCCGCTCTCCACCATAACAGACAAAGAGCTGGTCTGAGGTCCTGAAACACTGCGTCATGTCTACGTAGGCGCGGAGAGCGCGTACTGGACAGAGCAATGCCAAGGCTGGGTCTGCCTCCTCCAAAGGCAGCGCTTGCAGGTTCACCACCTGATCTCAGAACGGAGTGGTAGGAACCTTGGGCACATATCCGAGCCGGGGTCTCAGGATCACGTGAGAGTTAGCCGGCCCGAACTCAAGGCACGCTTCGTCAACCGAAAATGCTTGCAGGTCCCCGACCCTCTTAAGCGAGGCCAATGCGGTCAGCAGAGCCGTCTTCATAGACAAGAGCTTAATCTCGGCCGACCGCAAAGGCTCAAGGGAGGCCTCTACAGAGCACTTAAGACTACTGAGAGGTCCCAAGAGGGAACGAGAGGAGAGCGAGGAAGATTCAGTCTCCTCGCCCCCCTCAGGAACCTGATGATCAGGTCGTGCTGCTACTTACCTTATTGTCTCCCAGGAGATCGTGGTAGGCAGATATTGCGGTCACGTACACTTAAGGGTGGAAGGAGACAGCCTTCGTCCCACCCCCTCCTGGAGAAACGAAGCACAGACCCGATCGGGCATTTCCAGGGGTCTTCCTGGCGGGAAGAGCACCATGTGACGAAGAGGTCCCACTTCAATGCATAGAGGTGTCATGTAGACTCTGCCCTAGCGGAAGTGATGGTAGCGACCACCGCAGGTGGAGGCTACTCAAACCAGCCGCGTCCCGTCCAGAAGCCACACGTGGAGCTTCCAGAACGCTGGACGCGGGTGCCAAAAGGTGCCCCGTCTCTGAGTGAGGAGTCTCAGAGGAATAGGCCAGGGAGGGGCTGTCGCAAGGAGTAGCAGTTCTGAGAACCAGGTCCGGCCGTGCCAAAGGGGCGACCAACATGACCTGCTCCTTGTCCTCCCTGATCTTGCACAGTACCTGTGCGAGAAGGCTCACTGGGGGAAACGCAAAATTGCGTAGCCCCGACAACCAGCTGTGCGCCAGTGCATCCGTGCCGACCATAGGTCAGGGAATAATACAGGGAGCAATGGGAAGAGTCCTGGGAGGCAACAGGACTACCTGTGCGTCGCCGAACCGTTCCCATATCAGCTGGACCGTCTGGGGATGGAGTCACCATTCTCCAGGAAGTGGCTGAAGCCGTGAGCTCGTAGGCTGCACGGTTCAGGACTCCCGGGATGTGGACAGCATGAAGGGACCTCAGATGCTTCTGACTCCAAAAAACGAGATGGCGGACGAGTTGAGACATACGGCGGGAGCGTAGACCGCCCGGCCGTGTCGTCTGTCCTGACTAGTACATGTTGACCCTTCAGCAATGCTCGGAAGCGGTGCAGGGCGAACCGTACTGCCAGCAACTCGAGGCAATTGACATGCAGAAGGCGCTGGGGTCCTATCCAGGAGCCCGCGGCTGCTTGTCCATTGCACATGGCACCCCAGCCCATGGATGACGCATTTGTTGATACAACAAGATGCCTGGAAACTCGTTCTAAGGACACTCCGGTCCGTAGAAAACTGAGGTTCGACCACGGGGAGAGAGTCTGTAAGCAGGCCCGAGTCACTTGAACCCGGAGCGTGCCAGACCGCCATGCCCATCTCGGGACTCGATCGCGTAGCCAGTGCTGAAGCGGTCTCATATGAAGCAATCTGAGCGGCGTTACCGCGGCTGCAGATGCCATATGCCCCAGGAGCCTCTGAAACCATTCAGTGGAACCGCACTCTTGCCCTCGACTTGTCGAAGGGAAGTCAGCAGAGACTGCGCGCGCTCGCTCGAAAGCAGCGCGCACATGGCGACCGAGTCGATCCATACCGAGAAAAGAGATCCTCTGCGCGGGGCAAAGTTTGCTCTTCTCCCAGTTGACCCGAAGGCCCAGACGGGCTAGGTGATGGAGCACCAAATCTCTGTGTCCGCAAACCTGCTCTCGAGAGTGACCCAGTATGAGCCAGTTGTCGAGGTAATTCAGGATGCGAACCCCGTGCTGCCGAAGGGGCGCAAGGGCTGCCTCGGCAATCTTCGTAAAGACGCGAGGGGACAGAGATAGCCCGAATGGTAGAACTGCGTACTGATATGCCCGCCCCTCGAAAACAAACCGTAGGAACGGTCTGTGTCGAGGTAGAATGGAGACATGGAAGTAGGCGTCCTTCAGGTCGATCGCTGCAACCAATCGACTGGACGAACGCTTTCGAAAAGGCGTTTCGCTGTCAACATCTTGAACGGAAACCGGTGGAGGTAACGGTTCAAGACGCGCAGGTCCAGGATCGGTCAAGCCCACCGGTCTTATTGGGTACAATGAAGTACGGGCTGTAACACCCGGAATTCACCTCGGCTGGAGGGACAGGTTCGATCGCACCCTTCGCCAGTAGGGTGGCAACCTCCGCTCGCATGACGGGGGCATTAGCCCCGATCATAGTGGAACGGACTCCCCGAAAGCGGGGAGGAACCTGCGCGAACTGAATCGCGTAGCCGCACCTGACTGTCTTCGCGACCCAGCGGGACAGCCCTTGAATCTGAAGCCAGGCTCCCAGGAACTGCACCAGCGGGGTCAATCGGACTACAGGTGTACCCGGAGTGGGGCAGCGATGCAGCGTTACCGACCCGGACAAGGGAGGCTGTTGGGCGTCCCGGTGTGGGGGTGCGGTTAACGGCTGCGTCCTGACAGAGGAGACCAGGGAAGGACGCGCGTTCCACTGGGGTCTGCTCTGCCAGGAGGCTGGCGACAGAGAGGGATGCGAGTGGCGGGACCCGTGGGTGGCGCGCACTGTCATCACCGGTCTCTGGGTTCTCAGAGACAGGAACATGAGTTCTTCCCAAGCGCTGCTAGCCCGGGGGCCAGCAGCGGAAGGATTTTCCCCCGGCCCTCCACCGGGGGAAGGAGAGGCCCTGCTACCATCCCCTGGGAAGAACTGGAACCCATCTCTGAGTTGTCCACTTCCAGCGTGGCGTTTAACCAGGCTGGGGAGCGGACTGGGCGTCATCCTCAACCACCTCCACGGCGCGGCCCGGGTGAAGGCTGCTGCTGGGGCCGGGCGGGAGGAGGGAGGGCGCCCTCGGCGGCGAGCGGACTGAGGCGACTGAGCCGGCGGCTGGTGCAGCAGCTGGCCGCCGGGGCAGTACGTGTTACAGCCTCAGTCTGCTCTGGGGCGGCCGAGAACTGTTGGGCGCAGTTCCCAGCCGCGCCGCCGAAGAGGCCAGCCTGGGATATGGGTGAGTTGAGGGGGCGGGCCCACTCAACGTCCTCCAAATCACCAGGTAAGGCCAGGTGTTCTCCCGGACCACAGCTGCGGACATCTCCCGACCCAGGGAGCGTGTGGCCACCTTCACCGCCCGGGGGCGGGATCAGTCGCGGCACGCAGCTCAATGAAGAGCCCTGGGTCGGCTCCACCCTTGTGCATGTGCAACGGGGCGGCGGCCTGCCCGTAGCTCTGCAGGACCACGCCACCGAAGTAGACGAGCCCACAGGCTTTGGGAGGGTGCTTAGGACAGCCGCACCACGCCACGTCAAGCCCTCTGTGGACACCGTAGTGCGCAACAGAGAGTTCAACAGTGGGGGTGAGGGGGCCCCAGTGTACCCTAGGCCGCGGCCCCATCAAGGGCAGAGAAGGTGGAGGAGGCCACCAAACGATCGCGGGAAGCACGGGGACTTCCAGGACCGCGTGATCTCCTCATGCACCTCGGGAGCGAAAGGCATTGGGGGCGGGGCCCAACAGCTGTCGGGTGCCGTCCCCAAAAACCAATCGCGCAACCACGAGCACTCGCGACTGGGCGGAGTTCCACACCAGCGCGAGACTCGCGGCTGCCCGAGATAACATGGCTGTCAACCTTAGGTCGGATCAGGCAGCGCTGACACACCCGGAGGCGGAGCACAACTCCTAATCGTCATCCCCAAAGGACTCCAGCCCACCTTGGGATGCGGCGATCGACATCTCACTGCTATCTGGAGCGTGAACGAAACGAACGAGGCGTCAGAGACGGGCCGCTGTTTCAGTCCAACACTCGCGGGTTTAAGCAATGTGCAAGAGGGGGCGTGGCCCGAGGAATGATCGTCGGGGTTCTTAATACCACGGCACCGCACTCAGGTCACCCTGGCCACCAGCCAAAGTACCGCCTCACTCGGAGACGGTAGATTGGGGTGTGGCAGAGGGGACTCTCTCTCCTCACGGAGATCACTGAGTCTCGACCGCAACATCGCGATGGTCACGTTCCCGCAGTGGGAACATGACGCATCCACAAACACTGCCCGAACGTGCTGAAGCCCAAACACATCGAGCAGTGAATGTGCCCATAGACAGCAACGGAGATCGATCGCACCCGGAAGTGCACGGGCGAACCGTCTTGAAAAAGACGTGCCACGCGCAAGCTCTTTTTGTGAGAGGAAAGCTCTGCAGAGTGCCGAAGCGCCCAGGGAAACACACACACAGCTGTTGCAGATCACTGCACAGATCAGCAGGCAGGCAGCATGAGATCGCTGGAACGCGCCGTAACACCAACACCCTGGAGAACCGCTGGTCTCTCGAAGACTGAAGAGAAGACTTCAGAATTCAGGCTTGTAGGAGTGAAGAGATCCTCTTGGCTCCAAAGCAGAAACATAATGCGATGTTCGCAGCGTACTTCCTTATATACCCACGAGGTGGGGCGGAGTTACGCATGCAAATTCCGCATGCCCATGGCATTGGCACTGCCATTGGGCGCTGTTGAATACGATGAAGATGATTGGCTTCTAAGCGAAACCCCCATTCGTTAGTCACTAACGTACGTCGTAGTGACTGAACGAAAGGGAACCGAGGGGAACGCAGATATGACGCCATCGACAGGTGACTCCCTCACACGTCCCGGTTCCTTGGTTAAATACATTTACATACATTTATGCATTTAGCAGACGCTTTTATCCAAAGCGACTTACAACTTGGGGGTACAATAAGCGATTGGTCGTGAAGAGTCGAGTGAGCGCAACAAGTGCCTGAAACACTTAGTCAGTGTACATTTCTCAGTGTAGCACAGGCTAGAGTAGGGAGGGAAAGAGGAGGAGAAAGAGGAAAGGAAATAATTTTTTTTTTTTTTTTTAAGAGGTTAAGTGCTCATGGAAGAGATGAGTTTTTAGTTGACTTTTGAATGTTGTCAACGAATCAGCATTTCGGATGGCGGTGGGCAGATCGTTCCACCAGCTGGGAACGTTGAATGAAAATGTTCTGGAAAGGGATTTTTTGCCTCTCTGTGATGGTACTACAAGCCTTCGCTCATTGGCTGAACGAAGGCTTCTAGTGGGGTTGTGGATTTGTAGAATCGAGTCAAAGTATGCAGGAGCTGAGCGCGTGGTGGCTCTGTAGGCAAGCGTCAGCGCCTTAAACTTGATGCGAGCAGCGAGTGGTAGCCAGTGCAGAGAGATGAAGAGTGGTGTGACGTGGGTCCTTTTGGGCTCGTTGAAGACCAGACGTGCCGCTGCATTCTGGATCATTCGAAGTGTTTGGATCGCACAAGAGGGGAGTCCAGCCAGAAGCGCATTGCAGTAGTCAAGTCTAGAAATAACCAGGGCCTGGACAAGAAGCTTTGTTGCGTGTTCTGTTAGGAACGGTCTGATCTTCCTGATGTTGTAGAGCGCAAACCTGCATGAGCGAGCTGTCTTAGCAATGTGTTCTCTGAAGGACAACTGGTTCTCTGAAGGACAACCTAACTGGATGGTGAAGTCATGTTGCATAGTGGGACTGGTGGGACAGATGAGGAACTCAGTCTTTGCCAGGTTGAGCTGTAGGTGATTTTTACTCATCCATGCAGAGATGTCAGCCAGACAGCTGGAGATTCGTGCAGCTACTGTGGGGTCGTCTGGTTGGAATGAAAGGTAGAGCTGAGTGTCATCAGCATAGCAGTGATATGAGAAGCCATGTGCCTGTATGATGGGACCTAATGAAGTAGTGTAAATTGAGAAAAGGATAGGTCCAAGCACTGAGCCCTGAGGAACCCCCGTGGTCAGTTGATGCGCTTGGGATTCCTCTCCAGGCAACCTTGAAGGACCTACCTGTGAGATAAGATTCAAACCAATGGAGCGGAGTCCCTGTGATGCCCAGTGATGAGAGGGTGGACAGAAGAATTTGATGATTGACCGTGTCAAAGGCAGCAGATAGATCAAGGAGGACGAGGACTGATGATTTGGACTCAGCTTTAGCTATCCGCAGGGCTTCGGTGACCGACAGTAGTGCAGTCTCTGTGGAGTTGCCCCTTTTGAAATAAAATAAAATTGGTTAAAATAGCAAAGACATTTATAATGTTATTTTTTTATATTTACATTATTCAATATAATAATTTAGGAGATGCTAGCAATAGCGAGCTAGATTTGAAAGCACAAGATCCCACCCTGACCCTCCCTCTAGTGCGTCTCCAAAGCCATGCCTCCTTCAAAACACATGAACACTTAATGGAGAGCAACCTATATATATATATATATATATATATATATATATATATATATATATATATATATATATATATATATATATATATATATATATATATATATATATATATATATATATATATATATATATATATATATATATATATATATATATATATATATATATATATATATATATTTTTTTTTTTACACTGTAAAAAATAAAAACGGAAAATGTACTGGTAATTTTCTGCCAGGACATTATCCTGTAATCTTAAAGCAATTTCCGTTAACCCTTAAAACACAAATTAATGCAATGTGTAATTCAAAATACAGGTAAAACACCTGTAAAAAAACAATATGGAAAATTCTTTCATATTTATACAGTACATTATGCCTTATTTTTAAGAATTTTTTTTACAGTGTAGTTGTAAACACACATGGTTTAAAGGTCCTGTTCTTCGTGATCCCATTTTTCAAACTTTAGTTAGTGTGTAATGTTGCTGTTAGAGCATAAACAATACCTGTAAAATTATAAAGCTCAAAGTTCAATGCCAAGCGAGATATTTAAGTTTAGATATTTAAGTTCGAGTTTATTTAACAGAAGTTCCCTTTCAAAGCCTACAGCGAACGGCCAGGTTGTACTACATCCCTGTACTTCCTGCTTTAATGACGTCAATTGAACAGTTTGTTGACTAACCTCCGCCCACAAGAAAACGCAAAAAAGGGGGCGTGGTCTTGTTGCTCTCCCACGTGGAGAAGAGGAAGTGTTGCGTTTGTAGAGTGTGTTTGTCGCCATGTTGTCGAGACGCTGTTATTTTCATCCCGGGTCTGATTCCGGCTCAAATTGATACGGTAATATAGACATGTTTACAATAACATTGAGCGCATGCATCTTCCCGTTATGGTAAGAGGCGTGACAACGTGCGCTAAGCTGCTGTCGAATCACAACACGGGAACCACTGGCACAATCAGAACTCGTTACGTATTTCTAAAGGAGGGACTTCATAGAACAAGGAAATCATCTGGCCGTTTTTAGGACAGTGAAAACAGCGGTATACAGATAAGTAAATTGTGTGAAAAATAATGTGTTTTTTTACACGCGAAACATGAACACATGTTATATTGATTGTAAACACAATCAAAGCTTCAACAACACAGGAAAAACGGGACCTTTAAAACTTTCCACACATGCCATCATGCCAGCATTACTGTTTACTAGCTGTTATATCACTATATCACAATATAACACTATATAGAGAAAAAATTGCACCAAAATTAAACAAATCTTTGGAAGATGTCACTGAACATTTATTTAGCCATAGCAAAAGTACATTTCTTACTGAAGTTAATGTTTCATCTCTGTTTAAATACCAGTTGTGCAGGTGGGGCATGTTGTAACACTGTTACAATGAGCCACTATTAGAACTATGCTATTCTATTCTATACTTTTATGCATTCTATTGAGAAGCCACGAGAAAAAAAGTGAATAAAGACGAGTCAATGTTCAGAAATGATTAATTATTTTTAATTAATGTGTTTTGCAGTGTTTGTTGTCAAACGCAATAATTAGTTTATTATTAATTATTAGAAAATTGCATTATTTTATATGAAAAAGTTGATAATTGTATTTTATTGACAAAATATTTTAGTTAATATTTTTTTAAACATTTTAAAGGATTAGTTCACTTTAAAAAGAAAATTTCCTGATAATATACTCACCCCCCATCTCATCCAAGATGTTCATGTCTTTCTTTCAGTCAAAAGAAATTGAGTTTTTTGAGGAAAATATTTCAGGATTTTTCTTCACATAATGCATTTCAATTGCAACCAACAGGTTGATTGTCACGGGTTGATTCAGTTGTCAACCAACGCGTGATGTCGGTGGAAGTACCGACCCAGTGCCGAAAAACTCCATCTCATGTTCTCCTCCAACTTTAAAATTGTCTGACATTGTTCTTTGAACTTTTATTTTTTTAAAGGGCGTTTGATTTAGTCTTTGCACGTTTGTTTCAACACTGGGTTGGACCTTAGGGTCGCCGCTAGCAATTTTGGGCCCTATGAAAGAATATGATGTTGGGCCCCCTACCACACCAACCTAGCTATCAAAAATCTTTGTCTGCAATTTAATAATACTGACCATTTAAGCTCTGCTCGCTCAATCCAGAATGTTCTAATTGGCTGATGAAACATTGATTAAAATTAAGATACAATGTATACAAAACAAAATTGACTTTAAAGAAAGGCTTTCTACAAAACAAAACTTAATGAAGTGGTCAATCATGTCTGTCTGACCCACTCCTGACATTGCACATCTTATGATGTGTCCTTTCTCACTCATGCTGATCACTTTTCATAATCAACATAGATAGACATACAAAATAACATTATAATATTTAAACATAAATATAAAACGAAATACCTTTTCTTAATGGCTACAACAAGTATAGTAGCCTCCAGTACAGAGAAATGTCATGTCGAGTGGGATTTGAGCAAATGTCGTTTTACCCGTCAGCGTGAGCGCCTCGTGAGTGGAGCGTTTTGCTGGATTTTCCCGGAAAGGCAAAAATAAGCCATCATTTTGTTATATTTGTAACTCTTTGGTAGATTATACATTTATAATTTCTATAACATTACTACTAGTACTGTTACTACTAATAAAAACAATCTCTGGGGGCCCCAAAAGTGCCCCCAAAAGTGGCCCTTAGAATCGTCCTAACTTCCCCCCCTTAGCGGCACCCCTTAGTTTGGTACTTCCACCTACGTCACACGTGACCTTTCCGACATTCCGACGGCATACGCAGTGAAGAAGAACAACACAGAAGTCGAGCATTCATGGTTAAAAAGTATATAAATGTTTATTCTTTTTAGAAAATGGCAGATGGTTTCACTAGATAAGACCCTATTCCTCGGCTGGGATCGTGCAGAGTGTCTGAAGCCCTTCGAAGCACTTTGAAACTGCATTGATTTGGACCTTCAACCCGTTGGTTGCAATTGAAAACCAGTATGCGAAGAAAAATCCTGGAATGTTTTCCTCAAAAAACGTAATTTCTTTTCGACTGAAGAAAGAAAGACATAAACATCTTGGATGAGATGGGGTGAGTACATTATCAGGGAATATTAATTTTGAAGTGAACTAATCCTTCCTAAAGCTGTCATATGGTCGTGTTACAATGTACCCTGCCTATGGGGCATGTTGTCACATTTCACTTCCATTCTTTTGGGGTATATCAAGAAAAAAGTATACACTATATTAATTAAACAAAACCACATAATTGTACTAGACATGTGTGAAATGAATGTGGGAAAAAAAGAAATACTCTGAACCCCAAGTGTATTCTGAGAATGTCAAAAAGTGTTAGGTAGTGCCCCGCTCTCCCCTAGCAAGGAGCAAACAAAAGCCTCACGAGAGACAGGTGTTACCTCATGTCTCAAAGCACATAACATTACAATAATAATGAACGCAAAAAACTTAAAGAGCACTGACCTGTGACTGCTGCAGATTAATTTTGGCGTTGATTGTGTCGCCATTGAAACGCATAAATTCGTGTCACGATCCGCTCCGAGTATAATGTCACCGGTTTCTATCTCTTCCAAATCACAGTAGTTATGGCATGAACAAAGCATAAGCTCGTTGTTTTGGTTCAGAAGGAACTGTAAAAGGTGACTGCTGTTTCGGTCGCAGTGCTCAGTGACTGACGTCTGTCTAACTCTGCATATATGAAATGTGCTGGTGTAATGATGCTGAAAATTCAGCATTGCCATCACAGAAATAATACAATTTTTACAATATATTAAAATAGAAAACAGTCATATAATTTAAAATGTAAAATTAAATTGACATTTTTTACTTTAAAAATGATTAAAAATATTGCACAAAATTGCAGTTTTATTGTGTTTTTAATCAAATGCAGCATTGTATGAGTCATATGATGCGTTTTCATGTTTCCCTTTTTCTTTAGTGTGTTATTGTAGCTGTTGGTGCATGCAGCTATAAGATCTGCAGAGTTACAAAGCTCAAAGTATCCCACAAGAGATCTTACAAGATTGATTCTATCTAAAAGATAGATCCAGCTGCAGACCAAGCTAAAACACCTCGATTGAATTCTCCCTCACTGAGCTACATCACTCTGTGGAAATATTTACATAATGCCACCCAAATGCCTATGCAAAGAAAGAAGGCGTGGCTTCAGTTATCGTAGTAGTGTTGTCATGAGACGCTGTGTGTTTCTATGTGAAAGCTAAAACACCCTATTATCTGTCTTTAGTTGCTTTGGAAGCTGAAGTTCACAATTACGGAAATTACGGTGTTCAGAGACTGTAAAAAAATATGGACGTAGTGTCCGTGACGTCACCCATAGGTTTCTGAAGAGAGTTTTTGAAACCTCAAAGTCGGCCGTTCCCTATCTTGGCAGCGCGTCACTCCCGGATAACTGAAAATGGGCAAAGAGGCAGGATGTGGGTGGATGGTGAAGAGAAAAATTAGCCGTATAGACCAAAACCACAATTTGTACCAGGCTGTAAACATGTTTTTTTTTTCTGCTGTAAAGTTGGGCATTTTAACATGGAGCTTAATGAGAGTCTCTAGCGGCCAGTCAATGAACTGCAGTTTAAGTCCCTTCCGTATTGGCTTCAAGAGAAACTAGGGAGGTTGCCGCTTGGGGGTGTTACATTTCCGTCACACCCTTGAGGTATTCGGCCAATCACAACGCACAGGATCAGCTAGCCAATCAGAGTATACTGTGCTTTTGGGAGGGAGGGGCTTTGTAGAAAAAATATATTGCTTGCGCTTGTCCATATAATGGCAGTGAATAGCGACAAGCATCAAGCTTTTTAAAAAAGACGCAAGTATCACAGAATGTTCCAATGTGACGTGCCGTATATATTCCAACTATTCTAGGAGTATACGATTGGGTTTAGTGAAAAACAAACCAAAATTGACTGTATTATTTAACAAAATTCTTGACCTCAGCAGTTGGTCTTCCCTGCACGGCTGCATTATTGAGACACAGTCGTGCAGTTCACTCCATCTCGCCCAGAAAAAAAGTTTTTTAAAAAGTTGTGAGAAATCGAGATGAACAAAAACATGACAACTTAGCATTTTGGAGCAGAAAATGACCCTCCATAAAATGTTGCAGCTAAGTAGAAAGCTAACATTTGACCTCACCAAAATGACTGGAATAGCTAATCTCATTAATTAGGGTGTCCACATCCTTTTGGCCATATAGTGTATTTTCATCCAGCTTCAATACACAAACATTCAAAGAGAGTAAGAGCTGCTGCTGTAACAGACCAATTTGAGTTCTATTGACTTTTTGATTCAGCCTGAATTAATCAAGGCAAGTGTCAATTATCGCATGCATTGTTTTTCACATTTTCAGAAAGCTAACCCTAACACACATTTACAGATGAATACTTTCAAGTCAATCTTATAACGACAATATCATTTAGACTCCACCAATCAACAAAACACAGCCTTCTGTGCGCGTTTACTGTAGCCTGAAGTAGATTTCTTAAGTAAATTAATTTTCCCACATGTCAAATGAAGTTCTGCCCTAAGCCAAAGCAAACGCATGAGTTATTGCCTCGTGCTTGCCAAACAAAAAACAACACAACACGCTAGAAGTCATTCTGTGAGTGAGATCTCTGCAGGCCAATCAGAGATGACTGTATCAGTACACATGGGTAATGACTGCTGGGGTACTTCCACTTGCCCTGTCATTTATTCAGCCTCCTTTTATTTCCCGTCCCTCTGACCTCACACCAAAACCTCTGCAGGGTCTGTGATGCTGGAAAGAGAGAGAGCGCAATGGTGAGAGAGACTGAGAGAGAGAACGAGGGTGTAAATAAACGAGTGGAGCACCTCATATTGCTCATTAGTGGTTAGCCAGAAGTAAGTTGCTGTGTCAGGTTAGGACAGGACTGTCTCATTAGGGATACAGAAACACAGCCAGGCCAATGACTGAGAGAGAGCGAGAGAGAGCAAGGACAAACAATTTAAACCTCCCAGAGGGTGTGAGAGAGAGAGAAAGAGGTAACAAGGACAAAGAATTTAAACCCCCCAAAGGGAGGGGGAGAGAGAGAGAGAGAGAGAGAGAGAGAGAGAGAGAGAGAGAGAGAGACCCTTCACCTTTGTAATTATTATGCCAATAAACAAGTTCTCATTTAGGGGAGGCACAAGTGTGTTATGTTTTTGTTGCTGCATACTTGCTTGGGTTATTATTTGTGTATTGCATCATACCAAAAGCTAATGTTTCTCTTTTTGTGCTTTTGTACTAAATACTTATGTAAATAATTATGTGTATATATCTGTATATTATATTGTAGTATATTACATTAAACATAGAATCCTATATGTGTGTGTTTATGCATTTTAAACCTTAACTTGAGAATGAGAAGGAAAAATCCCATAATGTAAATGTGGTTTCAGACTTTTGGAGCCCACTGTACATCCAGCTGGTGACAGCATTACGTGTTACAATATTCTAGGCACCAAAGCGACGGCGGGCCTCTGATCCGATTTATGGAACTTAATTTGCCGCCTGAGGTCAACCTTGTTAGGGGGACTGATTTGACCGTCGCACCAGAAGGCTAGGAGTCCTCCTGATAGGCCAGATGCTCTCTCTTCCCTCACAATGTCCCTGTAAACCAAACCCTAAGCCCTTTATCTTCACCTCAAAACATTTATACTGAATCATGCCCCTCAGAACAGGATATCAGGGTCATGATTCTAAAACAACCTCAAAACAAAGATACGCACCCAAAACAAACAACCACACAGGAATGTTCCGGGGTTAAACACAGGTTAATCTCTATCGCATCTGTGGCGTCTTGTCGACTATTATAGACAATAAATACATGTGTGTGCAAAAACAAAACATTTACAGTAACACAATTACTGTGGAAGACTGGTAAGGCATTATCCAGGGTTTAGCAGAAATATGCAGCTTTTATTTTTGCTAAAACAGTCGTATGTGTTATTTTGTTATTTGAGGTGCTTGTGTCATATAAATTGTCCTTTTAGCAGTACAACTAAAGTTCTAGGCTAATGAACTTAAACCTAGTATTCTGCCAAGTTACATTGTTTATTCGTTCATGACACAAGTTGAAAAAAAATTGATACTTTTCCATATACAGTACATCTGGAAAGTATTCACAGCGCTTTACTTTTTCCACATTTTGTTATGTTACAGCCTTATTCCAAAATGGATTAAGTTCATTATTTTTCTCATTTTTTTAAAGAAACTCTTTTAAAGAAAGTTTGAGCATATTAAAAATATGCAATAAAACATTCAGCAGCTATTCTAGCAGCTTCCACAAAAAGTGACAAAATCCAAACAATAACTACTCTCTCAGACAATCAATTATTACACACTATCAGTTTTGTGATAACAAGCTTTAAAAAACACACTTAAGCCAGATAATTACACAAAACTATATTACAGCAAATGTTTAAAGCCTCATACTTTTGTTAGAGGGTATAAAAGCTTGTTCTGAAAGGTGCAATACAAAGATAAACCAATACATTTTTAAAAAAGGCGTGCAAAAAGTATGCCAAACAAACAAGCAAAACACATTCTTGATACATTATTTTACATTCAATGTCATTTAAAATAACTTAAAGGGGCACTTCCAATAAAACTTGGCTGCCTAAACTAGCGGAAACAGAGAAAAAAAGCTGTTGCCTTTCGGCAAATAGGTCGGAAAACTTCAACACCCATAATGCACTGGGTGTGTTTGCCGTCCAAGGCCACTCCACCAGTTAGTTATGGATAAGCTTACTAGAGTCAAATAGAGCCTTGCTTTAGTAAAAAATACTCCTTAGCAAACTTTTAATCATTGTGGTTTTGACTAACATTCCCGGGTGCAAGAAATTTGCTAGTCGAAAAAACGTGTTGGTGGACACACAGCCTTACAATAATTGTTCTGTTTATAACCCTCAGTCAAACCAACTGTCACTGGGCAGTGATACAAAAATACGGAAGTGCAATCTGTAGTTTTCACGAAATGATGTTTTATTTACAAGGTTCGGGAGGAGCATGTTCAGATAATTGACACAAGTGGAGAGCACTCAGCTAATCAACAATAAGAGGTATATATATTTACGCAGAAGTCTTACCTCTGTTCGTTGACAGTCTACCAGCATCCCTCCACCACCCCTTCTCCACACTTTTAGTTACAACCATTTACATAAACGGGGGGTACTCTGGATTCGGTCCAAATTCCAAGCTCGAAGCCCTCCCCCCGGGACAGCACGCCAAATACGCATTTAAATTTACTCTCCGTAAATTATATGCAAGTGTGAACTTGTGAAAGCCCTGGAACTCCCAAAAGTCTTTTGCTGATAATTAATCGTGAATTTCTCGGTCCAAGTAACAACGGAGAACAAGCAAACATTGTTAAATATATTACCGACATTGTAACAATACAAAGTGGGTTGAAAATCGTTGAAGTTACACTCAATTGTATTACGTTAAATTAAATTAGTAAAATGTTAAGTTAACATAAACCATTTGTGTTGGGACTACATGATTCTTTTCTATTGCATTGACTGAAACTGGGCAGTCGATTTCTAGTTCCCATGCATGCTTTGCATAGGGATGGATCAGGACAGTAAATGTTGAAATGATGTGCTGTTTACATTTTAAGATTTACATCAACTTATTTAGAAATTAAATAAGCTCTTCTTAAAACGTTCAACGTTCCCAGCTGGTGGAACGATCTTCCCACCGCCATCCGAAACGCTGATTCGTTGACAACATACAAAATCTCTTCCGTGAGCACTTAACCTCTTAAAAAAAAAAAAATCCTCTTTCTTCCCTTTTCCCTCCCTACTCTAGCCTGTGCTACACTGAGAAATGTACACGGACTAAGTGTTTTAGGCACTTGTTGCGCTCACTCGATTCATGACCATTCGCTTATTGTACCCCCAAGTTGTAAGTCGCTTTGGATAAAAGCGTCTGCTAAATGCATAAATGTAAATGTAAATGTAAATGTAAATGTAAATGAATATATCATGCATTATTGATAAAACAAAATAAATGTTTAGTTTGACTGTTTTACAATCCATGCATCGTGTTTCCAAACTTTAAAATAATACAGTGATAAGACAGCAATTATGTGATGAACATGTTTCAAACATGATTCATTTTATACACTTGAAACCTTATACACTTGAATACGCTTGATCAGCTCATCATCGGTTCTCAGTATCGAATGTGTCCGAAAGAAACTCGAGAACCGCTGTACGTTCGGTAGTAGCCTACACGCATGCTCAGTATCAGCTGCTCGTGAGTTCTCATCAGTTCTCTCATCACAACATGTCTCAGTTCAGTGAACTGTTGGAGTTACTAGAGTAACATATACTAGAATATTAGTTAATTTCTAGTCGGAGGGACTGTCACTCATGTCAGAAAGTGAGTAACTTTAGTAACTTTAGTAACGATTCAGTCCGATTTGGTGAACTGGTTCAACCGGTTCACTAAAAAGAACCGGTTCAAAAGAACGATTCGTTCACGAACCGGACATCACTAGTGTTGGCTATTAGTTTTTATAGAAATAAATAAAATGATTTAGTTTGAGTGACAGCACATCATTTACACAGTCTACATAATCAGTTCTACACCTCGATCGTGGAACATGTATGTGTGCACGACAGCTATTCACAACCTAACCACAAGCTCAACTCTTCACCACAACATTTTTATATTCTACAAACACTTTTAAATGTTCAAAATAACTAAACATTAAACACTTAAACTCTAACAGGTCTTTCCATATTCTTAAAAACACAGAAAACTCGCGCAACTCTGCACAAGGGCACCAGTCTGAACAGCAACAGCACTGGTCGGATCAATAAGAGTGAATTATGTTCAGGAAACATTAACAAAATACATCAAATGAAACTGGTGTGATCACATTCAATTCGGAAGAATTTTACTCATCAGTGCAATTAACCCAGTTTAAGTTCAAATAAATCAGTGTGGAAATAGGTATCATCATTTTATTAAGTTAGACCAACAAGCTATTTTTGAGGTAACTTCTGGCAAACCCCAATCATTTTCCGTCTAAAAGTAATTAGCATCCACAGGTGGCTAAATGATAATTATTTTAGTGGACATCTGCACATCATGTACACACATTTTATATAAAACTAAAAAAAATCTGGAGCACTAATTGATTTTCACACATCATTATGATTCAAGGACTCTTATATTTAGCATTAATTTAATGTAGCTGACAGAATTTACCACAAAGTTTGTCTAAATGTATCAACTAATGTAAAACGTGTCATATATAGGGTGAATTCAGGGTGATTGGGACACTTTTTCCAAGTCATCTCAAGAGCAAAAAGTGTCCCAATCACCCTGAATTCACCCAGTTAAAGGTGCACTATGTAAAAATGTTTTCAGTAAAATATCCAAAAACCACTAGGCCAGTGTTATATATTTTGTTTAGTTGAGTACTTACAATATCCCAAATGTTCCCAACTATTTGTAAATCGTGAGAAAATTGCTATTTTAACCAAGGAACCGGGACGTGTGAGGGAGTCGCCTGTCGATGGCGTCATATCTGTTCCCCTCGGTTTCTGGTTTTATTTTGCAGAAACGCTTTACTCTTACTACAGTGTGCAACAAGTGTCATTGCAGCCGCCGAGCGAACGCACAGAGTAACGTCATAACATAAATTTCAACACACTCAGATGTATCTAATATGATAAACAGAGCTGCGTTACCTCATACTCATGGCCGGAAAAGCGGAAATGGCGCCGGCGACTGTGGCATAATAAAAGTCCCACTGGCAACTATGCCATAATAAAGGTCCCGCTGCTCGCAAGGCTTGTGTTGCGCTCTTCTTATTAACAATCACTCCTGCTTGCTTCATACTACAGTAATGTTAATAATCACATCCATGAACGTGATTTCTGCTCGAGTCCTATCCCGATTCTTTTCCACCGGCTGTGAGGTGGAGACCACATGTCCCAAAATTCTGCGCTCAAACTTGGCGTCATCAAACTACGCCTTTGTTTTGAATAGGCGACCTCTAGTGGACGGAAAAGTTACTTAGTGCAGCTTTAAAGTCTATTTGGAGAGAACCAAATTAGGTTGCAGATACATTTAGAGGGTCATCAGAATCTTGGTCAGATGATTAGGTGATTCATTAATTCATTAATCGATGACCTTCATACAAGCAGCCTCATTAGTTATCGCTTATTAAAAATCCTCTTCGATCTAGGGGGTGAAAGATGGATTCTTCTCTCCACACAGCTCACAATGAAAGAGTGAAACTCTGAGTACATGTAGGTCCTGATCCGCCGGTCTCACCCTCCCTCTAGGTGAAAGCAAACAAAATGTCTCGTGCCAGCTCTATTAATCTCTGGGATGACTTCCATTTAGCAGGGTTAAGGCAAACTGGCTGCTGCATTAGCACTGGCCTTGCTCGTGCAGTCTGTTCTATAATAGCTCTCAGATTGATAGATATGATTTAGCATATGATGTGTAGGTGGCCTATTTGCTGGGGCTCCAGGTCAATACTAGAAGCCACATATAAGCAAAGAACATGGGCAATTATGGTCCACCGAAAGCCAGTAGGAACTGCTGAAGGCAGTCAGTGTTGCTTCTCTTAAATTAATAATGTGAAATTGGTTGTCAGGTAACTTAATAACAGCCCCGAATGCTTTATAGAATCAACTGTGAGCCAAAGTCGAAAAACTTGGCAGAAGGTCAGAGACGTTTACGATATGGAGTTGCATTAGGAAGAATAATTAGCTCAATTTTGTTTCAACCGGGTGACGGAAATATGTTAAGATTATAAAAGGCAAAGGAAAGGGGCCCTCATATCTCAACACCCGTGCGAAAAAAAAAGCCTGTAAGAGTTATAGAATAAAACAAGCCTATGAACTTTGTGTCATAAATATATGACAATGCAACATAAAGGGAACAGAATGTCAAATAGATAAATCTCACATACAAATGGGTCTGGTCTGTAACCTACATGCTAATTAAAAACCATACTTTTTCCCTTTCTTAAAAGTCATTTAGGTATATGTACACATTTTTAAATACTTTTATTCTGCATTAAATTGTAATAACTAATATATACATATTTTTTTGTTCAGGGCTCTTTATATACACCGATCAGGCATAACATTATGACTATGATATGATATGATAATGTTTTGGTCCCCCTTGCTGCCAAAACAGCCCTGACCCGTCAATGCATGGACTCCACTAGACCCCTGAAGGTGTGCTGTGGTATCTGGCACCAATATGTTAGCAGCAGATTCTTTAAGTCCTGTAATTTGCAAGGTGGGGCTTCCATGGATCGGACTTGTTTGTTCAGCACATCCCACAAATGTTTTCTTTGTGGCAGGGCGCATTATCCTGCTTAAAGAGGCCATAGCCACCCGGGAATACCATTTCCATGAAAGGGTGTACATGGTCTGCTCACGTGCCCACTGTTGTTGCTTTCGGCGGGGACAGGGGTCAGCATGGGCACCCTGACTGGTCTGTGGCTATGCAGCCCCATATGCAACAAACTGTGATGCACTGTGTATTCTGACACCTTTCTATCAGAGCCAGCATTAACTTCTTGAGCAATTTGAGCTACAGTAGCTCGTCTGTTTAATTGGACCACACAGGTCAGCCTTCGCTCCTCACGTGCATCAATGAGCCTTGGCCGCCCATGACCCTGTGGCCAGTTCACCACTGTTCCTTCCTTTGGACTACTTTTGATAGATAGTATTTAGTAAAAATACAGCTCTTATTAGTTGTTAAAAGTGTACTAATTACTATTTAATCAAATGTCAAGGAAGAAACAAAATGTTGTGACATAAGGTGAAGTGAGAGCTGGGCCAGGGCAGCAGGGGGCGGGGTGGGGCGTGTTCGGTTCGACATGAGAGTATCGCGGTTCGAACTGTGGGTGGTGTATCGCGTTTTTTTCGTTTCGGTTTGAATATCATTACTTCCCTAATAGATACTGACCACTGCAAACCGGGAACACCCCACAAGAGCTGCAGTTTTGGAGATTTTTATATATATATCTGAAGGATTTTGTGACTGTAAACTGTAAACAGACTGTAAACTGACAGTAATGGTAGCCACAAATTCAGCTTTATATTTTATGGAATACATTGCATTTTAAAATATATTAAAATAGAAAACAGTCAGTCATTTTAAATTGTAATGATATTTCACAATATTGTATACAGTACTGTATTTCACTATAGTCTGTACTGCATTTTGATCAAATAATTGAGCAGCTTTGGTGTGCATAAAAGTTCTTTCAAAAAGATTAGAAAATTTAAAAAAAATTGTAAATTACATCTAATTATTTTATTATCATTTATAAATAAAATTGGCATATGCGCACACATTAATGTAGAATTATATTCATGTGGAGTCACAAGTTCCTGTACCAGCTTTTTTATTACATTTTTTTATTTGAATGTATCATATCTGGACAATTAAATTCAATTGACATTTATTTGTATAGCGCTTTTCACAAAGCTTTTCAAAGCAGCTTCACAGAAAATGCATGCATCTACATTACAATTTAGAGTGATTTTTTATCAGAGGTGACTGTGTCCAAGTTATGGATTTCAGAAATGCACATATACAAATCACACAGCTAGCTAACAATGTATTAATAAACAATGTATTAATTTAAGGCAGAAACCATGAGCTCATTGAAGTAAAGAATACATGTTATTAGGATAAAGAAATGTAACATTTGTACTACATACAGTACACGCAGTACGCCCAGACATTGTTGTCTGACCGTACTGTATGTACCGATGGCTCTGTCCTACCTCTGTGCTGTAGAGATTACTCATCATCCTACTCAGTGAGGTCAGCATGGCTGATCCTGATGCTGTAAAGCCTTTTGTCCTGAGATGGACCTTTGATGCAGACCACAGTAGAGGTAAGCCGTCTGATCAGACCATATGCACCCGGAAGGTTGCTGGGTTACCAAAAAGAAAACCCAGAACACGTACGGCACACTGCAGGCCAGTATAACGGATAATGGACAAGAACATTGTGTAATGGGCCCTGTGATTTACAGTTCAATTTGCAGGAACAGACAAGTTTTGTGGATTGAAGACTTCTGAGGGAATCTTAGACAAAGGCATTAAGCCATTCAAACTGCATACATATTCAGATGTCTGGTTATATACAGTTTTTTTTTTTCGCATGGCAAAGTTAATGTTTCAAAAACTGACATGACAAAAAGAGCTCCAACGTCAGGAGAACGGGAACAAGGCAGGTACGCCGAGCATGATGATAATGATAATGATTAGATATAATGGCAGATAACAGCGGAACAGAAAGTGGATAATGCACCGATCCGTCGTGTGCACACATGGGAAACTGAGATAAAAGCCTTTCCATTTAGACATCCTAAATCCTGTGCTTCAAAGCCATAAAGAGACCATGTTCATCTCAACTACAAGTTCTAATGAACCACAATTGATAAAGATAACTGCTGGCAAAAAAAAAAAAAAAAAAAGGTTAAAAAAAATCGAAATATATTTATGTTTGTCTTGTGTTCCAGTATTATTTAAGTATTGAGATACTCTTTTTTATATATATATATTTTGTATACGTTTTAATTTTTGTATTTTCCATTTTAATTTTATTTAAAGTTGTATTTATTTAATTAATTATACTTCCCTACTATATAGTAGGCAAAAAACAGTATGTGACAAAAGAAGTATGTCCGAATTCTCAGCACTTATAAAAGAGTATAGGCAAAAAGTACTACATAGCGAGATACTGAAGTGTGCATTCGATGGACACTTTACTATCCCATGAGGCCACAGGAGAGGATTTGTGAATGGTGGTAACGTGCCGCAACTGTCGTTGGTAGGTCATGTGATAAGGGCAGTATGGCGAATTTAGTACGTGCTACACACATTCATACAATATAGAACGTACTTTTATTAGTGGTCGTGAAGTAGGCTAATTACTTATTCAAAATAAGCACCTACTCAAGAGAGTCTTCGATTTCAGACGCAGCAGATGTTTTACTCAAGCAGTCAAACGGACGTCATCAAGGAAGGCTATTCTAGAGGGGAAGTAGGCTATACATTTTCAGATTTTGATCAAAGATTACAGACAAAACTTTTTTTTTTTCTGTTTTTAATCAACTCAAATCAGCACGGACTAATTGTTTACCACAAGACTAATAATGTGCACTAACAAAGTAAATAATGTCAATTTTGATTTCATGCCAACTTTAATAAATTGAGCCTTATTGTAAAGTGTTACAATTTTCTTACACAATAGACGGTCATTTTGTTTCTTGTTTTAAGCATGAATCTCATAAAAAATTTTAAAATAATAATAATTCCAATCAAGAAAATTGTGGTGCTGAAACACTGGATCAAGACTATGCTAACAGCCTCTGTGTTAAAACACTGGAATTTTTCCATAATTCTTCCAAATCTAATATTTTGAATGTTTTAGATAGACAGAACACACAAACTCATTTTCCCTGACCTGTATCACCAAAGCGCATCACCAGCTGCTACTAAACTTTGCCAAACCACATTTACAGAAAGCAAACAGCACAAAATGAGTGAGGAGCCGTTCACATACAAAATGTGGTTGGGTTCAAAGAACGGAGAGCAACAGAATGTTGCCGCATAGAGTCTAGAGATATGTTTTTAAAACAACAAAACAAACAACACTTATGTCTAAAGCTGATGTAACGATTTACTTGCCTGCCACAATATACAGCATTTTCTCAGCAAATACCGAAAATGTATTAATTACAATTACTTGAATTAAGTAACTGATATACCATGCAATTCATTTTAAGTGTTCTTCTCTTGTAGTCTTCTTAGTTCTCTATATTTGCCCTTGAAATGTACACCGATCAGGCATAACATTATGAGCACTGACAGGTGAAATGAATAACACTGATTATCTCTTCATCACGGCACCTGTTAGTGATTGGGATATATTAGGAAGCAAGTGAATATTTTGTCCTCAAAGTTGATGTGTTATTAGCAGGAAAAATGGGCAAGCGTAAGGATTTCAGCGAGTTTGACAAGGGACAAATTGTGATGGTTCGACGACAGGGGTGCTCCCGGTCTGCAGTGGTCAGTATCTATCAAAATTGGTCCAAGGAAGGAACAGTGGTGAACTGGTGACAGGGTCATGGCCAGCCAAGGCTGGCCTGTGTGGTCCGATCAAACCGACGAGCTACTGTCGCTCAAATTGCTCAAGAAGTTAATGCTGGTTCTGATAGAAAGGTGTCAGAATACACAGTGCATCGCAGTTTGTTGCGTATGGGGCTGCATAGCCGCAGACCAGTCAGGGTGCCCATGCTGACCCCTGTCCACTGCCAAAAGCGCCAAAAGTCAAAATCACGTGGATGGCCAGGTGTGTGTGTGTCGTTTACCTGGGGAACACATGGCACCAGGATGCACTATGGGAAGAAGGCAAGCTGGCGGAGGCTGTGTGATGCTTTGGGCAATGTTCTGCTGGGAAACTTGGTCCTGCCATCCATGTGGATGTTACTTTGACACCTACCACCTACCACCTACCTAAGCATTGTTGCAGACCATGTACACTCTTTCATGGAATCGGTATTCCTTGGTGGCTGTGGTCTCTTTCAGCAGGATAATGCGCCCTGCCACAAAGCAAAAATGGTTCAGGAATGGTTTGAGGAGCACAACAATGAGTTTGAGGTGTTGACTTGGCCTCCAAATTCCCCAGATCTCAATCCAATCAAGCACCCGTGGGATGTGCTGAACAAACAAGTCCGATCCATGGAGGCCCCACCTCGCAACTTATGGGACTTAAAGGATTAGTTCCCTTCAAAATGAAAATTTCCTGATAATTTACTCACACCCATGTCGTCAAAGATGTTAATGTCTTTCTTCAGTCGAAAATAAAATAAATGTTTTGACTAATAATGTGCACTAACAAAGTAAATAATGTCAGTTTTGATTTGATGCCAACTTTAATAAATTGAGCCTTTTTGTAAAGTGTTACAATGGGTTCAAGGTCCAAATCAATGCAGTTTTTCAAAGGGCTTTAAAGGGTAAAAAAAAGTATACCAATTTTTTTTATACATTTATAAAAAGTATATAGGCTACTTTTTTTCTTTTTCTTGAAAATCGTTTCACTAGATAATTCCTCATCTGGGATCGTGCAGAGCCATTTGAAATTGAAGCCCTCCGAAACCCTTTGAAACAGCATTGATTTGGACCTTCAACCCGTTGATTGCCATTGAAATACATTATATGGAGAAAAATCCTGGAACGTTTTCCTCAAAAATTTTTTTTTATTTTCGACTGAAGAAAAAAAGACTTGGATGAGATGGGGGTGAGTAAATTATCAGGAAATTCTCATTATGAAGTGAACAAATCCTTTAAAGGATCTGCTGCTAACATCTTGGTGCCAGATACCACACACCTTCAGGGGTCTAGTGGAATCCGTCTCGATGGGTCAGGGCTGTTTTGGCAGCAAAAGAGGGACCAACATAATATTAGGAAGGTGGTCATAATGTTATGCCTGATCAGTGTGTAAACACTAGAATTTACACTGTGTAAGAGAACAGTGAATCCACTGATTTCAGAAAGAAACAACGTCTTAACTTTTACTCCTGTGCACTTCTGAACAATAATAATTTCACTGCATGGGTCCAGTTGTGCTTTCAGAAAACTTATTATCTGTATATCTTGTTTTCAAACGGATTCTTCTTTTTCCACCCCTTAAAATGGACCTTCTGCATTCCTATCTGTCAAACACTCCGTTGGAGATTCCTTAATGTGTAGGCGCTCACTGTATTATTTTTTATGTTATATATACTTTTGTATATTACTGTAATCCATATCACTTAGATGACAATTCTGAGAGATCTAACTCCATTTCACAGTGAGAAAGGTAGTCGGCGGAGTTACAGTTCCCCCATGTTTCAAAGTACACAAACACACACGATGGCTTGAGCATGACTTCACAACATTGAATATCAATAGCTATAAACTGAAGGGCTCTTTATGAGAACACAGAAACACACACACACACACACACACACACACACTCATAAACCCAAAACGCTCATGCAGAAAGGCCTCGTTCATGTCACATGGTAATGTTAGTTTTTGAACAAATTAAAACATTTATTCCTGTAAAGCTATTCCTTTCTGTTTCTATGCAACTCAACCCCTGGGCCCTCTGGAAAGAAACCCATATTTCTGTCATGTTGCTAGCAATTTTCACAAGAACAAGGGGAGGGGAGCGATGGGATAGAGAGAGAGAGAGAAAAATAGAGAGGGAGGTTAAAGGAATCTGCGGAAGCTGCCAGGTTGGAAATTGGCGGAGTGATTTTATTCAGCGAGAGAACAGAACATTTCACCTCTGCATAGCCAATCACTTTATAGAGAGATACGCCGCTTTTAAGAGAAATGTCAGATTGCTTTCTAGCTGTCCTCTCTCTTTCTCTCCCATTTCTTCCACTGCCTCTGTAAGTATCTCTCAAAACACTTTTTCCACCACTTCAATCTACTACTGCATCTCGTTTTCGATATACTGCGCGTATCTCTCATTTCAGCCCTCACTCCGTACAACGTTATCCTCTATACTCACTATAACGTTAATTTTTGCTGTATAACGTTCAATTTCATGTTTTTATCCTGTCTTCGGTTTTTGCTTGTTCTTCAAACAAAAACATTTGACAGTTGGTGATTAATTGTGAAATAACTCACAAACCCACAGTGATATATTAACAAGTAGTAATACAATATGATTCACAACCTGGGATGCGAAATAGGTTCAATATAATCCTATAAAACATTTCTATTTTTTTAAATTATTTAAATACTATGCACTACCTGTCAAGATTTAGAAATTATGTTTGTGCTCACCATTTATTTGATTAAAAATACAGTAAAAACAGTAATATTGTAACATATTATTACAATTTGAAATATTTGTTTTCAATTTAAATATACTTTAAAATGCAATTTATTGATGGCAATGCTGAATATTCAGCAACCATCACTCCAGCCTTCAGTGTCACTTGATCCTTTGGATATTTGGTGCTCACTTATTTATCAGTTATTATTGGTGCTCAATCGAGGCATTGACTCCACTAGACCCTGAAGATGTGCTGCGGTACCTGGCACCAAAATGTTAGCAGCAGATCCTTTAAGTCCCATAAGTTGCGAGGTTGTGCCTCCATGGATTGGACTTGTTTGTTCAGCAAATCCCACTGATGCTAGATTGGATTGAGATCTGGGGAATTTGGAGACACTTCCAACTCATTTTTGTGCTCCTCAAACCATTCCTGAACCATTTATGCTTTGTGACAGGGCGCATTATCCTGCTAAAAGAGGCCATAGCCACCAGGGAATACTGTTTCCATGAAAGGGTGTACATGGTCTGCAACAATGCTTAGGTTGGAATGTCTCAAAGTAACATCCACATGGATGGCAGCATCCAAGGTTTCCCAGCAGAACATTGCCCAAAGTATCACACTGCCTCCGCCGGCTTGTCTTGTTGATCCTGTTGCCGGTTCACCACTCTTCCTTCCTTGGACCACTTTTTATAGATACTGTCAACTGCAGACCGGGAACACCCCACTAGAGCTGCAGTTTTGGAAATGCTCCGACCCAGTCGTCTAGCCATCACAATTTGTCCCTTGCAAACTCGCTGAATTCTTTACACTTGCCCATGTTTCCTGCTTCTAACACATCAACTTTGAGGGCAAATGTTTCAGTTGCTGCCTAATATATCCCACCCGTTAACAGGTGACGTGATGAAGAGATAATCAGTGTTATTCACTTCACCTGTCATAATGTTATGCCTGATCGGTCTATGTGTTTCTGCAAAACGGCATGAGCACTGGTAAGATGACTTTTAATGAAGAAGATTGTGTGTTGAGCGTCTGCAAATTTGTGGCAGTTTGCATGTTGCAGTGGCGATGTCATATCTGGCTATAACATGTCAACAGCCTATAACACACTCTCACATATTTCTTTTTACATTTCGGGAGGATTAAAATATATGGTTTCAACAACTTGTCCAGTTCCGTTTGGAATGCATCTCAGACCACCTCCTGAAGTGGTTTGCGTGATTTGATTAAAGCATTTCGGAGGGCATTTGCACCTGGTCTTTTCACGATCAGATAGCTATCCGACCAGAGAAAATGCATAAAGTGATCAGGTGTAAACAGGCCCTCAGTTTAAAATCGTATTTTCCCCAAAAATCGATACAAAAAGTCTGAAGATTCATTCTAGGCCTAGGGATGGCTTATATGAAGCACTTAATAATGACTTTCACGTGTTTCAGTTAACAACCAAGAAGAACCACTGCAACACACTTCCCACCAAATCAAAAAGAGAGTGTTCAGATCCAGAAGAGCACCTTCATGGGGGGAAATAAAAGATTGTTGTTAATTACTAGTGCCAAGACCATCAACATCATCTGGGCTTGTAATCCTACAGCAGTATGGGTAATCTTTTACTTTGACCTGTGTGTTATTATAGTGAAAGAGGAAGAGAAAATAAGGGCTTTTGTCTTGTAATCTCAGTGTTTTTCTACTGTTATTCTGTCTCTGTAATGTATCAGTAATCGGCTAGCTTTATGCTAGCTCAGTCCTCTCGTCCTCGCTATTGGATCTCTATCAACTCCCGTCACCACCGTGACCTTTTCAACGGCAAGTCGGTGCATTTATATGCTCCCCATTTCCTGTTTACGCCGCAGGTATACGTGGAGATGCATAGAAAATATGTACTGATAGAGTAAACGTTAAACGAAAAAAAGGCTAAGAGTTTAGTCAATAAATAAGACATTGGTGATATTTCAAATGTGCAGCGTAATTATTTATTTAGAACATTCAGGTAAAAGATCTAGACTTTTTCACCTCAGAATAAAGATAAATAAATACTATATATTTATTTTTGATAAATAAATATATTTTTGAAATAAATACTATATAGTTATTTTTTACAAATAGTCAGTTAATAAGAAGAACAATAACAATGAAAACTGAACTGTATCAGCAATCTTTCAATATTTGGACAAGTAAACAGATTAATGCCCTGTGATTGGCTTGGTCTCTGAGTTCTGATTGGACAACAGCTGGCAGGCTGATCCAGTGCTTTCCCGCTCAGGACAGCAGATTAGATTCGCTTTAAGAAGATTCAGCCGCTCACTAAGCAGCACAGTTTAACTAAAACATTCAGTGTGTATGCCTGTGTGTTCATAAATCTGATCATATGTTAAATATGCATTTGTAGCTTTCGTCAACTATGTAAAAAAAGAAGCTTAAAGGGTTAGTTCACCCACAAATAATGTAATGTATTACTCACCCTCATGCCGTTCCACACCCTCAAGACCTCTGTTCATCTTCGGTACACAAATGAAGATATTTTTGTTGAAATCCGATGGCTCAGTGAGGCCTGCATAGCCAGCAATGACATTTCCTCTCTCAAGATCCATTAAAGTACTAAAAACATATTTAAATCAGTAAATGTGAGTACAGTGGTTCAATATTAATATTATAAAGCGACGAGAATATTTTTGGTGCGCCAAAAACAAAACAAAAAAACATGACTTATATAGTGATGGCCGATTTCAAAACACTGCTTCATAAAGCTTCGGGCAGTGATGCCATATAAGAAGCATTCTGGGTTTGACAAAGAACCTTTCAGTGAGCTGTTCATGTTTTTCTTAATGTGAAGAACATTTTTGATAACCTAAAGACCTGTTCACACCGGGACGATTTCGCGCGCGTTTAACGCCACGTGACTAAACAAAAGGCGCCAATGTGAGTGTGCACAACGACACGCAAAATGCCAGGCATAAAAGCGTCATTTTTTTAAAAAACGCCTCAGGTTCGTTTTTTTATTTTGACGCAGCGCGTTACAAACTGGCCGACCAATGAGATCAGTGCTTTTGTTCACGTGCCTGGAGCTGCTGAAGTGACAGTAAAACAAGGCTTGGTGGTGCTCAAGCACAAAACGGTCTTGCTGAGCTCACATTGATACGATGAAGAAGTAGTAAGTAGACAAAGAAGAAAATGAGCTGTAAATGCTGCTTGCCAGTTAATAAAAAGTGTGTGAATGGTTTTGGCCATAGACATAATCTATGGTTGTCTATGGTTTTGGCAAGCACGTAAAAAAACTGTCTCTCCTCTTCTTCTGTGTGACAAACGAGTGTCAGAAGCGTAAAGTGCCACAGTACCACCTTGTGTACCGGGAGCGCTATCTACTGAATTTGCACGTTCACCCGGCGCATCGCCAGTGAAAATTGCTTGGGTGTGAACACTCAAGACGCGCCGAAAAACGTCTCGAAAAACGTTGGTGATAAGCATGTGTGATATTCGTCCCGGTGTGTACAGGCCTTAAAGAACCTTAAGAGAGAAGAACCTTCACTATAAAGCATCTTTTGTGCGATGAAAAAGTGGATGTTAAAGGTTCTTCATGGAACCAGTTTTCAATAAAGAAACACTACACTATTATAGACTGAACACGTAATACAAATACACATGACGTCACCGTCACTTGCACTTTGAATCCTGTTTTCAAAAGTTTGTATCCCCCAAAACGCTGTCATCGTGTTACAGCCAAAATGCATACAAAATATTCAGTTGTTAGTTGAAAACAGTGTCGTGTAAACAGCCTCTAAGAGTGTGATTTTGTGGTTAAAAAAAAACACTGAAACAGGTGTTATAGTTAAGCATATATGGAACCTTTATGAAAAACTATAAACATTATAGAGGAGAAATATTTCTCTGTGCTTGCAAGTTCATGCAAGGATAAAAAAGCATAATACAGACAAGTTATATTTTATTAAATATGGAGAAGGAGATAAAGGGAGGACGTAATCATATTTCAGATATATTCAACCCTGCATTGATTGTCATGCCTTGTTGTAAATGCACTTGGCAATAATTTCAAATCTGAAATCGCACATCTGTTCCTAAAATGAAAACTCTAGCTGTTGAGTGTACACGGGTTGTACACTCATTATTGTGGTGCATTGTGGGACTGAATGAGTGCACTCAGTAACGTCCCCTATGTTTTCAGACACCACTAAAAATGGCTGTCCCCTCAAATAGTGCCCTATTTAAGGGTAATAGAGGTGATTTCAGACACAGCCAGTCACCCACTCTCACTTCGATCACACACACCTGTAGCTAATTATCTTCTAACATGGACTTGTATTTAAACTTTTTGCTGCTTCCAAAACTCAGAGGATGGAAGGATTCCAAGGTAGGAAGGCACCAAGGCACATCCAAATCCAATGTTAGCTTCACTTCCTTCATATCCTTTTATCTGATCGATTTTTGAAGGCAGCATAGATGTATCCTTTGCTGCCTTTGATATCCCACAATCCTGTGCGTTCCACGACAGTTAAGCTATAAAATAAAGATGGCATCTGAAAGTTGCTGTTGGGGGTCAGTTTGTGTGGAAACATTTTACACTTTTAATGTCATTTCGAGTGCGAAATTACTATTGTACTAGTTTTGGGACTGGTTCCCCTATAACATATAATCCAACAATCACCATGGCGACAAAATAAAAGGCTATGCGCTTAATAATGAATCAGACTGTAGACTCTTGCTTATGCTAAAACACAGAGCTTGTCACAGAAAACGTGGCAGCGAGTCAACTCTGTGTCAACAGATAACAAGCTCAAACAGCCAAGAACACAACTGTCAGTTATTTTCATTTTAACCAGAGGCAATCACAGCAATGAAGGTGCCTGACAAATAATTGGCTATAGATGCCAACATTAAAAAGGGACATAAAATAAGCGAAAAATAAAATAAAAAAGTCTGGGGAATTGTCATTGACGTGTTGTTTCTTTAGATCTTTAGTATGATTTAGTAGCTTTAATGTGCTGTAGAATTATGGCAGACTGTCTTTTTTAAGGGAATATTTCTTTACTGTCAAAAAACTGATTTCTCCTCATAACTGGCAATGCACTTAGATATAAATTTAAATGATGTGTTGTCAACTGAATATACAGAATTAAATAAATTGAAAATCATATTCATTGAGACTGCCAAATAAAGGTACAGTACTAAGGGAAGTGCTATTTGTAATAATCTATTATCCAACATAAATCCAATCCAAGCCCCTCTTTTGTCAGAAAGGTCAGGACTATTTCTCACTGAATTCTAGCTAGAGGTGCCTATACGTGAGGACGCAAATGCACTGACCGTGAGGAGATGTTCATTGCTGAACTATTATTCACCCTGTAAATGCCCCAAACTAATTTGGTTGGACAGTATAACAGCCTTCCAAAACTTCCTCAAACACACTGATACAGCTGTTTTGTGTTAAGATCTGTGTCAATGTATTTGTCCTCTGAATTAAATTACACAGGAAAGATAGAAGAAGATTAGGGAGCGAGTTTGCGCTGAAATCCAATTCATGATTACTCTGTGAAAAAAAAATCTCTCTTGCTGTCCCTCTCTTCTGTATATATTTGTCTCATGATACTATATCTGTCTCCAACCCCCCTCCCTCTCTATTATTTACCTCCCAGTCTCGTCTCTTCATATCCCTCCATCACTGAGGTCAACCCCCCTGTGTAGGCCCTACCATCTGTGACTGGGATCGGCAAAATTCTTGTTATTTAAGTGTGCGCACGCTCTCTCTCTCTCTCTCTCTCTCTCTCTCTCTCTCTCTCTCTTTCTCTGTGGGTGTGAGTATAATCTTGCCAAAGCCTGTGTAAACAGGACTAATGCATTCTAAACTTTGGAGTCTGGTGTGAGCCATAGCCTAATCCCTCATAAACCTACATTTGACAGCTTTTCTTGCTTTTTCCTGTTTAGATCTCTCTTTCTGAACGTGACATTTTAGCTCTGTTCCAAAACCTAGGACCTTTTAAGTGATGTTTCATAGGCAGCATCATGTAAATATCATTCCTCTAACGCACAGGAGACTCAACGCACAATTGATTCCAATAGGATAGCATGTTGGAGCATAAAAGTGCATGGCACACAGAAAAGTTGACTATTTTAAATTGTTATTTTTGAGCTTGTTGCAGTGTGTTCTGGGATTCTTGGGATTCTTAGGTGAAGGATACATGTAGGTGGTTTCTAGGGTCTTCTGGGTGGTTATTTGCTGGTTCAAGTCAAAAGAGCACACATGGCTCATTTCTCTATTCCAAAGCAGGTCTAAAGGACTTATTTTTGCCATTTTATTTTTATATTGAAAGAAGGATAAGACAGAAAAGTAATAGCACACCTCTATCATACAATTTAAGATGTCATTCATGTTTGTAGCAGAAACAGTGCCGTGAGTTTAACGCCAAATTGTAATAGTTAAGGTTGCAAAGGGTGAAATTTGCCTTTTTGTAAGCATTGCTAATTACTTAAAGGGATAGATCACCCAAAAATGAAAATACCCCATGATTTACCTCCAGCCATAGGTGTATATAACATTTTTGATTTCAGATGAATACAATCGGAGTTATAGTTAAATAATGTCCTGGCTAATCCAAGCTTTATAATGGCAGGCGTAAAAAGGAAGGAATATGCCTTCAGTATTCAAGATACAGAATTTACCTGATGTGACATATGACGTAGGACGTAGGAAGTAATGTAAGCATTTCGAACTGCGAGAGGCATTACACTTTCTTCGTAAGTTGAATATGGAGGGCGGTCTAGCGGAAGCTCGATATTTGACTTTATAACGTGTTAAATATGGATTCTTACACAAACGCATCGCTTCACTTCAGAAGGCCTTTATTACCCTATTTTCCTTTTTGGATTAACTATCCCATTAAGTACTTTAGGCCATTATATACTTCAAATGAAATCAAAGAACAAACTGGTGTGACGTCATTTAGAAACAAAATCAGGTCAAAATGAAGTTCGTTTGGAGTTTGTTTTTGGAAAAGGTTTGCTACAGCTAGAAACAATTTTGAACTACCATTGGTCAATGGCAATTATGTAATAGGTACGTAAGTTTTGAGACTCTAGTCTGAATTGAGACTGAATTACATATTTACATTACTTGTGCTTACATATCCACGCCACTATGATTAGAGCTGGGTAGATTACTTACAAATTGTATTCGGTTACTGATTACAAATTACACAACAAAAATTGTAGTTAGTAATCCATTACATTACATATTTAAGGTAATATAATCTGACTACTTTTGGATTACTTTTGACCTAACTGGATTTGAGTATAATCTTGTACCATATTAATATAAAAAAACATAAACAAAGTGCATTAAATTATATTATGTCAGATTTTCCCAGATTGGGGTCATACAAATTTTAAATAGAAAATAAATCGTTTTAAAATAAAAACAATAAAAATAAAACATTACTAAAAAAGCCTGCATGACATGTGACCATTAACCGACAGAGAAACGTGCACTTAATTTTATTATTCATTATTATTATTATTTTTATTGACTTCATTTTATTATTGACCTAACTTACAAATTAAAATCTCAGGGGGTATTTCAATATATTAGGTCAAAGAAATTTCAGTTGACATGAAATTATGTGAATTTGTATATTTTAATGTGTTTGAAAGACACAAACCTTCCAAAGACATTAATACATCGTTAAATAATTCACTGAAAAGGAGTGATAATTGAAATAATAATCCATGAGTGAATCAGTAGCCGATTAGGTATGCAATGTTGCAATGTTGAGAAAACACTTATTAAAAGTTAAATGATTTCTGTAAAACCAGTAATCAAAGGCTGTGTGGGTCTCAGTTTTCAGTGATAGTCACATGACTTTGTGCGATTCCACAAACCTGGAAGACCTTCTGAACCTATACTAGCAGTAGGCATTTTATAAAGGAAAAGATAAAAGATAAAAAAGAAGTACGTAGTAGGGAGAATCAAATGAATTATGAATATTTGACTGCCATTGTGAGAATAATCATGTAATCAATAAAACAGTAACTGTAGTCTGATTATGCGTATTTTCAAATCTAATTACAAGTACATAATCTTTGGAATCTGATTACGTAATCCAGATTACATGTTATTGAAGGGAAAGCGTGCAGCACATATTAAAATATTCATCTAAACGCAATCAGCATTGTGAAATCAGGATGTTCACAAACAGAATATACCGCAGCAAAGGAATTTCGAATGTCTTTTTTTTGCCATGAGGATATTGGGGCCTTTAGTAATTTAGGGGTAAATATATGTCCCTGTTCATTAAAAAAAGACAGCAGTAGCTGTCACAGGGTGTTTTGGTGATGGTTCATGTTCCATGTTCCTCGTTCATGTTTTTAGTTTATCATGTTCTTGCTTTGTTTTAGTGTCATGTTCACAGTCTTGTCATCAAGGCTGGCTCTAGCTCTTTGGTTGCCCTAGGCAAGATTGAGTTTTGTGCCCCCCCCCCCCCCCCCTTAATTGTTAAAACCCACCGGCAAATAGTTGCCAGTGTATAGGTGTCATTTTCCTTCTGTAAGTATTTTTCTAGATATTATCCATGTTTTATATCTTAATGACACACAAGCATACAACCAAATAAAGGATTCAAGAAAAAAAAAAGTATTCACTTCCTGTCACATGAGACTGCCAACTTCCTACTCCTACTTCCAGGGAGCACAACGAAGGCAAACCCTCCCAAAGAAAGGATATTTTCATGTTCCTAATAAGTATTTTTAGTTGACATATATATATCAACGTAATCATGAAGGTCTCTAGAATCATCCAAACAAAACAAATCTTACAACAGATCTATAGTTTTTAGTATACTTAGTCAAACATAATACTACGGTGGCCCAGTAGTGCACAACACAACGAAATTTAAAAAGCATACATAAGTTCACAACACAACGAAATAAATCCACAACACAACGGAATGAAACCACAACACAGCAAAATCAAGACACAACACAACGAAGTCAAGCCGCAACACAAAGAAAAATCCACAACACAACGAAATCAAGCCACAACACAACGAAAAATCCACAACACAACGAAAAGTCCACAACACAACGAAATAGCCACAACACAACGGAAATGCTCCCAACCACTAGGGGACTCTCGGAGTGCGCTAAAGTTAGTTTTCCTTGCATTGTTCTATATAGATTCGCCAATCTTACAAATATTGAAACACTACGATCAGTTTTAAGTGTGCAGTTGTATATCGACATGAAATATCAATTAAAAATCATTTACGTGCATAATAGCTGCATATTTATACTCGAGAACGCTTTGACCCGCTGCCTCGGCGCTAAGGGAGCGTCTGCCAATTCCACCAAGTTGAAATAATTTGTATGAATTAAATTAACTTTTTTTTTTTTTGATTTTCAAATTCCAATGTTGTGTTGTGCATTATTAAGTCAATTTTACCAATACAATCAAGCTGTGGAATTTTAACATGTCTGTTTTTAAATGTTAAAAAGTAATTTTAATTCATACAAATTATATATTTCAACCAATTGGTGGAATTGGCAGACGTTCCCTTAGCGCCGTGGTATCGGGTCAAAGCATTCTCGAGCATAAATATGCAGCTATAATGCATGTAGGTGATGTGATTTAAAATTAATATTTCATATAGATAAACAATGGTTAGCCTACATACTGTTGAAACTAATTGTGGTATTGATTTCTTTGTAAGATTGCCAACTCTATAGAACAGTGGCAACTTTACAGCGCTCCGAGTGCCCCCGAGTGGTTGGGAGCATTTCCGTTGTGTTGTGGCTATTTCGTTGTGTTGTGAATTTTTCGTTGTGTTGTGGCTTGATTTCGTTGTGTTGTGGATTTTTCTTTGTGTTGTGGCTTGATTTCGTTGTGTTGTGGTTTCATTCCGTTGTGTTGTGGATTTATTTTGTTGTGTTGTGAACTTATGTATGCTTTTTAAATTTCGTTGTGTTGTGCACTACTGGGCCACCGTAGATTATGAATAAAGATTGATCTGTTGAAAGCAGTTATTTTGAGTTAGATGCTAAATGTTCTCCTCTTATACATATTTGACATTGAAGGGGTGCATACAACATATTTGCCCACCGGCAACTATAGTTGCCACAGATTCAAATACGATTTTCAAGAAAAAATACAAAAACCTGGGGAAAATAAATGCAGAACATGCCATTCAGAAAAAAATTGGGCACAAATGGGTTAAGTATTTATAAAAACTATATAAACAAAAATGCTCCTATAGTTACTCCAAGACTTAAAAAGCTAATTATGACTTAAATGATACACAAATTATGACCCATAAACTGGATTAACTATACCCTCTACAAACAAAAGTGCTATTATGGATACACTGTACTTACCACTACAAAAATTAAAATATATAAGTTCTTGTAGCTCTATCCCTTTCTTAAATAATAAAAGATGAACAGTTGTTTCTGGCATTTCTATTCACCTTCAAAATTGACGCAGCATTAAAATTTGGCTCGTCTGGATTTCCTTATTGTCAGTGAAATGCGTAGTAATATGTAGATAACTAGCTAGCTAGTGATAGCTTAGTGACAGCAATAAAACGTCCAATGCCGTCCAATATTAGTTGATAATATCGATAATACGAAGTATATTTATTTCGTTTGACAGCTTTATGGCTGAGATGAGAAGACTTACCTCTATAATGGGCTTTCTTTTGATCGTGTGCCTTTCTCTTTTTCCGTCCCTGTGCACTCGAGGGTTTAGACCACATTTTTGAAGAACGCGCCAGTGATGAGCACTTGCCTGACCTAACGCCTGAACGCCTGTGCTCGACAATACTCACTATCAATTCAATCTAATAATCAGGTTAAGTAATTAAACGTGCGGCTGAGGGGGCGCCCAAGGATGATCATGTTTAATAAACAGTATGTTTTATTTCGCTTGTTTTAATTCTATGCTTAATGGGAAGTAAGTTTAAGGGCGCCACTAGAGGGCACCTGCGCGCGCCCCCAACACATTTGTCGCCCTAGGCAACCGCCTAGCTCGCCTATAGCAAACGCCGGCCCTGCTTGTCATGCACTTCCTGGTCTTGTCATGTGATTCCCACCAGCCCACGAGCCCGCTGTCCCGCCCAAGAAAATTTTGGGGGGGGGGCAAGGGGTACATGGAGGCCATGAAGGCCACGCCTCTGTGGCCCCCTGAACCGCCATTACCGCCATGGCCTGTTGAACTGCCGTTACCGCCATGGCCTGGTGAACTGCCATGGCCTCCCACGCCTGAGGGTCCAGGTCCTCCCACGCCTGAGGGTCCAGGTCCTCCCACGCCTGAGGGTCCAGGTCCGCCCACGCCACAGGGTCCAGGTCCGCCCACTCCACAGGGTCCAGGTCCGCCCACGCCACAGGGTCCAGGTCCGCCCACGCCACAGGGTCCAGGTCCGCCCACGCCACAGGGTCCAGGTCCGCCCACGCCACAGGGTCCAGGTCCTCCCACGCCACAGGGTCCAGGTCCTCCCACGCCACAGGGTCCAGGTCCTCCCACGCCACAGGGTCCTGGTCCGCCCACACCACAGGTTCCAGGTCCGCCCACGCCACAGGGTCCAGGTCCGCCCACGCCACAGGGTCCAGGTCCGCCCACGCCACAGGGTCCAGGTCCGCCCACGCCACAGGGTCCAGGTCCGCCCACGCCACAGGGTCCAGGTCCGCCCACGCCACAGGGTCCAGGTCCGCCCACGCTCCCAGGCCCGTGCAAGTCATGTCTGGGTCCGGTGCCCCTGCACGGGCCTGGCCCACCATCCCTCCACCAAGACCGCCCCCCAAGACTTTTTGTTGAGACTCTCTGTTAGGCCATTGGTGTTATGGTTTTGTTTGGGCGTCAGGGGCCGCCCATAGAGGGGGGGATCTGTCACAGGGTGTTTTGGTGATGGTTCATGTTCCATGTTCCTCGTTCATGTTTTTAGTTTATCATGTTCTTGCTTTGTTTTAGTGTCATGTTCACAGTCTTGTCATGCACTTCCTGGTCTTGTCATGTGATTCCCATGCCCTCATGTGTTGTCATGTCATTGGTTCATTGTCTCATCACTGTTCACAGGTGTCACTTGTCTTGTCATTAGTCTGTGTGTATGTAAGCCCTCATGTTTGCCATGTGTCTTTGTCAAGTATTGAATGTTGTAACCCGCTGTCGGTGAGTTCTGTTAATTAAAACTCTTTATAGTTTGTTTTTGCCAAGTCCTTGTTTTACGTTTTTGTTTGGAATAAAGCTGCATTTGGGTCCAACAACTTGCCTCAAGTGGAATACTACGTTACAGTAGCAATAAGAAGTAAAAGTGAGGTAACAGGTTTGTCTGACTATCACCAGACCAAGCTCAATTTAATATTGAACATTGGTCTGGGGAGTCTGCTCTGTATTTTCTACTGCACATGCGAGCATAAACACGCATAAATTAAATGACTCTGTACGCAATTGGATAGTCCTTCAACCAACCAGACCACAAGAGGCGTGATAAACAAGCATAATTCAAATGACTCTGTATGCAAATGGATAGTCCTTCAACCAATCAGGCCACAAGAGGCGTGATCAACGGGCAACGACCCATCGCTTCTCTATCCGTCATCGTGATAATCCCTCCAATAGCGGGCCAGGTGGACAAGCCAGTCTGTGATTGGTTCCCGCAAAAGTGTAACAGAAGCAGTAGAAATGAATGTACGGATTTCCAGACTGAGTTGCCGGGCGAAATCAAATCGCTGGCAGATCAGGCTGGGTTTACCCAGTCTAGTAACAGGTGTTACTTCAATAGAGAATCTTGCTCGCATACACAGTTACTCACCCAACACACAAAATTACACAACCGAGCAGGGCTTGACATTAACACCCGCCTTTCTTTGTTCTTTTTTATAGCCTAACAAAAATAACTGGAATCATATTAAATTTCTCATATTAGCCTATGCTCATATTGCTCACCCCTTGCCCACCTGCACATACCAGCTGATATACAATGTAGTCTTGATTTGGGTGGTCACTCTGTATTTGAAAGGGTTTTAAATCTTCTAAATCAAGTAAAATGACCCAACATCAAGTAATTTAAGCATGCCAAAGTCAACTTTAATCATATAAAATGTAATTTCCAAACAGCAAAATTGTGGCCAGTGAAAATGCTAAGTTGCTAGTAACTTTGGAAAACCACTAGCCACAGTGGCTGGTGAGCAAAAAAGTTTATGTCAAACCCTGCAACCGAGCAATAGCTCTCTAAATGATGACACTGTAGAACAGACTGAAACAAAACAGGAAAAAGAATAGGAAAGCATCCTAGAATAGTATCCGTGTTTGTGTTTTTGTGATCTCTCCTTTCCTGATGCTTTTGAGGTGTAAAAAATAGATTTGCTCCCTGTTGCGATGACCCCCGTGGTCCTTAAAGATTTCTCTTTTGGACTCCGTTTTCTTAACTCTTACTGAACACACACACAAACACACACACACACACACACACACACACACACACACACACACACACACACACACACACACACACACACACACACACACACACGCGCACACACAAACACAAACACACACACACACACACACACACACGTACATTGTGTTTCCATGTTTTTTGGGGAAATTCCATAGGCATAATGATTTTTATACTGTACAAACTGTATTCTATCCCCCTAACCCTTGACTTACATACAAATATATATATATATATATATATATATATATATATATATATATAAAAACATCACTTAGTATGATTTGTAAGCTGTTTTCCTCATGGGGACCAATAAAATATCCCCACAAGGACAAGGATTTTGGATATTGCCATCCTTGTACCCATTTTGTCCCCATACCATAGGGTTTACCAGGACCACACACACACACACACACACACACCAACACACCCCAGTTCACTTACACTGATTATGAGTAGATATGAATCTTAAAAATATTGCATCTGGATTGACTCCAGATACAATTTACTGGGGCAATAAAATCTCTTTTTTTCTATTCCAACAAGAATTTAACATCGCTGTTATACTCCCAGTACATAATACAGTGTGCATGTGTGAGTGAGTAAAAACATGTAGGACTACAGTCATTATTCTCTGATAAAAAAGCACAGGCTGTAATGATTTCTATCATTATAGTGATTGATTTAAAGCTCGTTACAGTGCTAGATCATTTAAGCCAATGAAAAGAGAGTCTGACTAACGGTTAGGAGTTCTCAAATTGACACTAAAAGCTAAAGCCCTGGAACATTTCATGTAGTCTAAAAGCCAGCAGTAATTATAAACAGAGACTGCACTCTCTCACACACACATACACAATTACAGTCGCTGGGTTTATTTATTTTTCTTTTGTCCGGCGATTAATCTAATGGCTTTATGTAAAAAATAACCTTTTGTAGATTTTTTTCAGTCCATTCATAATGTTAGGTTTAGTTGGGGTCCACCAATAAACAGGCCATTGTTAACCATCAAGATTTCTTAACTTATATAACTTCAGTTTTGATTGGCCTATCATGTTCACAATTTTGCCTCTGAATTTAGATTTCTCTTAATGATTAATGTTCGTTAATTATACCTTTAGCCCTCTGGTGCTGTTCAAGTGTCGGTTGAAAATGATGTTTTTTTTTTTTTTTTCAATTAAATGTACTAGGCCTATATTTGAGTTTGATAATTTTTTGTATTTAATATTTAGTATTTTTAGGGCATTTATGATACTAAATTATATTTATGTAGTAGTTATAATCCATTTATTCACTTTTTGAGCAAAATTCATTTCCAAATTAAACTTGAATGAATTGGAGCACAGATGGAAGTTTGTTTGCTTTTTAAAAACAACACATGGTAGATTATTGCGTAAGTGAAAAACGTTTAAAAAAGTTAACTTAAATTTTTTTATACAATTTTACATTTATTGTTATGGAAAAAATATGAAAATTTTTATGCAAAATATAGATTAAAAAAATTTAAATAAACATTTTACTCTGTAAGAAAATCGAAGCTGTGTTGCAAATTTGATCTCAAAAAACGAGCGTTCAGTAAGATTTTGTACCAAACGTTTCCAATAGATGAAATTTATGTTTCTCACTCATATGAATTCATACGATTTGTCTATACTGCAGTGATAGGTTTTAGGGGTAGGTCATTCATATGAAATCATACGAAATGACCAACTCGTCAAATACGTACGAATTGCCGTGAGATCAGGTTGGTTTGTTGCTTAATCATGAGGTCTTTTCTAATTATTAAAATAAATGTAAAACTATTCTTGCAAGAGGTTGATTTATGTTCACCCAAAAATAAAATTTTCTGTCATTAATTACTTACCCTCATGTTGTTCAACACCAGTAAGACCTTTGTTCATCTTCGGAACACAAATTAAGATATTTTTGTTGAAATCCGATGGCTCAGAAAGGCCTCCATTGGCAGCAATGTATTTTGCACTCACAAGACCCATAAAAGGTACTAAATACGTCCATCATTACAAAGTCCATCTCACTACAGTGGTTCTACAATAATTTTACTCACAAAGCACCATGACAAATGCGTGAGAATATGACGTCGAGCACAGTTCGGGCATCCATGAAATGCACACTTTAGCACCATTTTGAGTACTACACCAAGACCTAAAGTACAAGCAATGTAACTCAACAGCTTAGATACGGCGCGTCTTCCTCTGCTTGTAAACAAAGCTCCTCGCTTCCGAGTCATGTGTCAGAACGCCGGCTCTACTCTCGCGCATGCGTCGTGGTGCTTCATGAGTTCACGTCTGAGGCCCAGAATAAAGTTGAATAAAGTTGCTATTTTGATTTTTTTTTTTTGCGCACAAAAACTATTCTCGTCGCTTCATAAAGTTATTGTATTTTATTTTTGTATTTTTAGTTATTGGACTTTGTAACGACATCTTTAGTACCTTTTTTATGGGTCTTGTGAGTGCAAAATACATTGCTGCCAATGGAGGCCTTTGTGAGCCATCAGATTTCAACAAAAATATCTTCATTTGTGTTCCAAAGATGGTGGAAAGTCTTACGGGTGTCGAACGACATGAGGGTAAGTAATTAATGACAGAATTTTAATTTTTGGGTAACCCTTTAATAATTATAAAATAAAAATCTGGCCCACTCTTATGGCTCGTTTTCACCAAGCGGTACAGTACAGTACGATAAACGGGGCGGTAAACCCTGATCCGGCTTGCGTTTCACTGTCAACAGTATAGCTACACCCTTTAGGTATCGCACTACTGTGCTAGGTACCTCAATGGAAGGGTCCCAAAAAACTGGTATGGATACAGTTTGGTAACATTCACAACTTCTGACAATTGAAGCGGAAATAATAATGTACTGTACTGTATTGCACCGTACTGTTCTGTGGAAACAAGCCATTAGAGCCCTATGTCTCATCTTAGAGACAGAGTCAGTTCGGCATTCAAGAGCCATTAATGGAAACTCAAACTATGAAAATCTTTTAGAATCATAAAATCAACAAACACCAAAACTGCAAAGAGTTTTGCGAGAGCACTGGGCTCCCTCCTGTTCTAATATTCAGACAGTTACTCACTTACACTATACGAAAACATAAAATGCTCAGCCCTGACAAAAACACCCACAACAGTCTTTAGGCAAGCTTTGATTTGAATAAAAAGAAGAAAATATGGCTGGAAAAGTCCTGGCCTGTAAAAACAGGGGTTTGTGATTGATAATGTTTTGGGCCTAAAGGCGCAAGATCAGCAGTACTGGCCTGGGAACAGTAATTTTCATTAGTGTAGGACAGGAACGATAATGGAAGAGTATAAACACTCGCACACACGCACACTCACACCAGCAGTAGTAAGAGTCACTTCTGCATGTGACGTGAAACATTTTAGAGTGGGGCAGGCCAAAAGGACATGCCCAGCTTGAACTGAACACATAATGACACAAACAGTGAGGGTACCATCAACATGACATGCAGACTACACAAACTTGACACATGGACGAGATAAGAGTGTCATTAGCCAGAGATTATGTGAGAAGCATACAGCAGGTGGTAAATAATGAGGGGTTTTTTTTGGCATTATGGATGTTGAAATGACAAATAATACCCCAGGCTAGTCTGTATCTCACACGGCTTCTGCTCAAGGGTACAGCAGATATAATAGTGTGGTGCCAAAAGACGACAAACCCAAAATCCACAGGAAGAGTGTAAAACATGAGAGAAACTAACGCTAACAGTCCTGATTGAAAAATCTTTCTGTGAACCATGTTTTTTTGTTCATCACAGACACTAATAAATATACAGACCTGTTTCTCTAGAAGAGACCTTTTCAAAAGCATCACCTGTTTTAATAAAATTAAAACTATTCAGACATTAAAAAAGTAAAAAAATTGAAAATGTTAACAAAAAACCCTAAAAACACAATTGTTCTATTTTTTTTTTTTTTACTTAATACTACTATTATTTTACTATTACTGCGATTTATTATAATATTTTTTATATATTTCCTTTGAGTATGCCTGATGCCTCCCAGCATGCAAAATATGAAGACGCTCATAAACTCCCAAAATGCTGTTCTTCCATCCGGTTGTGCATTTTCGAGTTAGATCCCTCTCAATCACCAGCTGAGCTAACTGGGCCTTTCATTTGTGAATCATTGAGAGTCTATGGTCCGTAACATTTCAGAGAGTATAAAATCAATTCTTGCAAGCTGCCAGAACTAGTCATACACAGCTTTTAAAAAAAATTATATGATTTAGCTCATTTCCACAGAGGTGCAGAAATATTCCGAGAATAATTGTAGTTTACATCATTTGATCTGTAGCCTAATTATGGGAACCTTGATACACTACCATTCAAAAGTTAATAAGTTGGGATTAAGTTAATAAGATTTTGGTAACACTTTATTTTTACAGTGTCCTTGTTACATATGTTACATGTACTTACTATAGTAATACAATTAAATGATGCATAATTGCATGCAACTAACCCTCAACCAAACCCTATTCCTACCCTAACCCAATAGTAAGTACATGTATGTAGTTAATTCATATAAATATATAATTGAACTGTAACTATTGCACCTTAAAAATTAAGTGTAACCAATTATTTTAAATGGAAAGTAATAATTTTATTCATCAATGATGCATTACAGTGATCATCAGTGTTATTTTAAATTGTAATAATATTTCATAATGTTATTGTTTTTTCATCAGTAATAAGATTGCACAATATTACTGCATTTTTCATCAAAATAATACAGCATTGGTTATTAGCACAAGAGACTTCTTTAAAAAATATCAAAACATCTTAATTCTTCATTTTTTTACCATAAAATCACTATACATTTTATAGCATTTAATATTAATGACAATAAATAAATCATATAACCATTATTAATATTGAGCACCAATAATAACATACACAATTTATCAGAAAATCAGCATATTAGAATGATAATTTTAAATGAGTACTAAAAAATCAATTGTAATTTCCTGTTTTAAGCATGGTAGTACCACACCATTCTTTGAAGCATCTTTGAAGCATGAATATGGAATCATTCAGTACCATGGAATATAGTGGTAGTATTATAGCCTGACACCACGGTACTTGCACCGTACATTTTAGCAAGGGACAGCAAGTTATAAGAGAGACATCTAGCTAGCTCTTAGCACTGTTAGAGAGCAATGGTGACCTTTAAATGTTGGATGAAATATGTTTTGGCTTTCTAGTAACACACTACGCAACTCTCAGCATGTTATGAAGGATATGAACTAAAGAGCCATCTGCACTACAGGGTCAGAACGGTGTGTCCATTTTTAATGAAGGTGGCATTCGTGTTTGTTTGACCATGAAGTCGTAATGAAAGCATCATGCCTGTCTGTTTCCTGCCAGCTCTTCCCATCACAGCATATTTCCAGTCTCAAAGGGGACCGAGGAAGGAGAAGAACATCTACATACTAAAGCAGCACTTTCATGTTTTAATGTATTTACCAGCACTACACACGCACACACCTTGAACAAATGCAAGATGGCATATGGAGAGCTTGTATCATCAGGGAGCTGTAGTGAAGGCATGTTAAACTCATGGCTCCCATGCTGAACATGTTCAAAGACATCTACCGCCCAGAGCTGGGCCTGCGTTTCCCCAAAGCATCGTGAGCCCAAGTCGATCGTGGAGACCATTGCCACCAACGTGTTCTACGATCAACTTGACTCATAATGCTTTTGGGAAACGCGGGGCCAAAACAGATACATTACAGAGCCTCCTGCTACATGATTTGAACTTCTGTTCAGGATGACATATTACCCACGTCCAGCCAAGCAGAAAGAACTGTACCCAGGACGACACTAAGAAAAAAAAATCTTGTTTCCTCTCATGTTGGAATGTCCCGCTAGAACTGCACCACTAGGAAATGTTGACTTTATTCCTCTGTTTTTGCAATTCTTTCTGCAGGTTCCTTTTTCATTCCTGTCCAAGATTGGAAGAAGACGACTGGAAAACCCTTATGCCAAAGGACTCCACCGAGAAGACACAGAGACATGAAACTGTCTTAAAGTTGGCTACTTTTATATGTACATGTATCACCTATGACAGAAGCACTAAGAGATTTACGTTAGATAAATTACTAGCTGAAGTCATACAGTATCTGCAGCCTCCCAAACAATTGCATTGTCTGCTAAAAAAACCCATTATTAATTAAATTAAAATAGTTAAGCATCTTTAAAACAAGATCATTTTAACGCAAAAGCTAAATTTCATAAGTGTATAATCTTTGTGGCAACAAATGGAATTGCAAAAATGACTGTTTCAAACTGGTTGAACCCTGAATACTGCAATGTCTGTCATTGGTTGAACAAACAGCTAGCCCTGCCCCTAAAGTCACACCATTGGTTGAGCATCTTGCTGTGTGTGGCTGGTTGGAATTAAATATTACTTTAATAAACAATGCAGCAATCTTTTTATAGTTCCACAGAGTCACAGTGTTTAAACTTTCTGGGGAAATCAGCCTACAAATGGCTGACACGCACTCTTAAAAATGAAAGGTTCTTTATTTGCATCAGGATGCTTGGTAACACTTTATTTCGATGGTCCACTTTAGACATTCTCCTAACTATAAGTACTTCTGCAACTACATGTCAACTATCAGTCATTAGAGTATTAGTAGACTGTCTGATTAATATCTGCTTACATTTTATTTTGATGGTCCAGCAACAGACATTCAATCAACTATAAGGCTACATTCACACTGTCAATTTTGGGTATTGACAACCGCATTTAGTAACAAGTGTGAGTCTCAAAATGTTGCGTTCACACAGCAACTTACAGTAGAGTCTCGAATACTGTCTGTATGAATGTGCAACGAGAGTCAAGCCTGTATTCTCTTATTAGTAACCATAGTGACCTAAGCAGTGGCGGCTGGTGATAATTACTTTTGGGGGTAAGTTTTTTTTTTCCAGTGCGGGCGGGGGTGGGTGGGGACAGGTCTGTAGTATCAAGATGCATGTTGACTAAATTCAAGCATTAAAGAGAAAACAGTGTCTTCACTTTTATCTTTTTACACATTCATTTCCCACATATAATTGAACGAGGAAAGGAAAAACAAAAGCAACAACAGACTAGCATGTTGATTGAACATAAATTTTGCTCTCCTTTCTTTCTGGCCAGCAAATTTCTCAATGACTCTCTGATTAAAGTCAGTCATCTCAGTAGTGTCATGACGTTTGCATTGTTCAGTTAGATATTTGAGGACTCTTATCCCCGTTGTTGTCCACAAAACTTCAGTACCGACACTTAGAAATAAAAGACAGGGAAAGCAATAAAGGGCATTGCTAACAACACATCCAGCCAGCCACCTACGTTTCTCATAACAAGCGTGTGAAGCTCAGAGTGCAGCTTTGTCCTCTGTCACTGGCCTGCTGCTGGATTTGTAAATCGCGTTGGTCCGGTTCGGGATCCTTTATCCTATTTTTTCTTCCAACGAACGCCTTGTGAAAGAATTTGGTTTAACTGCTGCCATTTCTAAAAAAGTGATCATCCTAATAAGGTTTTGGCGGAGTCGGAGTGTTACAAGTAGACAGGAGGCAGACACAGATGTAAACTAGTGCTGTCAAACGATTAAAATATTTAATCGCGATTAATCGCATTAATGCCATAGTTAACTCACAATTAATCACAATTAATCGCACATTTTTATTTATTCTAAATGTCCCTTGATTTCTTTTTGTCCCATTATTTTTTCTTATTTTAATGCTCTTATCAACATAGAAAAGTGGATCGGCTTGCTTTGTTCAAATGTTTGTTTTATTGAAAACAACATTGGCATACTGTAGTGTTCGATTTCACACCAACATTCTCACTTGAAGCAGTCATTCACACTTGGAGCAAATAATCGCTCACACAATGTAACACTGTCCATCAATAAAAGGGTGAAAAAAATACTTTGTTGCACAAACAGCCCCTTCAACAGCCCTTTCTAAGGGATCAAAACAGGGTGATACAAAATAAAATTACAAAGTGCACATGCAAGGTAAACTAGGACTCCGCCTATAGTGCAGTTAAACCAGGGGTCGCCAACTAGCGGACTCCGGTCCAAATCCGGACCGCGAAGCCTTTTGACGTAGGCTAATGAAACAGTTAACGTTGCAATGCTCACTGTTGCGTTCAGACCCAGACGCGCGGTCAAGCATGCAGGTGCACCGGACGCGAATGACGCGACATGCACGCCGCTTAATTCGCGCCGCAGAATGTCTATTTGCGTCTTTGCATTGACTTAAATCACTCGCGCAAAACGCTTCATTCGCGTCCGGTGTGAATGCACCATCAGAGCAGAAAGCAGCGCTCAAGACAAGCACTTTTAGTTGAAGACCCCTGAGTTAAACCATGGCATAATACGTTTCTCATTTCGGCGTCTCACGCTTGCCATCCACGTCTACTCTTTTAATGGCCCAAACAAGTGTGGGCAGCCGCAGCGTGCCTGATGTTTTGTTTCCGGTCTAGCTACATCCGGAGTGGTGTTGTAGTTTTTCTAACGTTACTAGTTGCTGCAACAGCATGTGAAAAAACTACAAAGTTTGTTAGACCAAAAAGAACGTTAATCTCGCGATAAAAAAATTGACGCCGTTAAAATAGGTTTGCGTTAACGTCGTTAATAACGCGTTTAACTGACAGCACTAATGTAAACAGGTATGGTTAGTTTATTTGACCACAGTAGAGCATGTGATGTGGAGCAGGTGAGTAAACCGGTTGTTGGTAGATAAGATGGTGATACGAGAGAGAGAGTTACTGTCTTTTGTATTGAAGGTGGAATGACGCTGGAGCCTGGAGGTAAATGGAGACTGGAGATTGCTGGAGACTGGAGATCGTTGGAGACTGGAGATCGCTGGAGTACAGAGGGACGGACAGGAACACACCCACACAGCAGACAAGGAACACGGAAGGAGGGAGACACGCTGGAGACAGGTAGTATCAGTAGTAGAGTCCTTGAGGTAAGCATAGGCAGAAGTATATGCGAACGAGACCGGACGTGGAGTGCTGTGTGCGTGTGCTTCTTATAGTGCTGGAGATGAGTGCCATGATGAGGTGCAGGTGATAGTGATCAGTACTCTGGGGATGGAGTGCGCTGTGATTGGTGGAGGGTGGAACCTGACGTGTCTGTGACACGGAGTGAATGTGTCGCCCGCGCACTTTCGCTTTAGTGGCCAAGAGCGTAAAGTTGAATGACAGGTGACGAGAACCAATCAGATTGGATAAAATAACACGCATCCAATTCTGATTTACCAGGGACGCAGCGACCTGCGTCCGGAGGAGGATCTTTAAGAAACCAATTAGAGACCAGCTTCAGGTCACATGCTGCCCGTATATTTTTAGACTCAGATAGACATCCATTTGTCCGGCGTCCCTCGCCCATGAAACCGTATGAAACATATTGAAGAACATATAAAATACTTAACCGATCAAAGCCAGTTTTTATTAAATGCTGAGGCTCTTACTAACAGCCGGCACGTCGTATGAGTAAACTATTTTATTTTTATTTCACTTTTATATCATTTTTGTATACATGTATATTTCTGGAATTTTGATGGGGGCGGCGCCTCAGCGCCCTCTATTGACCAGCCGCCACTGGACCTAAGTAATATCAAATATGGCGACGTTCATAAAACAGAAAAGTCTTATCACTTTTCATCCATCAAAGTCATGAGTTTATCCATCAAATCTTCATTAACCGACAGAAGCTTCAATGTAAACACGCTAGCCGGACCCTGTAACCGTTGGACTCGCGTCTCAAGTCCTTTGCAGCCTTTCGATCATGACACAGCATTTGAGTCATGCATGGAACACAAAACTGACAGGAGGCGCTCCAGTGAAGAACAGGGCTGGATCTAAATGACATACAGCTCGTAAGTTACCAAAAGCGAAACCAAACACGAAACACTTCAGCAGAGCGGCTCTCTCGCACTGTATGACGTGAGAGACAAGTTGGCCAGTGTGGTTCCGTTCACACAGCACAGGTTTTTCAAGAATGCGGTTGTGAGTCCTGAAAATGTACAGGTGTGAGTTCGGTTTTTTATTAAATGCTGAGGCTCTTACTAACCGCCGGCACGTCGTATGAGTAAACTATTTTATTTGACTTTTATATCATTTTTGTATACATGTATATTTCTGGAATTTTGATGGGGGCGGTGCCCCAGCGCCCTCTATTGACCAGCCGAATGCAATTGTCACGCCTGTAAATAACTGTACTGCGTGTGAATGTAACTGGATTAAAGGGATAGTTCACCCAAAAATGAAAATTCTGTAATCATTTACTCACTCTCAAGTTGCTCCAAACCTGTATGAGTTTATTTGTTCTGCTGAACACAAAAGAAGATATTTTGAAGAATGTTTGTAACCAAGCAGATAGAGCAACCATTGACTACCATAGTACCCATAGTACCCCCCCCCCCCCCACCCCCCGCTATGGTAGTCAATGGTTGCTCTATCTGCTTGGTTACAACCATTCTTCAAAATATCTTCTTTTGTTTTCAGCAGAACAAAGAAACTTATACAGGTTTGGAACAACTTGAGGGTGAGTAAATGATGACAGAATTTTCATTTTTGGGTGAACTATCCCTTTAAGGACTCAAATGCAGGACTAACAACCGTATTCTGCTGCTGTGTGAACGTGGCCTAAGTAACTTTGCAGCTAAATCAGGTCAAGTCAAGTCACCTTCATTTCTATAGGGCTTTTCACAACACAGATTACTTCAAAGCAGCTTTACAGTGATGATAGTTTAATTTAGTTTTAGATGAAAAGCTAAAGTAAGTTTTTGATGGATTAATTTCTGTTGTAAAAACTGATTTCAAAATGTAAAAACGCATGTTCAAAAAATATTGCACAAAATGAAAATTATGTAAATATTATTATTATAAGTGTGAAAAAAATGAAGCGCATGATTTAATCTCTTAAATGTCTTAGTGTGTGTTTTGGTCATAATTTAGACTTTTTAAAATCTAATGTCAGCTTTTTATCTCATAATTAGGACTTTTAATCATAGTTTAGATTTTTAAGTCAGAATTTTGACTTTAAATCAAACATTTTGAATTTTTTAAGTCCTAATTTCAACTGTTCGTCTCACAATGACTTAGCGTGTCATATTTTTGACTTTTTGTCTATTGAAGAGGACTTTTAAAATCATATTTTCAACATTTTATCTCTTAATTATGACTTTATGATAATTGAAATGAGCTGATCATTAATATAGTTGAATATTTAGTGTCCCCAATTGAGCAAGCCAAAGTCAAAGACTCAACCCTATCAATTATATCAACACTCTACTATTAATCTAATGAGAGTTAGTTGACAAGTACAGTAGTTGCAAAGCTACTTTTAGTTAGTAGAATGTCTAAAGTGAACCGTCGAAACAAAGTGTAACTGAATGTTTAACATCCATGGAACTTTTGCATAAAGGTTCTTTATAGTGAAAATTGGCTCTTTAGATTTTTTTTCCCCAATTGGAATTTTTTTCGGGGAGTTTTCTATGGCACTGCTGTGAAAACCCTCTTTTGGAACCTGTGTTTTTAAGTCCAGTAATGCTCTGGCAGTCACCCGTCACAAGCACTGCATATCACCACTTCTAGTTTTCTAACAATTTTTTTTTTTTTTTTTTTTTTGCAGTGCATGAAAATGGGAAAGCCAAAGAACAACTTAATTTGCACTAATTACTTCATTACACTAGACTGAGTGCATTAATATGCTGCAAATGTACAAGAATCGTAGAGAGCATTTAATTAACCTTACAGTAGAACAATGAAACTCATCTTTAGACATATATTTATATACTTATAACTGAATATAGGTTGGAGCTGTGGAGTGGTGGTACGTTGCTTTGACACATTGAGCTTATTGTGGGCGACAAGAGATCAAATCCAACTTGTGACATTCTGCAATCCACATTTTCTTGTTCTTTCTGTATTAATATATCAATAAAAGTGGCAAACAGCCAAAACTTAATATCATGGCACTTGGAGCTGTGGAAACCCTGACTGACAAGAACAACAATCGGTGTTTTTCAGCCTGTGGTCAAAAACAGGCATTCTATCACTCACTGTCGCTTTCTGTTGAGCAAGTTTGTTTATGAGGGACTGACGGCAAACAGGCATCACCCTGTTAGTGCATTAGACTGAAGACATATGCCTGGATAATGAACAACTCTTTCACCAGGACACTGACAGCATGCAAGAGACGCACACCAGCCTCACATTCCACATAAATAATGCGATCTACTCCCTGCTACATGATAAACAGTGTGGGAGAGCCGTCTGATGAACGCACAACAAATGCAGGATTTGAAAAATGTGCCATATTTCACATCCCGCTTCATCAAAGCTTAATAAACATCAAGATGAGAATTTGTTAATCTTCCTTCCACTTCACAGGGTCCTCTACAGTGAATTTATCTTTTAATCAAACTCTGATTCAAACAAATGCTAGATGGGAAAAATAAATTACACTACAAAATGTCATGCCTCAGCATTAAAGGGAAAGTTAAGACAAAATACCAACCTTTATGACTTTCTTCCGTAAAACACCAAAACAACAAGATTTTGCTTTAATGAAGATAATACTTTTATTCAGCAAGCATGCATTAAATTGATCAAAAGTTGTTACTATATATATATATATATATATATATATATATATATATATATATATATATATATATATATATATATATATATATATATATATATATATATATATATTCTATTAACCCTTAATCGCCCCTCAAGTAGGGTTTACGTTTGAGTCCCTTGGACCCCAAACTTTTACAGAGCGATTGCATAAGGAAATATATTTTTTTTTACATGGAAAACTATATATCATTTTTTTTTTATTTACCTCTCAACTATACATTTATGCTGTGTTTTTGTGGGTATTTGGTAGTTTTTTACCTATTTACTGCACAAATACTTAACTATGTCATAAATTGGCTCATTAAAAATTATTTTTTTATAAAAAAATCACTTGAATGATGATCTTAAATAAATATAAATAGTTTTTGGACATTGCTCTATGTGTTAGGGATAGAATACCGCCATCTGTAGGTTTGTGGAAAAACTTTAGGAATTATAGTTAAAGAGAAAGAGAGTGCAATGACCACATTATCCAATAGAGGTCCATAGGGAAGTTATGCAAAAGTTAAACTGCCTTTCATCTTTCTTTTATTTGCCCTGTTCCCTCTCTTTCTCATGATTGTTCCATGTTGTATTTGTGCTCTAGTATTTGTCCTTCATTTATGTATGGACTTTTTTCAGATTTATGCCAGTTTTGTTGATTTTATTTGCCAGTTTCTATAAAAATGCTCTCTGTTGCAGTCACACACATGTGTGTGTTTGTGTGTGTGTGTGTGTGTGTGTGTGCGTGTGTGTATGAGACAGAAAGTTCGTTCCACTTTGTGTTTATGCTCTAGGACCAGATCTTGATATAAATGTAGACATTTTCAGATTTATACTGGATTTAGTTGATTTTTTTTTACAAACAAAGTGAAAAAAAAGCATTTTTTACATTTCCCATTCATTGCCAAAATCCAAAAAAATGCTCCAGACACCTGTGTTTGTGTTTGTGTGTGTGTGTGTGTGCGTGTGAGTGAACATGCTTGTTCCATATTGCATTTGTGCTCTAGTATTAGTACTTCATTTATGTATGAAAATCTTTCAGATTTATGCCAGTTTTGTTGATTTTATTAGCCAGTTTCTTTAAAAATGCTCTCTGTTGCAGTCACACACATGTGTGTGTTTGTGTGTGTGCGTGTGTGTATGAGACAGAAAGTTTGTTCTACTTTGTGTTTATGCTCTAGGATCAGACCTTGATATAAATGTGGAAATTTTCAGATTTATACTGGATTTAGTAAAAAAAATTTGACAAAAAAAGTGAAAAAAAAATTTTTTTTTTACACTTTCCCATTCATTTTCAATGTGGGGTCAATCTGACCCCGAGGGACTTAAACGGTAAAAAAAAATTTACACACCTTTAGAACAACCAAATCAAGCCCAGATTTTTTGTGCATGTTTAGATAGATTATTTAGGAAAAGTCACAGAGTCTCATGGCCCTGAGATGAAGGGAACACTTTTAAAAAATGGAGGAAAAGTCCAGTGGGGTCAGCTGGACCCCAAGGGACGATTAACGGTTAATAAAAGACCGTTTCCACAAAAATGTTAAACAACAGAACTGTTTTCAACATTGATAATAAGAAATGTTACCTGAACACCAAGTCAGCATATTATAATGGTTCCTGAAGGATATTAGATTTTACTTAATTTTACTGAAGACTGAAGTAGTGATGCTGAGAATTCAGCTTTGCCATCACAGGAATAAATTACATTTTACATTTACATTTTAATTACATTCAAATAGAAAACGGGTATTTTAAATTGTAATAATACTTCACAATATTACTGACAACCAGAGCAAAATTGCTATTCACGAAAAAAAAAACAAAAGAAAAAAAGATTGACAGTCATGATCACAATAGCTTTCATTATCAAAAAAGATCAGCTTGAAAAATCTGTATTAAATGCAGATACCTTTTTGTGTTTCTACACAACATAGAAATTCATGCATTTTTTTAACACATGAGAGTGAAAGATGACGGAAATTTCATATTTGAGTGAACTATTCCTTTAACACAGCATATAATCCAATCCAATATGCCAATTATGTGAATTCCGCTAAATAAATCAGGTCAATCCAAACAAGAACAGATTGTACACAAGCACAAGACTTTGCCCTGAGGAAGCCACAAAGAAGCAGATGCCACTGAGCGTGAGAAAGAGATTTGGAGATTTTCTGACTTCACCTCGAATCATCTTTGCAGAAAACTGTTCATTTTAAGCTGTCCAGGTTGTAGGCTGTGCTTAATGACGAGAGTTATCTCCCATGAGCACATGGTGCTCGGATACGGCTTAAACACACAGCTGAACACTGAATGTTGATGATTGCCAACCGAAGGGTGATGCCAACCGAAGGGTGATGCCAAAGGTTAACAGCTAATTTATTAGAACACGCACTTACATACACACACACAAATATGCTTGTGCATAGTCTAAAACTTTCTTAAAACCAATCGCATCAAATCATGACCATGATTCTAGATTACAGAACCATACAAGCCTGGAACCACAGCAGGTCCCGTGATGCTGATCTTCAGGTCTATGAATGCTAAATCAGGTCTGTTCCAACCTCTGTGCCATCAAACATCTGCTGTTGAATAAACATTGTTTACCTGTGTAATCGATGAGGGAGCATTGGGAATCCAGAGAGAGTGTGCAGCCAATCCCAAAGTACACCCTAGCAATTCAATAAGAGAGCATCAAATCGCATGCTACTCCTGGGTCTGCAGTTGCAAAGGTAACCTTGCCTCGCCTAGAGTTGAGAAGAGACTTTACAATGACACACAGATTAACAGAAGTTTAAACAGACTGTTCATGTGGCACTAGCAATTGCTAACATCATTCCCTGTCAAATATATTTGTTGAATGTACTGTCACTTTGGATAAAAGCATGCGCTAAATCCAAAACAAAACAAAATACATAAAAAAGTAAGACTTAAATGGAAGAGAAGACCTAGGAGATCTATGGCACTTAGAGAAAGCAGTCTGTTAGCATGCCCATTGATCTCAATGGCTAATTTCCTCATGAACATTCAGTTATGGATACAATTGTTTTTGATGCCTAAATGCCATGTGACTAATCCCTGTGGAGCCAAATTAAATTATGACACAAAACAAAGAAAATTATGTCACAATGCTAATGTTCTTATATCACCGAGCAAACCCTTCACTGTCAACAGTCCTCAGCAATGTTATATTATATATATATAGTCAATAATAGAGAAATATACATTTTCCCTCAAAATGTAGTTACACCATTAATCAAGAAGGGACTAACTTAGCCAAACCATATATCCGTATATCCATATATAGTGGCTGTCAAGCACAAAAAAAGACAAAAGAATGCACATTAGCATGGAGCTGTTTGAGTAAAGTTAAAGTATTCATCTACTTTGCACATTTTTAAAAGTTAGAGATATTAAACATGAGTATTGGCCAGTAAAAATGTTAAACTGAAAAGCTCAGCATGTTTCGTTGTTTACTGATGACAGTTCGCCTGGACCACACACGCACATAAACCGAGACAATGAACCACCATGCACAGCTTGCTCCTTAAACTCTATTTTTATGCACCATCTTTCACAGTTTGGGATAAAAACAAATTCATCAGTATTTGTATGAGTTGACACGCATGCTAGAATTTCACCCTGCAGATTCTCTGGAAGGAGAAGCACACACATATACATGCAGTCCGGAGAGAGAGAGAGAGAGAGAGAGAGAGAGAGTGCGCACACACACACACACACACACACACACACACACACACACACACACACACACACACACACACATACACACACCAGGGTCACAAAAGGGTCAGGGTTTTAGATGGTCAGATAAAAAGTAGCCCTTGCTGGTAGATGCAACTACACCTTTATGTAGGCAAATAGCATGTTTAGCATTGTCAAAATATTTATCACAAAGTGCAAATAGCCTTGTTGGCAAAGGAAATTTACACTAATTTCGCCCACCATTGTCTGGTTAAGCTAGACTTAAATACAAAAGAAATCTAACTGATTACTGGGACAGGGCGTGGAGAATAAGGAGAGTGGATTTAGCTTTTGATGTGACCGGTCCGAGTTCAAATCCACCATTTCCAATCCCATTCTGCTTCGAAAGGAGTTAATCTTCAATAAAAAATGAAGAAGATATTAGAAAAGTGGAAATAAAGTACATAACATTTTTAATAAAGGGAATAAAGTGTTTAACTGAGATTTAATGGCCTTGTAATTGAAATTGGATGTGGTGTCTTCTCCCTTTTCCTGTAGTATATCAGCTCCGAAAGGTATTTATTTTAAATAAAAATGAAGAAAATATTTGAAAAGTGGACATAAACAGGTATTTTTTCATGGGAATAAAGTGTTTAACAGGTATTTAATAGGCCTGTAATTGAAACTGAATATGGTGTCCTTGCTTCGTTTTGGACGGGCTGACACATTGACTGTGCAGCTCATATTGTTACCGATATGAGAAGACATCTTTACTGATCAGCAGGTTTGATATGGTTATGGATAGGGGTAGTTGAAGGGGTGGTTTTTAGGGATAGGAACAAATAAGGTCAAAATAATTGTATTTATCCCAATGTGTTTTATAATGTACAGTGCATTATGTATACATAGCATCTACTTGTTGTTAAAACTATTTACACAGTGTAAATAGCATCAAACGCTATTGCACTTACTGCATAGCTTCTGCCAATATATATTTATACTATAAAGACATTTAACTATTTATTTTATTCCATCAGCCAATCAACATAATTTGACATAATTATGTCACAACATATCATTTTCCTTTACCTGTTTAAATTAAATATGTTATATATAAATATAAACTGTTAATAATAAAGTACAAATGTTTAGTAGATTAACTACATCATACCTGATGACATAACCAAAAATACAAATGGATCCGATTTTTTACTAACTCACCAAAATATTTTTCATGTGTGTCAAAAAAAATTGGTATGGTTTAAAATATTTTGTGAAATGGTACAATCTTAAAAATAGAGGTTCTCTTCTTTAGGTTCTCGCAATTAAATTATCATTATCATCGGACACATATAGGCCTATTTTATAAATTGCACCAAAAATGTTCTGCGTATTACTGCGTAAAACTGTTTTGCGTATTTTCATACCCTCCATAACTAAATTAAAATATTCATCCATTAAAAGATTCCATGACAAGATTATGAGAATATACAACACATAGCAGAACATCAACCTTGTGAACATGTTTCTACAGGTGACCCACAACAAGTGTCTTCATACCATGCTAATGCCAGCTAATTTCCTAATTTATCAAAATAACACAACCATATTTTAACTGCTAATCCATTATCTACTAGCATAGTGATGTTTGAGTTGGCCACCATGATTGTTTGGCTTCAAGGGCGTCTAATGTTTGAACATGTGCATACAATAAACTTTATCCTGGAGCAGTGCACTGGTGCTGTAGCGCCGGCTAGCACGTTCGTGTTAGCAAGCAGCGGGTTCGCACTGTTGCGTGCAAATCACAGCCTGAGGCCAATGAATGAATGACAAAGGTTAACAGTCCCCCGAGGGGAGGGGAAGGGAAAAGAGAGCAAACATGGCAGAGGTGAAGAACAACCAAAGAGGCAGAATGATAAGAAAAATGAGCGGAAAGAAAAAAGAGACTTTAAACTGGGCAGATGTGCTCTAGCATGTAATCCTCAAAAACACGCACATAGGCGAGAGCTGTGCAGTGAAAACTAAAACAATTAGACAAGAGCACATGCACGGAGACGGGCCTGCACGCAAATAACTGATTCTTTAATAGGTCTACTCAGTCTACTCAACTGGGTGTTACATACCGGGACTATTGAGTGCTGCATTGAGGACACATTTTTGTAGGCCAAAGCGGAAGTTAGCTAGAAGTTAGCATCACACTGGTTACTTTGAAAAAGAACAAAAAAAGGCAAATTGGATTTTTCCATTATTGGATTATTGCAGAAAATATGACTAACTAAAGCTTATGATTCTTACAAGTTTTATTCATCATGATAATTTTCGCACATGAACACATTTTTAAATTTTGAAGTGTAAATACAATTGACTTTTTGTTTAAAAATATTTCCCCTGATAATAATAGACTCTCAATAAGGATGTGTTAATTCTCAACACATTTGTATGTGTGTTATGACTATTTTAACACACTTTGTGCCCTTTTATTAAATGTGAGTTAAAAAGAATAAATCCAACAAAATATGCGTTAATTATCATCCAATCAAATTGCTGATTGTGTTACTTCATAAGCCATTATTCTTCACAAGCAAGTTTCCTCGCACTTCAACTTTTTTATCATCGATGGATATCTTCAATGTGTGTCTTTATTTGGCATTAGAAGCTTTCAAAATGTCTTCTGTGATCAGTTGTAGATGGTAAAGGGGCATTTTACACATACATGGTAGCTGGAAAACTGTCTCATGTACAGATGGCGGTGTGAGACACATCTGCGGCAACGCTACAAGATTTCGGTGGTGGGAACTTATTTTAACAAGCTTTATGGTTTCCTTTCGTTCAGTCACTACAACGTAACGTTAGTGACTAACGAATGGGGGTTTCGCTTAGAAGCCAATTACCTTCGAGGAGTCTAACAATGCCCAATGGCAGTGCCAATGCCATGGGCATGCGGAATTTGCATGCTTAACTCCGCCCTACCGTGTGGGTATATAAGGAAGTACGCTGGCAACATCGCATTATGTTTTCTGCTTTGGAGCCAAGAGCATCTCTTCACTCCTACAAGCCTGAATTCTGAAGTTTTCTCTTCAGTCTTCGAGACGAGCGGTTCTCCAGGGTGTTGGTGTGACGGCACGTTCCAGCTCTCATAAAAAGAGCTTGCGCATGGCACGTCTTTTTCAAGACGTCTTGGGTTCGCCCGTGCACTTCCGGGTGCGATCGATCTCTGTTGCTGTCTAAGAGCACATTCACTTCTCCACGTGTTTGGGCTTCAGCATGTTTGGGCAGTGTTTGTGGATGTGTCATGTTCCCACTGTGGGAACATGACCATCGCGATGTCGCGGTCGAGACTCAGTGATCTCCGTGAGGAGAGAGAGTCCCCTCTGCCAAACACCAATCTACCGTCTCCGAGAGAGGTGGTACTTTGGCTGGTGGCCAGGGTGACCTGAGAACCTATTAAGAACCCCGACAATCATTCCTCGGGCCCCGCACCCCTCTCGCACATCGCTTCCCGCGAGTGCTGGACTGAACCGTCTCTGACGCCCCGTTCGTTTCGTTTACACTCCAGATAGCAGCGAGATGTTGGTCGCCGCATCTCAAGGTGGGCTAGAGTCCTCTGGGGATGACGATTAGGCTGTGCTCCGCCTTCGGGTGAGTCAGCGCTGCCGGATCCGACCTAGAGTTGACAGCCATGTTATCTCGGGCAGCCATGAGCTTCGGGCTGGTGTGGAACTCCGCCATGTCACGAACGCTCGTGGTTGCGCGATTGGTTTTTGGGGGCGGGACAGCTGTTGGGCCCCGCCCCCAATGCCTTTCGCTCCCGAGATGCATGAGATCATCACGCGGTCCTGGAAGTCCCGGTGCTTCCCGTGACCGTTCGGTGGCCTCCTCCGCCTCCTCTGCCCTCGATGGGGCCGCGGCCAAGAGTACACTGGGGTCTCCCCACTGTTGAGCACTCTGTTGCGCACTACGGTGTCCACGGAGGGCTTCGACATGGCGTGGCTATCCTAAGCGGTCCCCGGGCTAGCGGAGCTTGGAAAGAACTTGTGTCCCCATCTCTGAGGACCCAGAGACCGGTAATGGCAGTGTGCGCCGCCGCCACGCCGCTCTCGTCCCTCTCTCTCGCCAGCCTCCTCTCAGAGCAGACCCCAGTGGAACGTGCGTCCTTCCCTGGTCTCCTCTGTCAGAACGCAGCTGCTAACTGTGCCCCCACACCGGGACGCTACACCTCCCACGTCTGGGCCAGTCACGCTGCCCCACCCGGGGTACATCTGTGGTTCGAGTGACCCCGCTGGTCAGTTCCTGGGAGCCTGGCTACAGCTTCCGGGACTGTCCGCTGGGTCGCGAAGACCATCAGGCTTGGCTACGCGATTCAGTTCGTGCAGGCTCTTCCCCGCTTCTGGGGAGTCCGCCCACCATGAGGGGGCCTAATGCCCCAGTCATGCGTACGGAGGTTGCCACCCTACTGGCGAAGGGTGCGATCGAGCCTGTCCCTCCTGCCGAAATGAAGTCCGGCTTCCTCAGCCCTTACTTCATTGTACCATAGAAAACCGGTGGGTTACGGCCAATCCTGGATCTGCCCATCTTGAACCGATCCCTTCACAGGCTTCCGTTCAGGATGTTGGCGGCGAACGCCTTCTCGAACGCGTTCGTCCAGTAGATTGGTTTGCAGCGGTCGACCTGAAGGACGCCTACTTCTATGTGTCCATCCTACTTCGAGACAGACCGTTCCTACGGTTTGCTTCGAGGGGCGGGCATATCAGTACGCGGTCCTCCCATTCGGGCTAGCTCTGTCCCCTCGCGTCTTCACGAAGATTGTCGAGGCAGCCCTTGCGCCACTCCGGCAGCACGGGGTTCGCATCCTGAACTTCCTCGACGACTGGCTCATAATGAGTCACTCTCGAGCGCAGGTTTGCTAACACAGAGACCTAGTGCTCTAGCACTTAGCCCGTCTGGGCCTTCGGGTCAACTGGGAGAAGAGCAAACTTTGCCCCGTGCAGAGGATCTCTTTTCTTGGTATGGATATCAACTCGGTCGCCATGTGCGCGCAGCTTACGAGCAAGCGCGCGCAGTCTCTGCTGACTTGCCTCCGTCAAATCGAGAGCAAGAGCGCGGTTCCACTGAAACTATTTCAGAGGCTCCTGGGGCATATGGCATCTGCAGCCGCGGTGTTGCCGCTCGGACTGCTACATATGAGACCGCTTCAGCATTGGCTTCGCGATCGAGTCTCGAGATGGGCATGGCGGTCTGGCACGCTCTGGGTCCTAGTAACTCGGGTCTGCCTTCAGACGTTCACCCCGTGGTCGAACCTCAATTTTCTACGGGCTGGTGTGCCCTTAGAACGAGTTTCCAGGCATGTTGTTGTGTCAACAGATGCCTCCACCACGGGTTGGGGTGCCATGTGCAATGGACATGCTGCCGCGGGCTCCTGGACAGGACCCCAGCGTCGCCTGCATGTCAATTGCCTCCAGTTGCTTGCAGTACGGTTCGCCCTGCACCGCTTCTGAGCGTTGCAGAAGGGTCAACACGTACTAGTCCGGTCAGACAACACGGCCACAGTAGCGTACATCAACCACCAGGGTGGTCTACGCTCCCGCCGTATGTCTCAACTCGCCCGCCATCTCGTTCTATGGAGTCAGAAGCACCTGAGGTCCCTTTGTGCTGTCCATGTCCCGGGAGAACTGAACCGTGCAGCCGACAAGCTCTCACGGTCTCAGCCACTTCCTGGAGAATGGACAGCACAAAGGGACCACAAACCCCAGACGGTCCAGCTGATTTGGGAACAGTTCGGCGACGCACAGGTAGATCTGTTTGCCTCCCACGACTCTTCCCATTGCAGCCTTTTCTATTCCCTGACCGAGGGCACGCTCGGCATGGATGCACTGGTGCACAGCTGGCCGCGGGGCCTACGCAAATATGCGTTCCCCCCCAGTGAGCCTTCATGCACGAGTACTGTGCAAGATCAGGGAGGACAAGGAGCAGGTCATGTTGGTCGCCCCATATTGGCATGGCCAGACCTGGTTCTCAGAACTCTTACTCCTTGCGACAGCCCCTCCCTGGCCTATCCCTCTGAGGAAGGACCTCCTCACTCAGAGACGGGGCACCCTCTGGCACCCGCGTCCCGAACTATGGAACCTTCACGTGTGGCTCCTGGACGGGACACGGCAGGTTTGAGTACCCTACCATCACTTCCGCTAGGGCAGAGTCCACTCGGCATGCCTATGCGTTGAAGTGGAACCTCTTCGTCACCTGGTGTTCTTCCCACCAAGAAGACCCCTGGAAATGCCCGATCGGGTCCGTGCTCTCGTTCCTCCAAGAAGGGTTGGGGCGAAGGTTGTCTCCCTCCACCCTTAAAGTTTATGTGGCCGCAATATCTGCCCACCACGATCTCTTGTGGGACAAAAAGGTAAGTCAGCACGACCTGGTCATCAGGTTCCTGAGGGGAGCCAGGAGACTAAATCCTCCTCGCTCTCCCCTCGTACCCTCTTGGGACCTCTCAGTAGTCTTAGATGCTCTGCAGAGGTCTCCCTTTGAGCCTTTGCGGTCAGTAGATCTTAAGTTCTTGTCTATGAAGACAGCGCTCCTGACCGCACTGGCCTCCATCAAGAGGGTAGGGAACCTGCAGGCATTTTCGGTTGAAGAAGCATGCCTGGAGTTCGGGCCGGCTAACTCTCACGTGATCCTGAGACCCCGGCCCGGATATGTGCCCAAGGTTCCCACCACTCCGTTCAGAGACCAGGTGGTGAACCTGCAAGCGCTGCCCGTGGAGGGGGCAGACCCAGCCTTGGCATTGCTCTGTCCAGTACGCGCTCTCCGCGCTTACGTAGACAGGACGCAGTGTTTCAGGACCTCAGACCAGCTCTTTGTCTGTTATGGTGGAGAGCGGAAGGGAAGAGCTCTCTCGAAACAGAGGTTGTCTCACTGGATAGTGGACACCATTGTTTTGGCTTACCAGCAGCAAGGTCGACCATGTCCCCTTGGGGTTAGGGCCCACTCCACCCGGAGTGTTGCCTCCTCTTGGGCACTAGCGCATGGCACCTCGCTAACAGACATCTGCAGAGCTGCAGGGTGGGCGACACCTAACACATTCGCCAGATTCTACAATCTCCGAGTGGAGCCTGTGTCCGACTATGTACTCGTCTCTACTAGTGGCCGGTATTGACTAGGCTCAGGTGTCTTCGTTTGCTCGCCATTCCACTCCGCGGACTGGATATGTGCGATATCTTCCTCAGGTGAGCTTCCAGAAAGCCCTGAGCTCCTCCAGCACTGTCGACGCTGACACCAGTAGTCTGCCCTCTCGAGCCCAGACCCTCGTATTCGGCCAGGTGCCCCGTGTGCATGGTTCCCCTCCGGCGACCCCCACATGTGTATTTCCACCGTAAGCTTCCTCAGTGAGCAGGTGTCTTTCCCTTGGCAAGTCCCTGCCACCCCTGGGGTTAAAAATCCACCTTCGGCTGGTACCCCAGAGTTTCCCATATGCAGCCCTCAGCGGGTCATATGTGTACTCTCTAAGTCCTCCCTACGGGTAGGCATTTTGGCATATCTCCACTGCAATATGCTTCCCAGTGTCCCTTGCTATTCCTGTGATAAGTGGGAGTCCTTCGTCCATACTAGTCTTACGACAGGGAACTCACACTTACGCAGGGCACTGGAAGACAGCCGAGTGGCGTAACTGTATTGGGACCCCCATTCGTTAGTCACTAGAGTTACGTTGTAGTGACTGAACGAAAGGGAACGTCTCGGTTAAGTATGTAACCCTCGCTCCCTGAGGAGGGAACGGAGACGTAACGTCCCTTTGCCACATCCGCTGTACTGCTGGAACGGCCGGGAGTTCAGTCTTGGCTCCACAGCAGATAACATAATGCGATGTTGCCAGCGTACTTCCTTGTATACCCACACAGTGGGGCAGAGTTACGCATGCAAATTCCGCATGCCCATGGCATTGGCACTGCCATTGGGCGTTGTTAGACTCCTCGAAGGTAATTGGCTTCTAAGCGAAACCCCCAGTCGTTAGTCACTAACGTTACGTCTCCGTTCCCTCCTTAGGGAACGAGGGTTACATACGTAACCGAGATGTTTCTTTTGTTAGATTAATTGTGAGTGGAATCACTTAATTAATCGATGACAGGGAATTTCACAGGGCCTTTTACAGCATCTCTCCCACAATATGCCACGTATTGTCTAAAATGCCCTAAGAAGTTAACATTAGTTCTGCCAGAAAGACTCGGGAGAATAAATACTGTGACAATTATCCATTTATTAACAACCCAGCAAGCAATAAAGTATATTGGCATAGGCCCCGTCCGTAGCTCGCAATCTGAGGGTCCGGACTCTGCATATCCTGCCTGAAGACGAAGGCAGAGGCGCAGCCGACCCCCACGTGAGGTATGGAAGGGACCATCCTGGTGGTGGTGGGGTGGATGTAGGGAAGGATTTGACTTGGAGGTGGTGGGGAGGATGGCGGTGAATGGGAGCGTCAGCATCTGCGAACTCAGACATGAGTAAGTACCGATCTTTTATACCCAGGTATTTAGCATGTGATTGGATAGATAAAATTAAAGTGACATGACAATTAAGTCTTCCTGGCAGAACTTACGCTAAAGCTTCCATTTCTGATGCTTAAAGGTACTCTTTTGTAACTTTTGGCACTCCAGTGGTTAATAAACAAAACTGTACGCATCTTGTGGAAGAACATTGTAGCCAGAGCTAGTTCTATCTGTTTATGTATATGACGAGTCACGCAGGTACTGGGCAACTCTACTGCGGTCTAAAACAGTCCGAATATAAACACTTATTATTGGCGTATCGTAGTGATAAGACAAAAACACGGTTTGGAAGATTTATTCATGGTATACTTGCTCATTAGGTGATCATCACCGTGATTTTGCCAAGTATGACATGTTCCTGGATCAATAAATTGGGCCCTATCATACACCCGGCACAATGCGACGACACGCGCAACGCAAGTGTTTTTTTCTAGTTTCAGCTCGACACAGTTATCATCTTCATGTCCAGCGCCACATTGTTTAAATAGCAAATGCACTCGCGCCCATATCTGTTCGCCCATGGGCGTGCTGGTCTGAAAACGAGGTGTGTTCAGGCACATTGTTGGCCTAAACTCTTAACACACCAACACACCTACAACACACAATTGCCAAAACAGTTAATTTTTATGCTCAAAATCACACATTGTAAACTAAACTCCAACACTAATTTTCAAAATACGATAATACACTAACACAATACACTATGTCTACCAAAACCCTAACACGTTTTCTTCCAACAGGAACATTTAGTCAATCATAGCACAATGTCATAAAAACACTAATACTAGATGGAATTACAGAAACTGCATTATTTTATGTGTCAGGTCTGCCCTGACAGTATATTTTATTGATCATAGATTGTGTCTTTTGAAGACTCTCTACATTTTTGTTTTGTTGGGTGTAGTAAATATGTGCATTTTTTGTTTCTTTTGCTGCAGAAATTCAATACAAAAAAGGAATGACCCTTCTGAGAGTAGCTTTATAGAATGCCCTTAAGTTTTATTTCATTATCAGCAATCACCATGTTGACAATAGCAAGATCCTGTTCTTCATTTTGGAGCTTTCCTCTGCCCTCTGAAGGAGGTAGATGTTGAATCCTTAGATAGACAAAATACAGTTACATATTAGAGACCAGAGCCATACAGTCACTCTAATACAATGTAAAAGTATTTACACTTTGCAGTAGGAGAAGCCCTTATACAATATCCTACCTGTTGGTTTCTCGAAAATTCTAGATAATGGATGCCACTGTGCCAGATTTGGCTGTACTCATTCACCAGCCTCACTGTATGATAGCCTGTGGTTTATGACATGGTCTATGATAGTAGCTCTTATTTCATCATTTACCCTAATTCTGGCCCTTATTTGAGCGCCACCATGCATTCTAACTCCTCAATCGTATACCTTGTCCTTGTCCAGGCATTCTCCTCCCTTGCCCTTGTCCTTGTCCCAATCCTCTTCCTTGTCCAGGTACTCATCTTCCTCTCACTCTTGCAGGCATTTTTCTTACTTTTTTTGTGTTGCCCTATATTGTTCCTTTTTCACACGAGATAAGCCCAAATATGTCCTCTTTTACTGTATACCATATGGTCATGTGATTGAAAGAACATCAACACCTCAGCAATTCCTATATGGGAATCAGCTGTGATTTATATAACTTCAGTAATTTAGTTATTTGCATAACTATAATCCGCTGTTTCTCAGTAACAATGGAATATAAAATACAGGGGAAATATTTGTGTTTCAGTGCACAATATAAGCAGCTGTTTACCTTGACTTTAGCCTATAATGTTAAGTTTAGAACATGGTGTTATCTGGTCTGATATACAGTGTTAAAGCATTGGTAAATGTGGCAGTACAAATCCATTGTTTTGGTCTTGGTTGAGCTTGTGTGTAAAAGAAGTTCAAGCATTTAAAATTTGTGTTAGCTGTATGCATTTTGTATAAAAGCAACAATAAATGTGTTAATTGTATAGCCTACACAGACAGATGTTGTGCTAACTGCGTTAAGGGTTTAGGAAAATTGTTAAAAGTATTGAAAAAATTGTCATAGGGATTGTAAAAAACTGTTAATATTAAAAATAAAAGGATTCCTCTCTGGGAAAGCGTTTAGTCTTTCTGCTAGCAAATGCTGCCATGTAAATGGCAATTCGCCATGGTGCAAGCGCAACTGGCTTTTAAAGGGAACGGGAGATGAGACTCTGATTGGTTTATCGCACGTTATGCCTAAAACACTCCCATGACTCATTAAGAGAGGTATAACCCTTTAGTACCATGGGCCCAGGCGCGCCGACCGTTTTTTTCCGTCATTAAACTAGCAAAAGTGGATTTGGACTCACCCTAAGTGCACCGGTGCCATGTGCTCAGATCGTTAGGTTCCATTTTGTTTGATCCTAGAACAACATTTCTCCTAACTTAATCCTACCCATGATTTAGCTAGCCCTAATATCAGGGGGAAATTATAGGGGAATAACACCGATGTAACACTGATGTAGAAGCACCTAACCTGTGAGGCTAAACTTGACATAAACTGTAAACTTGTCTCTGATTGTTTGATTGGAATGTTGTTGTTCTCATTTCTGGGTTTTGGCATACAAAAATGCATCATCCCTGAATCACTCTATTTGGCTATTGCTTAACATTTTGATCAAATTTTCCCAATACTCACTACAAAAACATTCACAATAGGGCTAAAATGGATTGTGACGATAAAGGTAGAGTAGGCATTTTGTTGAATAAACACTTATATTGGTTGAAACTCTCTTCACATCCTGATAGCAATCAATAATAGAAGTGGTCTAAATATTAAAACATGTACAGTACATATATCTTCCGTGGAAGTCTCACTGCAAGTTGTTCACATTCATTATGATTGTAATGTTATGGCTTTGAGATATGAGGCATGCTTTGCAGACTCAGCTCTGTGTGTTCATGTGTTTTGAAGGAGGCGTGGCTTTGGAGACGCTCTGAAGGGAGGGTGGGATCTCATGCTTTCAAAGCTAACTTGTTATTGCTAGCCTCTCTGCAATTTCCTACTCTACCTTTAAGGTCCGGTCACATTTAACATTTGTGTGGATGTCATTCCAATCGGATGAGGGCGATGAGGGTTTCGCATGAGGGCGAAAAAGTTCCCCACACAGATTTCGCTTATGTTCAAGTTGGCCACGCAAAGTCGTCATGCTTACCAATAGAAAGCTGCTTAAAAGTAACTTCTGTGTGCTTCATACATCACGCTATGCTACTGATGGACAATATACCTTTCTTGCCCGTAAAATTTTGCTGAAATTACGCGTTTGTTTCATTCTGTTTGATAAAAAAATTAAGCTCAATTAAGCTGTTAATTTTCTTGCCATTGTGAAAATAATCAAGTGCCTGAGCTTTACCAGAGCATATTTCTTAATGAATAGAAATAATACAGGGACCTTAAAATGGGCCGATGAGCTCTGGCATGTAACTCGCAAACACACACACACACACACAATTGAGAGCTGTGCAAACACAGTGAAATCTAAAACAATTACACAAGAGCACACGCGCACAGACGGGCCTGCACACAAATAACTGACAGAAACATGAATGCGAAAAGAAATCCGTGCCACTTTAATCCTTTAATAGATCTACTCAGTAACACACACACACAATTACCGAAGAAACAAACAGATCCTCCAAAACGCTCCAAATTGCTGGCACAAACAAAGCCCTTATCACGCTAGTTTAAAAAGCTCTTAAAGCATCCTCATTTCTTTCTCTCCCTTGCAGACTCATTAGTTGGATAACAGCAGAAGTGCGGCTCCCCAAGTCGGCCCTCTATCCTCGTTAGCGCCTGCTGGACACTTTCCCCTGTGTGTTCGCAGAGCGCTCTGCTAAGTCAAGGGAGAAAAAGCAAAAGTGGCATACAACAAATTATTTGACCCCTCGGGCCGCCCTCTAGTTCAAACACAACATTTTTAGGAGCACCGTCACCCAACCCCCCACCTCGCACCCTGCACGCGTAGCACCCTGCCTGGGCATCAGGTCTGATCTCTCTCCTGCCTGGCTCCCAGAGCGTTATTAAGTGAGAAGGCTGTGGCTGATTGTAGCCCATGGCGCAAAACCTGCTCTAACGTCTATACACACGCTGCGAATGGCCTACTTCTACTCCATCAAGCTCTGTAGCACAAATGCACGCTCACATAGACCAAATAACATTTTGTGCCAACCTCACGTCACCTTGCTTTTAATGTGACCTAACACTGGCAAAAGAAAGAGAGTAGAAGATGCCGGAGGGCTGAAAATTGTTGCCATTTAATGTTTAAAGCTATGTGTGTGTATATGTGGGTCTGTTTGGGTGGGTTTATTTAAAGATACAAATTTTGAAGTTTGTTCCAAGCTCAAGAAAACAGGTCAGCCAAACTATAGGGTCAAACTAGTCAACCAGATGTTTTTAACCAGGTCAATCCAGCTTGGCCACAGTCTAGCAGCTCTAAACACGATTAGCAAATAACTAAACCCGTTTAAAAGGTAGATTATTTATAAACAAAGCATGACTCAAATCATGGCAAAATACAGATGTCTTACTGAATGTCACTAGCATTTTCAACACGGAGATGAGTTTTATGCAGATAGCAAAAACCTAACTAGAATCTTTTGATTTTAAATTAAAAAACAAAACAAAAAGACTTTGATCCTTTTTTGATTGATATTTTTTTTTGTGTTACTTCATTCAGTACTGTAGGAGCTGACTAAGTCACTATATAAATATATTTTTACTTACCAAGCTACATAATAAGGAAAACAATAGACTAAATTAATAAATAGCCTAAAATAAATAAATAAATAATGTCAGAGCATGTCAAAACTTCTTAAGGGCCCCAAAACAGCTCAGACTCCAGAGGGTAAAAATTTTACGGATCCAATTCCTACACATCTAGTTAAGTCCTGTCTACCTTCTTTGTTACCGCTGATAACTCAAATGATATATTATTCCCTTAATACTGGTATCATACCTTCATCCCTGCAGCTATAACTCCCATACTTAAGAAACTTGGCATGAATCATAATAACCCAGAAAATTTTCGACCCATTTCTAATTTACCTTTTCTTTCTAATATATAGTTGCTCGACAGGTACATGCTCATCTAATAGAGAATAACTTGCTTGAGCAATTTCAGTCTGCCTATCTTTCATATCAAAACACAGAGAATACACTTATTGGCTGCGGATTCTGGACTTTTATCAATACTCATTCTTGATTTAAGTGCAGATTTTGACACCATTTCACGTAGTATTTTATTGAAGATGTTGATTTCCATTGGAATTACAGGTATTGCTCTTGATTGGCTTAGATCATATTTATCGGGTCAAACTAAAAAATAAAAAATTCTAATAATTTGTATCTCAGATTACTAGTGGCATGCCTAATATTTAAAAAATGTTTGTGTGCTGCTGCGCGTCCCTGTGTGTGTAATAAGCAGAGTGTTGTGCACCCACCTATATGCACACATTACTAACGCACACCCTTTAAATAACACAAAAATACTGCGCTATTGACTTTAGACCAGGTTTCAGTTGGTCAAGGGAGCAGTCGATTTCAGTTGCCTCACAATAGCAACACAGCAACAATGCGCCTGAACACACCTCGTTTTCCCTGTTTCCCATGGGCGAACAGATGGTCGTGAGTGCATTTGCTATTTAAACAACGTGGTGCAGGACGTGAAAATGAAACTGCGTCAGGCTGAAACTAGCAAAAAAACACTTGCGTCGCACCTAGGGCCAGGTGTATGATAGGGCTCTTATTGTTCATGTATTTTATTATTTGTAAGTTGTCCTTGAGTGTCTTGAAAGGTGCCCATAAATAAAATGAATTATTCGTATTTTTATTATTGCTTTGTGGAACACAAAATATCCTATTTTTAATAAATTTTTGGCCATGCTTTTCCATGTAATTACAATGAACTAGGGATGTTAACCGATGACCGTTTGACCGATGGTTGACCGTATCAACGTTAACCGATCAAAGTTGTCGGTTGTCGGTTAAAAAAAAAAAAGTGATCTCTAAATTAGGCTATTATAGACAGTGGACTAAACGCTACTACAGTTAGCCATCTCATTCCAAAATCTTTTTGTGTGAAGTGAACAAATCCCTCACACTCAATTGTTCATAACTCGACTGTTTGTACTTAATAAACCAATAAAAACATTTGGCGCGAGGTCACAGCGTTTGGGTTTGCGCGCTCACAAGATTTGCGGTTAGAGCCAGGGCACACGACAGTATGAAGCATGCAAAGAAAAGTAGTGTGTGGGACCATTTCACCAAAAAGAACGACACAGATGTAAGTTGCAACTTGTGTGATACAGTGCTTAATTAGAAGGCACACAGTGAGTTAGACCTGCCTTGGCCGGTGCGTCTTTTACGCATTCTGAAGGTGCCTGTTTTATCCATTGGTTTTATCGTGTTGCAGTCTATTAGACAACATTCCGCATATGGGCTTACATTTGGAAATATTAGGTATTACATAAATTATTAGGCTTACATCAGGTATTAATAGGTGTTGATCATTATCTTTCTTTATTATTGTTAGAACTATCTCGAACTAAAGCGGCGTCTCTTCGGAGCTGTCATTTTCTTAAATGAGCCACGGCAATGTTTCAAATGAGCTTCTAACGCTAGACAAATGCCTTTATTTTCAACGCGATCACCTTGTACCCAAACCATTTCGAAACTAAGGAGCCATTTGTCCTCCGATTACAAACAAGCTCCTCAAGGACAGTGTGTGTGTGAGAGCGGGAGGCAGAGCGGCAGAGAGATGCGACAGAGTTGCGAAATTGCAGGCGCGGCTCGCGGCTGTTATTTCAAATAGTGCAGCATATTTTGAACTTATCGGTTAACCGGTTTCAACCGGTTAATGAGGCTTGGTGGTCGGTCAAGAAAATGTTTAGTTTTCGCCATCCCTACAATGAACAAGAACTGGAGCTTTCAAACTTCAAAAAGCACCATGACATTATCATAAGTGATCCATATGATTTGTGTGCTATATTACACATCTTTGAGGTTTTCTGTTAGCCGCTATGACTGGATCATTTAGTCAGTGAGTTAAACTCACTGAAAAGTTGATCAGCCCAATATGTGAAAAAAAAAAAATCAATGAGATCAGTTTTGTGAAATAATTCATTGAGGAAAAAAATGACAAAACAAAAAGTATTATTCATTTGAGTAAATAACAGATTTCAGTCTGTTCTCTATACAAAGCTACCATATGGCTTCATAAGATGGAATATTGCATATGAATGACTTTCATAATGATTTTTTTTGGCCAGGATATTCTTTAAAAACTCACCTTTTGTGTTCGACAAAATTTTTGGATGAGAAGGATATAATTGATTTTGTGATCAGAAGCACCCGCACCAACAGCACAGGTCCTCCATCTGAATTATCATTCTTCATACACACTTAGCTCTCATTCTCTTTGTTCATGTTTTTTTATTTCTTTTGAAAGCTCTAGCCCATTCCCAGAGCGCATAAAAGCCATCTTTAATTAGACCACAGCACCTCTGAATATTCTATTTTTCTATCTTCTTTTTCTTCTCTTGTGTATTACACGGAAAAGACATTCATAGCCCTTCATTAACCGTATGGAACATGTTATTGCACATCATTAGCAGAGCGGGATGAGCAATTCTTCACACAAGACACACAACCAGATGTGATCTATTAAGTTGAATAACAATGAGCAGTTAAACCATTTACAATTTAAGCTAATCGAAAGGTTTTTATTGCACACGAATGGACCCTTACTTGTGCTTGATGGAGCTTTTAGGATTCTTTACATCTGAGGGGAAAAAAAAAAACCCTCACTACCCAAAGAATGTGCTTTGAAAGAAATGCTGATTTTATGTCTCGATCTCTCATTTCTGCCACTGAAACCATCTTTTCCTTCCCTCAATAACGGTGCCCACATCTCCCCTCAACCATCCTCAATAACCTCAATTTCCCACTATTACTCTGTCAAAAGCTCCCAGAGGATGACAGCGGAGAACAGTGGAGCCAAGAGCACGGGAGCAGGTGCCATTGCATCTGAGGTCACAGATTTCTCATGTCAAAATGACCTACAGTGAGGGCTAGCTCTGTGACAAGAAACAAAAGAGAGACGGAGAAAGAGACGGGGGGAGAGAGGGCGAGAGAGAGGCTGAAAGGAGAGAGGAAGCTATCATATGACCGAGTAGGGTGGTTAATTTGCTCTAACAAAATGGAGAGGCCTATTGGGTCTCAGACAACCCTAGTTAAGGGAAGAAAGAAAAACTTTGTCTGTGTGACGATCTGAAAACAATGCCGTCTTTGTGCGTTTGGATGGGAGCTTTTAAATGCAGCTGAAGAGCGTGCAGGCAGAAGAAATAGCGATGAGATGAGATGAGATGAAAGGAAATTATTAACATCCAGAGGTGGGGAGGAAAGCAGCAGTGTGCCGTGAATGCAAAGAACGCAGCGGTATGTTGTCATTGCGATCTCTTACACACATTATTCAAACAGTGCTGAGAATCATTTCGAGAATAAACTTTACTTAAAATATCTTGCAAATTAACATATGAATCAACCTTTTCTCTTTTAATCAATCTTTTCTCTTTATTAGTTTATCGGGTTTCATTTTCATTTAAGGACATTAAAAAAAAATGTATGTTCCCATCATGTTTTCTTGTAAGCAATTTCACATGAACTGATTTTATTGAAAATAGATTTCAATGGTGACAAGTTAACTTTTTGGCTATTGATTAACATTATCTAATGGACAGCGTGGCCTAAGTGATGTCAGCGGAAAAGGAAAGTCATTTCGGAGGCCAAAAAAACCTACTACATTTTGATGAAAGATACTTTTTCTTCTCTCCAATAGATTAACATGCACGACCAAAACGTTCAAAATAAGGCTATGATGAATTGTGGTTTTAGTTTGTTTGTCTCACTTAAAGCTGCAGTCCGTAAGTTTTACCTCTTTGCCGCCATCTCTGTTTTAAACCTGAAATTGCAGTTATTTGCAGCGTTATCTTCTTTACGTGGGTTGTGCATCAGCACAACTCGTCAGCGCAGAAGAATCTAATGTTTTGAGGTGTATGCGTGGGTTGTCTATCAACGCACCAGTTGTCAATGATGATCGTCGTTTTGAACTTTCTGGATTACAAGCCACCATCAAAATAACAAGTTAAAGGGGTCATGAACTGGCTTTTTAAATTTTTTTATACTGTTGTCTGAGATCAACTTATGACGTTTGCGTGGTTTTTACATTCAAAAGCGTCATAATGAATAAGTAATAGGCTATTTTCTGCCTTGGTTTTGAGGCTCTCTGAAAAACGCTCGGTTTTGATGGGCGTGCTGCACTGAAGACTTGGAAGTAAACGCCTACGGCTAGGATTGGATAAGATATGCATATTTAATGAGCTTCAGCTCCCTCAGTACATGTGGAAATTGTTTTGAAAGCGTCTGGAGAAAAACTCACAGGGCTCAAAAAATATCTTTATCAAACAAACACAATGATTCATCTCTCATCCACCCGCGATTGATTGGAATGTCCAGTGAATATAACAGCGAACCGTACACACACACACACACACATACACTTTGCGAGCCCTGGCGTTACAAGTCCGAGTGTGATCACGAATGAACCAATAACACCTCAAATAAAGGATTATCCAGCCTGACAGCGTGCTAAGGTATGTAATCAATAGATATCAAACGATCTGTAACACTGCAATACTAACACATTTAAAAAAGCATGTTTTACTTACATAAGTGTGTTGCATTCCTGTCGGATACACAGCATAGGAGGCACAGCATTGTCTTTTAATCTCAATATGTCTGCGAATCCAGTCTCGACCTGTATCTTGTTTACAATCGATTCTGCGGTGAAATGAAGCGAACAAACACGCAATGTCTTACGCATGTGAGCTGGAAGCAGCATGTTTATTGCTCGGTAGCGACCCGTTTAGCTCCACGAGTCGGTGGGCGGGCTTGAGGCGGTGCGTCTGCATTCTATGCGTCAGTGGTCGGCATATTCTGAGATCTCTCGTTTTCTGGGCCTGGTGTCAATAAAAGCTTTTCTTTGACTAACAAGGAAGTTTTCAGCTCCGAAACTTACAGGATATTCTTATATCACAAACTTTTATATACCAAAGGCTCAAAGGAAAGTTGATTTCTCAATTCATCACCCCTTTAAATTACATTCCAGCTGCTGTAAGAAGAGGGCACAAACGGTCCACCACCTGCAGCATCCACACACACAGTATAGCCTACTAGCCTGGACTCCTTTATGTATACAGACGTGACGTTATGACACAAAGACGAACAGTGGAAAGCTACCAGTACCACTCAAATTATAACACATTATTACAAGCTTACCGTTGTCAATCGGGCTATGGTAAGGAGATAGTTTTGAACACTGGCTGGTTATGTACTTGCTCAAAAAAAAATTTGCAATAATTTTTAACCCAAAAAATGTTATGGACTTTATATGGAAGTTTGTTTCCGTCACAGAATAAAAAATAAAAAAGGCAATTGCGACTTTATCATCTCACAATTCTGACTTTTTTCTGACTTTTTATCTCACAATTCTGACTTTTATGCAATTCGGAATCTTTTTTTCTCAGAATTGAGAGTTTATACACAATGGCGAGTTATAAAGTCACAATTGTGATATATAAAGTCACAATTGCATGATGTAAAGTCAGAATTGCGTGGTATAAAGTCGCAATTGGGAGAATAAAGTAATTATATAGTCTTTAGTCTTTATACCACGCAATTCTGACTTTATATCACGCAACTGCAACTTTATATCTCGCAATTCTGAGATAAAAAGTCGCAATTATCTTTAAAAATGTTTTAGGGTGGCTAATGTTTTTAAACAAATGCACACTACGGGGGAAATTTCAATGAATGATAAAGAAACTGTTTTGAAAAGTTTTTATCTGTGAATTAGAAGTACTTTAATGATTATGTTCATAGGAAAAATAGGATTAGTTGTTTTATCAAATATGAATGGTATACCTCATTAAAATAATAGAAAATAAATGCTCCGCATGTCTGCCTGATCTTTCGAGAATCAAATTTAGAGATTGCAATGAGTGCGAACTGTGTGCTTTATTATAATGAAAGCCTCATGGAGCTCATCAAAGGATTTATTCTGAAAACCAACAGTGGCACAAACACACACGCACACACTCGTTTGGCTACACACACACGCACAGGGGTTTTTAATTACTCTTAGTCACTGAAATTGGGATCAGTGTCTAAACTAATCTTCATGCATGTCTGGTTCAGGATGTAATATCTGTAATAGAGCAGTATGAATACTGTTACACTGTCTCCCACTGCTGAAATGCTTATAATTCAAATGAGACTGCTGGAGTTGTTATATTTAATTTAATCTACCAGCCTAAAAAATTATCTGCAATCAGAAGCAGATTGCGGTGATTAAAATGAAATATGGTTTTAAATGTGCATTAATTTTAATGTGACAATGTGTTGTGCCAGCTATTTGCAGTCAATCCGGATGACTAACGGATTCATTTTTAATAAAATAACACAAAACTTTAATTACTGCCCCAGCGAAGGTAAAAGTGGCTTATAAAATATAAAAATCATATATTTATAAAAGTGTTAGATCAAAATCGCTCTGTAATCACTATGGGATCAAGGTTAATACCTTCAAGCACAGCACGCTCAAGCTGACAAAAAAGGAAAAGATTTATTACAAAAGGAGAAGTGACAGATTTTAAATGATAAAAGTTTTAAAAGTTTTGAAAGTTAATCATTACTTCATGTGAGATTATATCAGCTCACACTTTTCAACAGAATATGTTTGAAACAAGAAGAATGAATCTAGAGTTTAACAGGCATGAAACGCATTAAACTGTCTATTACTTTGTGTAGCATGACCCAGTTTTGATATATTATTCACACATAAATACACATTAAAGGTGGAATGTTCAGAGGCTTTTTGCAGTCAAGATTTAAAGCTGCATGCCTATAACCCCAGACTGAGAAACATTTACTGTAGTGTCAAGTGACAACTAGCCCCAGTTACCCTTGAAATTGCTCCCAACCATATTAACCCATGCGATGTAACAGCATTAGAGAGAGAGAGAGAGAGAGAAAGAGAGAGAGAGAGAGAGAGAGAGAGAGAGAGAGAGAGAGAGAGAGAGAGAGAGAGAGAGAGAGAGAGAGAGAGAGAGAGAGAGAGAGAGAGAGAGAGAGAGAGAGAGAAGAAAAGTTTCAAAATAGATGTAAAGATTTCCCAAAAAGTTTTTAATAATATGAAATATATTTACACTCACCGGCCAATTTATTTTGGTACACCGGCTCAACTGCTCATTAACGCAAATATCTTATCAGCCAATCGCATCGCAGCAACTCAATGTATTTAAGCATTTAGACGTGGGCTGCATCCGAAAACTTAGAGAGCAAACTTGTTGCTTCACTGCCTTAGGCAATAACTCTGCACGACCCGTTCTCACTCCCAAGACGTCAAAATCCGAAGCATGGTCAAGTGCTTTCCGCATCACAATAAAGACGCTAAAGGTACCCCAGGCATCACTATATCGACGCGCTGGGTGCTCCATTCATTTCAATGAGAAACCTTTGGCGTCATACACAGACAGGGCATGGGAACGTTATCGTCATGATGATCATATATTGGGTTTATGACATGTTGAATTTAGTGATTCTAAATTTAATCAGCCAGCATCATTTTATTTATGCTATCTAGACACTTCTTAACATGTAACCCAACCCCATTCCATCCCTAAACCTACCCATTTGTGTGGTATATAAAACCCAGATATAACAGGCAGATACGACTGCATTCACAATTTATTCAAAAAGCACAAATATTCCAAGTGTTCCGAGGCCAAGCGATTGATTTGTGTGAAGGAAATCCCCAAAAGCTATCAGCGTCTCCATCCACTGAAGATCATGAACACATTACATCTCAAATATTGCCGCCCATTACGTCAGTTTTCATAGTGAAATTGCATTGGCTCTCGTATGTCTCGTGACCAATTGCATCATTACGTCAGCTTTGATTGTAAAATGTAATTGGCTCTTGTGTGTCTTGTGACCAATTGCGTCATGCTAAAGAGTCGTGTGTATTATTTGAATGAGATATGAATGAGTGCGTTCACGGAGCGGCGGGATCATCATTTCAGCGATTAAAACATTAAGATCAACTCAAGTTCTTTACATAAAGATATCGTATGAATTCAGAAAACTTGGAATGCAACATGAGCTAATACTTTTATACTGTTTTTGGTCAGTTTTTGCAATAAATACATGTGACTGTAACGTTACTTGTATTTGCCTGTTACGTGTTTTATGTTGTTTAGAAGTGGGTAGGTTTAGGGTAAGAGTTGGGTTAGCTGCTCCAAAATATAAAAGTAACCTTTAAATATTAATTAAATATTAATAAAATCACGTCTGCTTTTACAAATGCAAAGAATAAAATGCGTCTTGATCTGACGCATTGGGTAAACAACTGAAATGAATCGAGCACCCAGCACGTCGATATAGTTACGCCTAGGGGTGACTTTAGCGTCTTCGTTGTGACGCGGAAGGCACTTGACCATGCTTCGGATTTTTACGCCTTGGCTGTGAGAATGGGTTGCTCTGCAGGCAGCGTTTACCACAAAGGTAGGTTAGAGTGGGGAAAACGCCCCCATGGGGTAAAATGCCCCCTACTCTAAAAAAATGCTGGGTTGGGTTGAAAATGGACAAACCCAGCATTTGGGTTGTTTTTAACCCAACATTTTTTAGAGTGAAAAAATCTAGATATGTTTATGTTGTTGCTATGGACTACTTTGACCAGAGTGATGTAGAAGTTTTCACTGGTGAGTTACCTGAGAGAAAACTGATTTCACGTTGAGTGATATAATTTTTTACAGTAAGAAAAAAAAGGGTTTTAAAGCTTGCTGTTTTCTAGAACATTACAGTTTTATATGATATGAGAAGAGCAAGGCCTGTAGTTAAGGAGTACTTGTTATTTAAGGAAAATATAATTATATTTTCAGAACATAACTTTTTTTTTTCAAACCTAGTCTGTGGGGTAAAACACCCCCAGCCACTTGGGATAATATCATAAATACTAGTTACCATGTTTTGAACATCACATTGTTTTGTTTTTTCCATCAAATGCAATCTAACTAGGTGGTTGAATAATAAAAATGACCTCACACTAGCATCAGCTAGCCAGTTAGCCAGCCAGCTAGCATTAGCTAACAATGGCAGCTTAAAGCAATAAACAGCTTTTCAAAATGGTTAATTAATAATATTCATATTTATCTACTGTCATTTTGGCTGGTCTTTTTAAATTTAAGCTAAAACATGCTTGTACTCTGATTTTGCTGTAAACTTATCAAGCAAATTGCTTTGTCAGAGTGGGGTTGTACATCAAAAGTTTAATGATGTACAGCAAAATAGAGCGAGCTTTGGTGAGAACTAAACAAATATTTAATTACTGCAGTAGTTATGTCTCGCTAGAAATGACAACAGAAGTGGAAGACATTTACACACAGACTGACCATTCAGACGCCATCTTTTTTTTTTCTTGCTCAACTGTTAACGAATGGAATGCATATGAATGTGTGATATAAAAGGCAGCGAAGGATACATCTATGCTGCCTTCAAAAATCCATCAGATGAAGTTATGAAGGAAGTGAAGCTAACATTGGATTTGAACGTGCCTTGATGCCTTCCTACCTTGGAATGCGTCTTCCGAAGGCAGCATTTTTTATTTTTCTGATGCAGCCATGGTCAAGACAATCTGCAGTTCAAACTGAGTATCAGAATGGGGAAGAAAGGTTATTTAAGTGACTTTAAACGAAGAATGGATGTTGCCAGATGGGCTGGTCTGAGTATTTCAGAAACTGCTGATCTACTAGGATTTTTACACACAACCTTCTCTAGGGTTTACAGAGAATGGTTAGAAAAAAAAGAAAATATATCCAGTGAGTGGCAGTTCTGTGTGTGAAAACTCAAATAAGCACTCGTTACAACTGAGGTCTGCAGAAGAGCATCTCTGAACGCACAACACGTCGAACCTTGAAGCAGATGGGCTACGGCAGCAGAAGACACACCGGGTGCCACTCCTGTCAGCTAAGAACAGAAAACTGAGGCAACAATTCACACAGAATCACCAAAATTGGACAATAGACAAATGGAAAAATGTTGCCTGGTCTGATGAGTCTCGATTTCTGCTTCGACATCCAGATGGTAGGGTCAGACTGTGGTGTAAACAACATGAAAGCATGGATCCATCCTGCCTTGTATCAACGGTTCAGGCTGATGGTGGTGGTGTAATGTTGTGGGATATATTTTCTTGACACACATTTTATCTCCCACCTCATATGACTGGCTATATAGAATTATGGGTACATCAACAGCCAAAATTAATACAAAAAGTGGACACTTTCTTGGTTATGGTTCATGTCCATTGTTAATGTGATGAACTCACTTAACATCCGTTGAACTGACCACTACAAATCTTGGTGGGTACAAGTCATTTAAAAAAGGCACAGAAAACTTCTCTGGGTGTCTATGTTTGGATCCACCACCAACCAACCAATAATTCCCATGTGAAAGAAATAAAAACACACAGACAGTGAGCTCTCTGTGTCAGATGAGGCATATGGTAGACGATCGAGTGTCATATGACAAAGAGAGAGGGGGCTTTTGCCAACACAAGCTCAAACACACTCACGTCTCATGACCGCTTTGCCTTTCCTGACTGAACTAGTACACAGTGCACTCTTTCTTCACCCGCTCAGATTCTAGTTAAACTTGTGACTAATTTGTCTCGTACCTATGCAGACATCATATATTCTACGCCCCTCGGGACCAGAGAGAAATGAGATTATTTCTGCTCCCTGTACACAGAGAAAGGTCTTTGTAATGAAAGCTGCACATAACTTATAATGCTTGATGTGGATGATCAATCAGGCTGTTGTCTGTGAAAGGTCTTCTCCACGCTGATCCATATATCATAGCACGTTTACTTTTCTTGTAAAGAATTTAACAAACAACTCTTGTCTTAGGCATATTTAAACCTCCTTACTTTTTTAATCAGGTGCCGAAAAGTTTCAAAAGAGGAAAGTGTTAAAGAAAATGCATGCCTAACTATTGCATTCAAAGCGTTAAAATAAGGACAAAGGAACAGATGCTAATTTCAGAGGATACCGTCTGCTTTAACTCGACTCATCATGTTTTAGCTCATATTTAAATAGGCGCAATTCTGAAAGCTCATTGATGGTTTCCATTTAACTTTTATACGGCGGTCCATTTTCCTTTACCGAACGAGATGAAACACTCAAATGCTCTTTAAGGAGTTCATTTATCACGCCGTCCATTGAAATTGAGAGGCTGATTTCTGCAGGTGCGTAACAATGTGTTTAGCATCACAAAAGCTGCGGTAATGCAATAGATCAGCACTCTGCATAACTTTGGCTGCTGCACGACCAACAAAATCGACTTTGTAGCATGTACTTCATGATGATATGGAGCGAGAGCCAAAATGAGAAAGGGAGAAAGAGAGAATGTCTTTGAGAGAGAAGTGTAAAATACAATTCGCAGCTATCCAGTTTGCATATTTTTTTTGGTCACACTTTATATTAGGTGTCCTTAAGTATTATGCACTTACATCAAAAAATAAATAAATAAGTACAATGTACTTGATATATTGTATTGCAAAACACTTTTGCTGCTATAAGGTGGGATACGGGTAAGGGTAGGGGCAGGTTTGCTGGTATGGGTAGGCTTAAGGGTAGGTTACCCATTTTTATGCAATTAAATGTTATTACATATGCAAAATTGTATTTATTAGGCTATATATAAAATATAGTATGCATGTATGTATGTATATACAATTTTACATATTTAATAACATTTAATTGCATAAAAATCACAGAGGCTGAATTTATTTGTAAAAAAAATGACAGTAAAACAGTAATATTTTGAAATGTTTTAAAAGTTGTTGTCTATTTGAATTATTTATTTCCCCTGTGATCGCAAAGCACCATTACTCCAGTTTCAGTATCACATGATCCTAATCATTTTAATATGCTGATTTGCTGCTCAAGAAAAAAATGTTGTATTATGATCAATCTTGAAAACTGTTGTGCTGCTTAATTTTTTATGGAAAAGTTCAAAATATAGAAAGTTCAAAAGAACAGCATTTATTAGAAACATTTTAACAAATATTTACTGTACATATATATTAAAGTGTATAAATAATATATTATAGGCTATTTAATATTCAAAAATTAACATGTTACACTGGCAGCATGAATATGCAGCAGGCTAATAAAAAAAATAATAAAAAATAAAATAAAAAATAACACATCCTGTCTGATCTAGGCGGTGAATAAAAACCTCTCTCTCATTCCCACCGCTGCCTGCAGCCAAAGGCTCTCATCATAAAATATGAAGCTGACAGGAGGTGTTCTGGATTAAACCTGTTTAAACAGGAGACCGTGGAGAGCAGGCGTGTCTCTGCTCGTGGGCCGCTTAGGTTCACGCTGTCTGGATTAGACCCCGAACAGAGCCCACTAGCTCACATCAAAACACACCGACATACGCACAGACACAGCTTAGCAAGCAATAAAGCATCTCACACCTGACACCACTTTAACCTGCCTGGTGCAAAGAGAGAGAGAGAGACGGAGCAGACAGGTAGACAGATTGAAGCGGTGCATATGAGCGCAGGTTCATCAACAACATGAGGAGCGAATGAGGCAAGCGTGGCTAATGTAAAAAGAAAACGAAAGCGCCAACAAAACACTCCATCGTGGTATGAAAAATAAGACTTGACGCGTGAGCAGACCTTCGTTGGGAACGAAAAGATGCATTCCTCACAAAACTTGTTTAACACACTGACAAAGAATAAATATTCATCAAAAATAATCTCATTCTACTAAATGGATGCCATTTGAATCCTTCAAATACATGTTTATGTATAAAATGAATGTAAAATCTTTATGCCAGCTTTAACTATGTGGTAATATAGATATTTCCAATACATATCTTCAAAAATTATCTATCTATCTATCTATCTATCTATCTATCTATCTATCTATCTATCTATCTATCTATCTATCTATCTATCTATCTATCTATCTATCTATCTATCTATCTATCTATCTATCTATCTATCTATCTATCTATCTATCTATCTATCTATCTATCTATCTATCTATCTATCTATCTATCTATCTACACTGTTAGACATTTATAAGAGATTTTACAGTAACTTACTGGCAACACTGTTGCCAGTAAGTTACTGTATTTGAGATTTACAGTACAATAACCGCATTTCAGTTTACAGTAACTACATGTTACTGTAATTTTTTTAATACAGTACTGTTACTGTAAACCTTGGTTAACAGTGCATTAATCCTAATCCTATTCAATAATTAATACTTACTGAACTACATTAATTCTTACATTAATCTATCCTACAGAAGTAATCCAAACAGACAATTATTATGAAATATAAAATTCTTTATTTAAAACATTTTAAGTGCTTTAACTTAAACATGTAAATGTGTGGAAAAAGTTCACTTTAAAACATCCTCGAATCAAATCTTATTTTCAGAAAATCATGTATAAAAGTAATCAGAGTGCATTCAATATCACTTATTTTACATTTTATTTACATTTACATTTATGCATTTGGCAGACGACTTGCATTGCATTCAAGATACACATTTTACATTTTGTCAGTTCTTGCTTTCCCTGGGAATTGAACCCATGACCTTGCTAGCGCCACACACTATTGTTTGAGCTACAATTTTAAAAACTCTGCAGAAAATAGTTGGTAGAATACTGTAAATAGTTGGTTGAAGAATACTGTAACTTTGGTGCAAAATACACATATACATGAATAAAATATAAACAAAGAGCAAATTAATTCTGAAACAAGTTATCACAACACAACACAAACACAAGTTTCATGTCTGTACCGATCTGTGTCATCTTCCACATTGGATGATTTCAAACAGGAACCAGGATTCTGCTCCATTATGGCAAGAAGTCCCTCTAGATAAGAATGATATGAAGTTAGTCATACAATTTGAGTATACACAAACATTTTACACTGTTGGAATTTAATAAAAAATAATAATCCCATTACAATTCATCATAATGGTAAAATACTATTTTAGAGACAGTTAACACTTTGAGGTACACCTAACTTAACGTATGCTGTCTAGTCTAATCCAGTCCTGCAATGCCTTCATGAAGATGTGAAATGAAATGTTCAGTTTTTGTTTTAGCTGGTGATTCAATGCTATGAATATTTTGAAGAATGTACTTTGTAGTGATGCTGAACCTGATTGCATATTAGAGAGGTGTCTCTGTTATTAGCTTAACAAAATTGATATTGAGTAAAAAACTAAAGAAAACTGTTAGTACATAATAGTAGCAGCAGCACAAACTACATGCTCCAAAAAAGTAATATTACTGAATCACCTCAACATGATTTCACAAACTATTTAATCAAAAACAACAATGTAACCTTTTATTGCAGGATGGATTACATGTATACTGCATTAGCTTTAGTAAGGTATCCTCAAACTTAATGCTGCATTCACACGGGACGCTTCTCATTTACTTTGAATGGGTGACGTCATGCGTTGCTGAACTGAATTGTGGGTTCCGTCGCGTCGCTTCACTCACGTTGCAAGCTGCAGAAGTTGAAAGGTGTGTTGGACATCAGCTGTGGCCGGATGCAACCAATCGGCGAGAGTAGCCGCGTGCAGGCGAGGAGGAGCTGCAAACGGAGACGTGAAGTCTGACACTTTCTGCTTCCCGCAGTGATGCTTGCACTGTGTTTGCACACTTTATCAGCTGAAGTGAAATAAATGCAATATTTGTCAATGCACAGATGTTTCAGAGACATTTTTTGTCATGTAATACTTTATGCACTACTTAATACAGCGTGTGTTTGTACAAGAATAAAGTTAACATACAAGCCTAAACTATCAATGAAGTGGGGGTCTACGTTTTTCATCTGTTTTATTTTGATAAACATGACAATATAACAACGCAACTACATGAAAAGAGATTTAACTGTTATAAAAAAGAGATTTGTGCGCATTAGAGGAACTGAAGGTTTTAGAATAAACACGAAACGCATGTGATCGCTGTCATGCGGAGAATCTGGCCAATCGTGGAACAGCTGTGTCGTCATCAAAGTCTGTGCAGTCGCTCTGGAGAAACTGCACCGGCTGTATTAGCCGACTGCTCTCGAATTGCTCTCGAGGTGCTTTGATGCCATACGTCACTGTCACGTGGCGTTGGCGCTGTCACAGGTCAGACAAAATTTCTAACCGGCATGACGCCCTGTGTGAATGCAGCGTAAGTGTCTGTGTACATTACATCCATCCATCCATCCATCTTCTTCCGCTTATCCGGGGCCGGGTCGCGGGGGCAGCAGTCTAAGCAGAGATGCCCAGACTTCCCTCTCCCTAGACACTTCCTCTAGCTCTTCCGGGGGGACACCGAGGCGTTCCAAGGCCAGCCGGGAGACATAGTCCCTCCAGCGTGTCCTTGGTCTTCCCCGGGGCCTCCTCCCGGTTGGACATGCCCGAAACACCTTCCCGGGAAGGCGTTCAGGAGGCATCCGGAACAGATGCCCGAGCCACCTCAGCTGACCCCTCTCGATGTGGAGGAGCAGCGGCTCTACTCCGAGTTCCTCCCGAGTGACTGAGCTTCTCACCCTATCTCTAAGGGAGCGCCCAGCCACCCTGCGGAGAAAGCTCATTTCGGCCGCCTGTATCCGGGACCTTGTCCTTTCGGTCATGACCCAAAGCTCATGACCATAGGTGAGAGTAGGAACGTAGATTGACCGGTAAATCGAGAGCTTCGCCTTACGGCTTAGCTCTTTCTTCACCACGACAGACCGGTACATCGACCGCATTACTGCAGAAGCTGCACCGATCCGTCTGTCAATCTCCCGTTGTGTACATTACATATCCTATTAAAAAAGTGTCTCACCTAGTCCAAGTTTTTCCATTCAAACTCCATTAGGTGGCGAAGGAAGGATGACACTCTGTTGTTGATTACAGTGGTCTTCCTGTTAACAACTTCCCCGGTCTTCTGACTCACTCTGGTTTTGGTGGTGCATCTTGTTCCCTCCTCTGGGTTTTTCCTCACGAAAAAAACTTAAAGCAAGAGAAAATTAAGAGAATAAAGATATTATAAATTTCATCACCCTTAGTGCCTTTGCTTTAAATGTTTTTGGTAACACTTTAGAATAATGGTCCGTCATTAAACGGATAGTTTACCAAAAAAAAAAAAAAAAAGTAAATTCTGTCATTTACTCGCCCTGTTGTTCTAAACCTTTTAAAGAATGTTTGTAAACAGACAATTTTGAGGCACCATTCACTTCCATGGTAGGAAAAAATTACTATAGAAGTGAATGGTGCCTCAATCTGTTAGGTTACAAACATTCTTCATCTTCTTTTGTGTTCAGAAATGTATTCAGGTTTGCACTTGAGCAACATTATTCTAAAGTTTTGCCATGTTTTTTTCATAAATTATATTTCATCTGCCAAAATCATCCAAAAATTGTCCAGGACTGCTTCAATTACAGAAAATAAAATTATAATCTGTCAGTCCTGGACAAACACAGTTTTGGATTATTTTAGTATAATATAATTTATGAAAAAAAACATGGTACATGGCTAGTTACAGCTAAAAAGAGGTGGAAAAACTAAATAATTTTGTGATTCTGTTAAACAGACCCGACTAAAACATACAAGAAAAACTTTGAATTATCAGTAATATGTGGAGAAACAAAGAGGACTAACGTTACTTACCGTTGTATGAGTTCCAGTGTCGCACAGCACAGGCAGGCTCCTGGTATTCTTATCTAAAATGTAAAATAAATAATGTCAATCCAAATGTAAACTTTGTTTGTTAACGACATTATTTTTGCAACTAGTGGCCAACGTTAATTTACTAACTAACGTCGTCCTAAATGTACGCTTAATATGCTCGATAAACAAAATCTTCATTGTATTGGTAAAGTTAATTAAATAAACTCACTAACGTTAAGTCTTTTTAAAAATAAAACGTTAGGTTTATGTTACCTCAGTTTTAGTACCAAAGCTGAAGCAAATGATAACCTAACGTTATAAAGTATGTTGTCCGGGCCGGGAGCTCTCTCCTCGGGCAGTAACGTTACACACGACGCTGGCTGCACTGGTTCCTAATCTAATTCAATAAACTCATTTTTTTAAAATAAAACGTTAGGTTTGCCTCAGTTTTTAACAGCAAAGTTTAAGCAAATGATAACCTAACGTTATGTAAAGTATGTTGTCCGGGCCGTGAGCTCTCTCCTCGGGCAGTAACGTTACACACGACGCTGGCTGCACTGGTTCCTAATCTAATTCAATAAACTCTTTTTTTTAAATAAAACGTTAGGTTTGCCTCAGTTTTTAGCAGCAAAGTTTAAGCAAATGATAACCTAACGTTATGTAAAGTATGTTGTCCGGACTGTGAGCTCTCTCCTCGGGCAAAACTTACAACGCTGCACCGGTTCCTAATCTAATTCAATAAATTCATAAAACGTTAGGTTTACCTCATTTTTTAGCACCAATGCTGACAAGCTAAAATTGGGGCGCAGACAACCGCGGATAGTACAAATCACACTTACCTTGCTTGTTTGCCGTTCTCACGGGGGATGAAAAAATCTTCGCAGGGTGTCCGGACACAGCTCATATGTTCTCTGGAACCGTGAGCTCTCTCCTCGGGTGAAACTTTCAACGCTGCACTGATGGTTCCTAATATAAATCTAAAGCAAATCCTGTCGATCCCAATTATGCCAAATAGGCCGTTGTGGTAAATACAGTATTATACTTTATTTTTAAAAAATACAGGAAATCACTGTATTTGGTGTTTGACGTCATAGAAAATACCCATGATGCAACGGGAATTACAGTTATTTACTGTAAAGAGAATTTACAGTATTATACTGGGTGATATATAGTAAATAACTGTACAAATTACAGAAATGTCTAACAGTGTAGATAGATAGATAGATAGATAGATAGATAGATAGATAGATAGATAGATAGATAGATAGATAGATAGATATATCTATCTATCTATCTATCTATCTATCTATCTATCTATCTATCTATCTATCTATCTATCTATCTATCTATCTATCTATCTATCTATCTATCTGTCTGTCTGTCTGTCTGTCTGTCTGTCTGTCTGTCTGTGTTGTCAAATCAATTAATCGCATTAACATAAAACTTTGTATATATATATATATATATATATATATATATATATATATATATATATATATATATATATATATATATTAATCACATTTCACATAAAATATTGTGTTTACATAATATATGTGTGTGTATATTTATAGTCTATAAATATATACATACACATATATTATGTAAACACAATCTTTTATGTGAAATGTGATTAATCGATTTGACAGTACTAATATACACATACACACACACATACATTTCATAATTAGATCCCAAACATGTATTAATTTAGCTTGAGAAGACAATTTTTTATTTATTTATTACCAATTTTATTACCACTTAAATTTCAGAAATCTACTTTAATAATGATAAAAAAATATATATAAAATATTTCACAGAATGATCCATCTGCTGTTATGAGCTGGTGATAGGGTTCAGCTTATTGTTTATAAAGCATAAGACATATGATAAAGATGTCAGTTCTCTAAAACAGGTATAAATGTGTCCAAGAGTAGTTTCTGGGTTGAGAACAGTAATGGTTTTACCTGGAAGAGTGGCTTTCAGAATGGTTCAGTTTGAAGAGGGCTTTACAGACAAAGATTCCAACCTTGTACTAATGGGTTCTTCAGGAGTTGGAGTAGATGGCAACAAAACTGAGGCTGTTCGGGATAGAAGTAAGGTCCAATCAATACATCTGTGCACCTGGGTGTTAACTGTTGAACTGGCAGCATTTTGAAAATATGATTTCCCACGAATATCTTGCAAAGAAAAAAAATTAAATTTTCACATTTTAAATAGGAAATGAACATTTGCTTTACTACAGACTCTGAATCAATAAATTGCAAAGACTATTTATAAAGGCAGTAAATGGTATTTGAGCATAACCTAATTAAAATTCAGAAAAAAAAACCTTCAACATGTCATAGACCTTAGTCAGGGTAGACGCCATATTGAATTATACACGGATGAAAATGAGGCTGTGAGGAATAGAATTACAGTCTTTACAATGGCATGCACTGAATAATGGTACATAGATTACTCGTTTTCTCATAACTCTTTTGGAACTTTCTCATAAATCTTTCAAAAAACTTTTGGCATGCTGTTAAACAACATTCTTGCCAACAATTAAATGGGGTGATTAAGGCCTATGAGGTCTCTCTTTACAACAAAGTAAAACTAATGTTTATTTCCCACACAAACTTCACATTCACCACTTTGGTTAATATATACACCGATCAGGCATAACATTATGACAGGTGAAGTGAATAACACTGAGGGCACCTGTTAGTGGGTGGGATATATTAGGCAGCAAGTGAACATTTTGTCCTCAAAGTTGATGTGTTAGAAGTAGGAAAAATGGGCAAGCGTAAGGATTTGAATTGAGTTTGACAAGGGCCAGCAAAAGGGGGACCAATGATGCATGGTCAAATTTTTCATTTTTTTCATTTTTGCATAACATATTCTGTGAAACTGGATTAAAACAATTGTTACTGTTTTTTATGTTTAATTTTTAATGTTAATATAGTTTCAAAATAGTATTTATTATATTTAGAATATTGGTATTTTTTTGACATTAGTTTACATCCCAAATATAACAAAAAAACATAGTTTATCAGATACTGCATCATACTCAAAATAACACCATCAAAGTTTGAATGAAAAATTCATAGCAACACAGCTGCGGTACTTGCTGACAATGAAATGTGCTATAAATGAGGCATTGCAGTACATTTTGACAACAATTACTCTGGCATCACCGGGATATTTACAATGAGCAGCATGGACTGGACCTTACTGCTAACAACACTTGCCAGATCTGGCCAGGTTTTGGCAAAGTCTCATAGCATACAATCTTTATTATATATTCAAGAGTTTAGTTTGATGATCAACAAACTGAAACTAATTTCTGTCCTATATTGTCTTTACAACATGGAGACAGCTGCACCGTTATTTGTCGTAACAACTTCTCTGCATGGCATTTATATGTATTATATAAGATAATATAATGACCCCAAGTGTACATAAGGCAAACTGAGGATTCTATCTAATTTGTCCTGTCGGAGCGAGTTAGGACACAGTGTTGGGGAACATTAACGTTGGGGAGAAATCTGATCCAAGATCAACCTGTATCCTCTGGGATACAAATGGCATACAAGCCTGAATATTCCCATACTGACTTCAGACCAGCAATGAGGCTATCCCTGTCCCACCCAATTCACTCACACTAGCAGACGGTGGCCAGTGAACCAGATGCTCCTTTTTCGGCTTTCTGAACAAGGCAACTGTAAAAGGACACAATTAGGACTGACAGCGGAGAGGGATCTCTAGACAGGGAACGGTGTGTATGCATATGTGTGTGTGTGTGTGTGTGTGTTTGAGTGTGCATATCTGCTTTGCCCGTCGCTCAGAATGTGCGGTGACATCACAGATGGCCATGCAGTTCCCCTGTCAGCTGTCCAAAATAGGAAGCCAGGATGTGATTGATGGAGCATGATGCTTCTCCAGTATGCTGCACTGACCTGGAGTCAGTTCCTCTGAGACTGCTCAAAAAGGAGGTTCTGTCTGGCTCCAGCACGGTTTAGAGGCATACTGGAATCCCAGAGGGTCTGAGTTCGGTCAGTGTGGTACAAGTGAATAAGATATCTCATAACGGTCAGTTATCTATTCTGAGCACAAACATGTAATTGAGAGGCCTTAAGCTAGAAGATTAGGCATAGTATCTGAAAATGATTTTTCTGTTCATTCATAAATTCAATGAAAACACTCACAGGCCACTTTATTAGGCACACCTGTTCATCTGCTTGTTAACACAAATTTCTAATCAGCCAATCACATGGCAGCAACTCAATGCATTATGCATTTAGACAAAGACAAGACAATCTGCTGAAGTTCAAACTGAGCATCAGAATGGGGAAGAAAGGTGTTTTAAGTTACTTTGAACGTGGCATGGTTGTTGGTGAGAATTTCAGAAACTGCTGATCTACTGGGATTTGCACGCACAACCAATTCTAGTGTTTATAGAGAATGGTCCAAAAAAAGAAAAATATCCAGCGAGCTGCAGTTCTGTGGGTGAAAATGCCTTGTTGATGCCAGAGGTCAGAGAATGGCCAGACTGGTTCAGGCTGATGGAAAGGCAACAGTAACTAAAAACAACACTTGTTACAACCGAGGTCTGCAGATTAAAATCTCTGAATGCACAACACATCGAACCTTGAAGCAGATGGAGAGGGACTCACCAAAATTCACAATTCACATGGGCTCACCAAAATTGGACAATAGATATGCTGTGATATACAGATGGTAGGGTCAGAATTTGGCATTAACAACCTGAAAGCATGGATCCATCCTGCCTTGTATCAACGGTTCAGGCTGGTGATGGTGGTGTAACAGTGTGGGGGATATTTTCTTGGCACACTTTGGGCCCCTTAGTACCAATTGAGCATTGATTAAATGTCACAGCCTACCTGAGTATTGTTGCTGACCATGTCCAACTTCTGATGGCTACTTCCAGCAGGATAACACATCATGCCACAAAGCTCAAATCATCTCAAGTTGGTTTCTTGAACAGGACAATGAGTTGACTACACTCAAATGGCCTCCACAGACACCAGATCTCAATCCAATAGAGCACTTTAGGGATGGAACAGGTGATTTGCATCATGAATGTGCAGCCGGAAAATCTGCAGCAACTGCGTGAGGCTATGTAGTCAATATGGACCCAAAATCTCTGAGGAATATTTCCAGCACCTTGTTGAATCTATGCTGTGAAGAATTAAGGCAGTTCTGAAGGCACTTGGTCCAACACGGTACTAGGAAGGGGTACCTAATAAAGTGGCCAGAAATATTTGAACCACTAGAAAGTGGCCAGAAATATTTGAACCACTAGAATAACAAACCCCTAATAGGAAAGAAAAAGAAAAAAGTCAATATAAAACAAAACTCCCTAAAATTGCATAATGTGATGTTTTTACTAATAATTTACTAGTTTTAAAAATGTATTTTTTATTTTCATTTTCATTCAGTTTTGATTTAGTTGGTTTTAAATTATTGAAATAGGACATCCATTGAGAAAAATAATTAGGATACAACATTTGGTATTGATTGGATTGTGAAAAGTTCTCTACAATCTTAAAAATAAAGGTTCTTAAATGGTTCTTTGGCGGGGGTGTATGGTTCCATGAAGAACCTTTAATATACAAAGAACCATTCCATTGCACAAAAGGTTATTTGTAGCGCAGAAAGGTTCATAGACTATAAACTGGTTAGAAAAAAATGGTTCACAAAACAGTTCTTCAGGGAACCAAAAATGGTTCTTCTATGGCATCACTGTGAAAACCCCTTTTTGGTTCTTCCTTGCACATTTATTTTTAAGGGTGTACACTGCTTTTTCAGAACAGAACAGTTTCAGTCTTTGTACTTCAAAATTGCATGTTTAATTAAATGTGCTATTTGCTTTTTCTTAATTGTTTGTGAAATTTGCTAGCAATTTCTGAATAAAAATTGTTTCAAAGTAAATCCTACACCAATAATTTTTCTGGTCCTGTTGGCGTTTCCACACTTGAAAGTCCGCACAAAGGTCTGAACCGAAGTTCATGATACATTTTATACATTCGGTTAGTTTTGGTTTGGTTTCACATTGCAATTATGCGAGCGCACTAAAGAACTTTACATGAGGCACTTGCATCCACTCGTCATCATCTATGTGGGCTGTATCTAGACATTGATTTGTTTGTAACGTGCGGACGTGCGTCTGACAGCGTCTTTGACAAGAATGAATGAATGGACGCATATCGTTGCCACTATTGAACAGTGCGCATTGCTTGACTATTTTCTTTTCGTTACGTTTAAAAGTGGACATTTCAAGCTTTATATACAAATATTTCTCATTTTTGTGAGACAAGTAGCCTGCTGAGTTTCGGTTTATTTGAGACGCGCTCCATTTTATGTGCAAAGCATGTGATCGCTCCCGCGATTATTGTCTGCTATAGACTATTTGCTTCTTATTTATTAAATCCAGGCAATTATGTGATTAAACGTTGATTAAAATTAAGATACAATTTATACAAAACGAAATTCACATTAAAGAAAGGCTTTCGAAGCTAAATCATACAACATTTCTTTCAAAATAATTTCTGACCTTCTGTCTTCTGACATATTGCGCATCTTTTCACTTTTCATAATCAATCTAGCCTAGATTGAATTTAAAAATAACATTTTAATATTTAAACATAAACAGGAACTTCCTATAAATGGTCTGAAAGTACGAACCATACAGAAAATGCTTTCACACTAGAAACGAACCAAACCTTTGTTCAGTTTGATCCGGACCGAGACTACCTCTTTTTGTCGGACCAAATTTCGTCTGTTTGGTCCGGACCGTGGTACGAGGGAGGTTTGAAAACGCCCTAAGATGCGCTTTGGTCTATCGGATCACAAGTAGATGAGGGAGATCCATACCTGTTTACACCTGGTGTTTTAACCCATCTCTTCCACTTTCAACCACTTCTGTCCTGATCTCTTCGAGGGGAGGGTATATGGGTGGGTAAATGTAGTTTTTTTAAGATCTTTCGATCTAATGGACAAAATAAGCTCATGCTATTTACATATGAACGCACACAGAGATGATGGAAAAACAAACAGAGCGCAGCAGCTTTCGTTTCTGCTCTGACAGCCGCAAAACCAGGCGAATGCTGTGAGTGCATGTTAGTAATCAGGAAGGGTCAGAGAACATTGCACTTGGTAAATTTTTTGTCTTCAAACCAAACTTAAGTCGACCACATGAGCGTTTACACTGCAAAACAATCCAGTCGACTGCGTTTTCAACTAGCCTACCCCTGGAAGTGGCCGAAAGTGGACAAGCTCAAAATGTTTTAGACCCTGTATACACCTGTATATAGCGTCGTCCACTTGTGATCCAATCGACCAAAATACCAGGTGTAAACACGGCCAAAGTGAACATGAAAAAATAAGAGGGTTTGGTGACGTCAGTCAAAAAGTAAATTTTTTAATCATACTTTTTGTTTACAGTTATAAAAATGTTTTATGTGAACCAATTAAGTGCTTACAATACGACCAAGAACATGCATTAATCAAATAAATAGTTTACCTTATTCTCCTTGCTCTCATCATTTTTCTCCTGAGAAAAATACATTGAGTTTCAGAAGAAATCTCAACGCCAGAAACTGTTCAGCAAGAAAGGTCAAACATTTTTATATGAGCTCAAACATTTTGCGTTATACAATACTCCAATCAACAAATTTTTGTGCTTATATTTTTTCTTTTATTTCTAAAATCGTAGTTTTATATTTTAGTTTCATTTAAGTTTCATTCATATTTTCAATTAGCTTTTATTTTTAGGTTTCTTGACTACATTTTTAAAAATCCTTTATGCCAAAAAGATTATATATAAGGAGAAATTTCTTAAATGATTGCATAATACTTTCATGAATGAAAAGTTATTTTAAAAAATTATACTTTTCTACATTTTCTGAAAATGTAATTTTAAGTTTATTACATTAATGAAAAAAATTATTATGAAAAAAATGTATATTAAAATTAAATCCATGATGGGAATTTCTAAAAAGTTAAATATGAAGCGCTTGACAGAACCCTTTAAGGTTTTAAATGCAACCTTTTCTTCTAAGAATGTGGTTCTCACATGGGAGATGCAGGTTTCCAGGTCCAGCCATTGTTGTACTAAACACCCTTCCTCTCTTTCTCTTTTTCTTTCTTCAGTAATGCCCTGTCCCCTCTCTACTGTCTTTCTAAATAAAGAGTGGCAAAAGCCCCTATAAAGTCACAAGTAAAAAGTGAAAAACACATTAATCAACCAAATTGACCAACATGTTTTCCTCGGCAGGTCCGCATCACACGTCTGCTCTCTCATCTCAGGCTGTCATCTGTAATATCCCCCCAGCACGCTGGCCGACGCTGATATCCCCCCATCAGTCCAGCTCAAATGGCTTGTGCATCACAGGCATGGCTCAGCCCGGTGCGGACAGCTTGTGGTGAGGAGAAATATGTTCACTTTCTCTCTTTGCTGCCCTCAGCAGCCACCTTATCAGATCAAACAGCTGAGAAACACAGCAATGACTCAGTGACCACTGTGTGTGTGTGTCTGTTATATCTGCTTCCTGGGGCCCTAGCCACCATATTGGTTACGTTAGATATGGGAGAGCACACATCCACATGCACACACACATACCTACATATACACACAATAACACACACATCTAACAGAGTCAGATATGCCAATACTGCATGGATCAGCGGTGCCTTATCCTGCTTTGTCCACCAGCAGCTCGGCGTCAGATATCATATTACTGACTGACTCCAGAGACATGTGTGGGGTCAATGGATCAGAACCTGATCGATACTGGGAAAGGAGATACAGGAGGTTATATTAAAGTGGACAGAATTAAATTAATGTGGAAAATACAACTGAAAGGCACATAAAACCTCCATTTTCCCCCAGTGACCTGGGTGTACCTGGAATTCTTCTTTCTCTCTTTCTGTTCACTCTCCAAGCTAGACAGATAATTCAATATATAATTTGTCTTCCTCAGCAGGTCCATACTGTCTTAAATATATTTGCTATAAAAAAAAGGAGAAACTTATCATTCCACTCTTAAGAAGTGTTATTTTAGTTTTATTCATATTCTGAATCTGCTTTGTTTTTTTATTTTTCATTTTAATTTTTCATATTAAATGTAATGGTTTCAAAAGCAGCAACTCAACTGAGGCTGCCCTATTCTCGGTTATTGAAGCTCAGATACTGGCAAGAGCAGCTTCCAAATCCTCAGTACTCATCTTGAGGGATCTGTCTGCTGCTTTTGACACAGTTAACCACCAGATCCTCCTGTCAATCCTCAAGACAAAGGGCATATCAGGAACCACACTCCAATGGTTCAAGTCTCATCTCTCAGGCAGGTCCTTCAGGGTGTTTTGGAGGGGTGAGTTGTCTAAAGCCCTATTCGGATGGTTATTGTTTCTCACATGTCCATTAAAATAAATTTGCATGCCACCTCAGTGATAAAACTTGTGCATTCGGATGGTGATTTATTCATGGAGCAGCGAGTTTTGTGATACTGCGCACCTGGGAATGCGCTGCTCACATGGTCAATCACATGATTTTATGCTGTAAATAAAATGTTATATGCTTGGTATAATAAGAATAAATGTATATTTTCTAATAATAGGGAAATAATAACCTAATTATTATTTAATTATTTAAATCTGTTTAAAAATAGGAAGATACTGTATATAGATGTGCATTATTAAAATAGTTTTCTGTCTTGTATTTTATCTCAAAATAAAGGATGCAATTTTATTCCACATGGAAATGAGCTGAAATAAGTTAATACAGCCTCTTATTTACATGAGGTAAACAAAATGCTGCTCGGATAATTTAACATGTATATAATGGCTGCTAACGTTTCAAATGTTTACATGCTTTTCTTCTTTTTATTTTTTGAGTGGTGATGAAATATATTGCTCTTGTAAATACTTGCCAGCATTTCAGTAATAAAAGATCTTTAAATCTAGATTTTAAAATGCATCCAAATTACAGCAAAGCGCAACCGTACAGTGCTCTGCAGTGGTCAAAAAGGATATAAACAGTAAATTTGAAGTGATATATTCTTGAAAACTCAGAGATGTGGATTCGGACGGCAATTCAATTACCACACAACCTTGGTGCTTGTCAAAATACAGTAGGTAATTCGGCTGGGGATTTTTACGTGGGTGGTGGAAGAAAAACACTGACTTTCTGGATTTGGATGGCAATAAAATAACAGACTAGCCCCTGTCAATAATGAAAATACCTTACGACTCCACAAGAAACCATTGCCGTCCGAATAGGGCTTTTGACACAACATCTAGCTACTGGGGTTCCCCAGGGCTCAGTGCTTGGACCACTTCTCTTCTCCATCTAAATTTCACCACTAGGATCTTTCATTCAGAAAGGTTTTCCTATCATTGCTATGCTGATGACACACAACTCTACCTCTCATTCCAACCAGATGATCCAATGCTCATATCTCGGCCTGCCTGACAGGCATTTCTTGCTGGATGAAGGACCACCTTCAACTAAACCTTGGGAAGACAGAACTGCTTATGGTTTTGGCCAACCTAACACAAGTATCACAACTTCTCAATTCAGCAAGGTTCATCAACCTTTACTCCATTCAGGACAGCCGGGAACCTTATAGTTGTAATTGATGATCCTTTGAACTTCACAGACCACATTGCTAGAATTGCCTGGTCCTACAGATTTGCCATATAAAACATTAGGAAGATTAGACCCTTCCTATGGGAGCATGCTACACAACTTCTTGTCCAAGCTCTTGTACTATCCAGACTGGACTATTATAACGCTCTCCTAGGCCTGCCAGCATGTACTATCAAACCTCTGCAACTGATCCAGAATAGTGAAGCAAGAGTGGTCTTTAACGAGCCGAAGAGAGCACCTCTCCTTACAAAATTGCACTGGTTGCCAATTGCCACACGCATCAAATCCAAGGCGCTCTGCATCCCTATACCTAAACTCATTACTTCACACCTATTTTCCTTGTGTTCTGCAAGTGAACGGTGCCTTGTGATGCCATCCCAAAGAGGCACAAAATCACTTTCACTGACCTTTACCCTGACTGTTCAGAGCTGGTGGAATGACCTGCCCATTTCTAACCGAGCTGCAGAATCTTTAGCCATTCTCAAAAAATGGCTGAAGACGCATATTTTTCGGCAGGGGCGTCGCACCCGTGGGGGATGTGGGTGTTTTAACACCTACACTTTTCCCGGTGAGAGGGTTCAACACCCACACTTTTTCTGCAGTTCCCCTTCGAGGGAACTCGCACTGCGTTGTCGAGTGACAACACTCTGGGAACGCCTACAGCGTTACGCATCTGAAGTATGAATGAAATCAAGCCAATCTGATTGGTGGTGCGTTGTGACGTAGTAGATGACGGCATACCCGGAAGATACAAAAGGGAAGCTGATGCAAACACATACCAGCTTTTTTGCTCTTCAGCGAAGCGCTCTATGTTGAATTGTCTGTCTATTTGGTGTTGTTTTGTCTATATATATATAGAAAAAGATGGCTAGTGGGCAACAGTTTAAAAGGTGTGTGCACCCGTGTCCGCGATTCCTTTCGGGCACAGACACACACCTTTTGTGTGTGCAATGTCTGGCCGTGCAGCACGCTAGGGCGGCTCTCAAGGGAGCCGCCTGTAGTGAATGTGATAAGCTGCCGCTCAGGGTATTGCGCTCACGGCTGGCCATGTTCAATGAGACCGGCCAAGCCCGCGAGCCCCAGGGATCTGGGCCCGCTGTTGCTGAGGCATAGCGGCGCCATAGATCATGGGGCTCGCAGCGGGACCTCGCGACAGGATATGGGACTGCTGAGACACTTTCCCTATCCTCGTCCGAGGATTCCGATGTTCTCCCGCCCCGTGCGGAAGCCCGTGAAGCGGCTTCTTCCCGCAGGGCGAAGAACCCGATGTTTCAGCTATCTGGCTCTGAGGAGTCAGATGTGCTGAGCGTCGAGGCGGGTGATGTGGAGCCTGAGCCATCGCTTCACGCGCCTGCTCCAGAGGAGCTAGTGGAGGTTTTGACCCGCCTCGTGGCCAAGTTAAACACTGACTGGCCACAGGAAGAACCGGAAATCCAGCCGCCCAGTAAGCTGGATGAACGGTTCTTCAGGCGCAGGCCTCAACCTCCACGCCGGGGTCTGCCTTTTTTTTCCGGACCTACACAATGAATTGTGTAGGTCCTTGGATAAACCCTATTCCGTCAGACTCTCTAATCCCCCAGTACTTGACTTCGGTAACGTGCTGGGGGCGGCTGAACAGGGTTATGGGACGCTGCCACGGGTGGAGGAAGCTCTTGCGAGCTATCTTTCTCCTGAGGCCGCTTCGTCCCTCAAGGCCCCGGTACTACCCACCAAGCCATCCCGCGATACATCAGCGCTGGTTGGTAGGGCTTACATGGCGGCTGGGCGGGCTGGTAGCTGTCTGCACACCATGGCGGTACTGCAGGCCTACCAGGCCAACCTCCTCAAGGAGCTCGACGAGGGCGAGGGCCCGTCTCCGGACGATGTCCTCGAACTCAGGAAAGCCACCGACTTGTCTCTCCGCTGGTATGGTGTGTGTGGAGAGGCATCTCTGGTTAAATCTGTCGGGGATGAAGGAGAGAGAGAAACACTTTCTCCTGGATTCCCCGATTTCACCTTCTGGACTTTTCGGCGGCGCGGTTAACACCGTCGTCGAGAGGTTTCAGGAGGTGAAGAAATAGTCGGCGGCTTTCCAGCAGTATCTCCCTCGTCCGTCCAGCTCCTCGGGGAAGGCTGTCTCAAAGGGACAGCCTCGGCCGTCTGCTAGCTCCTCGCACCGGCAGGTGCAAAAAGAGAGCGTTGCTTCTCGCGCCCCTCCTGAGGGAGCCTGGCAAAAGAGGCGGCGCTCTCGTGGTAAGCCTTCCGAGCCTAAGGTCGATCTGAGGACCGTCCATCAGGCAAAGAAGGCTTCCACCAAGCGGTCCTAGCTGCAGCTGTCCCCATCGGGGCGGAGCGACCGAGGTCGTTTTCCCCCCGGAGCTCTCGGGAGATCAGTGCTGTGTTCCCGCCGTCACACACGCTTCGGGCCTCACTGATTTCCCGCACACGCGTGCTTTCTTCGTCGCCTCCGGTAGGACTTGCGACTGGACAGCAAACGTGTGCACCCACCGAAAATCGTTCTCGACTTCTCCCTGCCGGTCAGCCGCTTCAGGGGGTCGGGAACGAGTCTCGGTTAACACCCGAGGTCAGCCTCGAGAGGCTGGTTCCCTTAGTAGATTATCTTGGCGCATGGTTATGCCTTCCGAGTGTGTCTACATGGGTCCTGCAGACTGTAGAGCTGGGTTACAGGCTTCAGTTCGTTTCTCCTCCCCCGAAGTTCAACGGGGTGGTCCGGACTGTGGTCGGCCCAGAGCAGGTTCGGGTTATGGAACAAGAAGTACAAGCTCTGTTAGCCAAGGAAGCCATAGAACGGGTTCCTTTGGCAGACAGGGACTCCGGGTTCTACAGCCGGTACTTCATAGTTCCCAAGAAGGATGGTGGGTTGCGTCCGATAATAGATCTCAGGCTCCTGAATCGGTCTCTGAGGAGATTCAGGTTCAGAAAAAAAACCTGAGGTATGTATAATATATATATATATTATATTTCTTGTATATATTCTGTCAATGTATTCATTGTTTTTATTGTTAACAAACAAACCACATCCATCCCCCACACTTTTGAAAAGCTTGCTACGCCTCTGTTTTTCGGCAACACTTGACCTATTAATGCTAACACCTACTACTCATATATATATATGTGTGTATATATATATGTGTATATATATATGTGTATATATATATGTGTATATATATATATGTATATATATATATATATATGTATATATATATATATTTAAGCTTGCTACATGTACTGGACTAACTGGGACTTGCATATTGTTGCCATATTGTTGTTTTGATTGCTTCTATTGCTCTCCTGATTTGTAAGTCAGACAATGATGGAGAGACTCAAGAAGAAGTGACAACATGTAGAATGCAAAAGGACGTTTCTGAATGGTTATTTGATGAATTTGAGTAGCTGATGTGGAGTTAGTTATCTTTAAGTCATTGATTAGCATATTCTGTCATGATGATCTATAAATCGCTCACAGAACTATTTTAAAATACCTACAGAGCCAGATAATATATGCTGCATGAAGATAGAACTGGTATAGTTTAGTTTAATTTTGGTTATAACATATGTTGTCATCTTGCTTATGTCATGTCATGTTATTGCTGCGACAGCAGACTCCCAAATGTGCTCTACTACAGCATCTCTTCCTCTTCTCAACATGGCCTCACCCCCTTTGTTGCGTGTTCCTGGGAGCAGGGTTTATGTAAATTTTAGGGTTTGTGATGTCACTAACTCGTGAAGAAACTCATTGTAGTCCCTACCAGCCATTTGTTGTAGTCCTTAAAAAGAGATTTCTGTAAAATAAAATATCTCCCTTTGCTTTGAACATTGAGCGTCATAATTTTGCAGATGTTGTTTATACTCAAACAGCAACATTACACACTAACTAAAGTTAAAAAAAGTTAAATAAATAAATCACCCCTTTAATTTTTTGTAAATTTGTTGTGCTTCTGTCATTTTATATATATTTGTTTTGTTTTGTTTTTAAATAGAGCTATTTAGGTTTAATTTTTTTTAATTTCAGTTTTAGTTTTTATTTATTTCAAGTTAATAGTTTTAGTCCTCAAACTTAAACTTATTTCAGTTTATTGCCAAGGAAACATTTCTAATTTTCATTTAGTTATGTTTTTCCAACTAATATTTATATTTTATTTCAGGTTTATTTCACAGAAATGTTTCAATAGTTTTAGTTAACGATAATAATCCTGCTCTGAAGTGCTGAAATGTTTATGTTTTAATATAGGCCTAAATCAAAATATAATAATGTTACAACATACTTTAAAAAAGAGCCATCCAGCTCGTCGGGAGCAGCTGGGGTTAGGTGTCTTGCTCATGGACAACTCGACACTTGGTCAGGTGGTACCGGGGATTGAACCACCAACCTTCAGGTTTGTAGACAACCTACATGAACCACTGAGCCACTGCCGCCCAGAACTAATGTTCTGTTAAAGATCCCATAAATAGATGAGTGCATTCATATGTATGCAACTTATGGTAACACTTTTTTTTTACATGTACTTACTGTAGTAATAACAGTAACTTATGCATAATTACAAGTAACTAAACTAAAACCTAACCCTATAATGTAGTAAGTACATGTAGCTCATTAATATTACTTAGTAGTTAAATGTATAATTACACTTTAACACTTCACACGTGCTGTTCTGTGTTCTGATTGGTTGATCATCTTGATTGTTCACAGGTGTTTCTTGTTAGTCATTAGTTTGTGCATATATAGCTCTTATGTTACCACTGTCTCTTGTCTAGCTTTGTTTGTGTAATCTGGTTCAGTGAGTTTCATGTTATTTTAAGTCAACAAAAAAGCCAAGTCACGCTTTTGTTTATTTTGTATCTGTTCACGTTGTGATTTTCAATAAACTTCACGTAGGTTCTTCATACTCGCCTACAGTGCCATCTGTCACATCCAGCTTGTGACTTGACAAAAATCAAATTAATAAAGTAAATCCTGACATTAAGATTTGCATTGAAGAATATGTCAACTAGCATGCTACTGAATGTCCTACCAGCATGACACCGAAAGCATTGACTCTTTGGTTACCTCTTCTCTGATTTGCACAAAAGATTTGTTGATTCTAGTTGCTGCAACTTATACAAAGTCCAGACCTCCCGATATTTAAATTGATTGGTTTGATATTGATTAAGCGGGCTGCTTCAGGTGATGTATGTGCTCTTCTGCTTGCTGAATCTCTCCGGGGGCGCCATCAGACAGCACAACAATACAAAACAAACAACGTGGCCTGCCACAGAGAATAACATTCCACCAAAAACTCCTACTAGAGGAGAACCTCCACACCTGCTGTTCCTCAGTCAGAAAAAAAAAAAAATCCAATTATGGGCCGACAAGTAAACGTTTCAGCACTTAAGAGGGGATTGATAAGAGGCAAGAGTGATAGAGGGAGAAAGAAAGAGAGAAAGAGAGAGATATAGAAAAGGCTCATTTGCACAATAATACAGTTAGTGAGGTGATTTTAAAATAAGAAAAGCCCATTAACATTTAAATGACTGCAATGAGTTTCCAAATTAAGCATTTTTTTTGCAATCCTTCAGCTAGATCGGATCAGTCAGGGGGAGGATGAAAGGCCTGACTGTGCACTGCTGGCTGACTTTGGCCCGTTTCAGCCTGTCTTAGCCATTTGGGCTGTAATACTGAACCAAACTCGAGCCAAAACTGGTTCCTTTTAGGGTATGGTACATGCACACATAAACTAGAAGATACAGGGCAAATGAGACAGAATAAAGCTGCATTTACACTAGCAGCGACAAAGCAACATGATCCCATTCATTTCAATGGAGAGCTGGCGATTTCCAGTGATATGAGCGACAGGGACCGCTATGACGCGACGCGACAAAGTTGAGATCTGTTCGACTTTTATGCAAATGAAGAGGAACTTTCGGGAGTGAAAACCAATAGGAGTGAAGTCAGTGGAGCGCACGTGATCCGTCGCTCTTCAGTTCCGAGGCAAGATGAAGGCGATTTTAGCAGTCAGCAACTGTCCGATAATTTATGATATTTCTCCATGTACATATGGTGGTATGCGCCGTGCTGAGCCTGAATGGTTTCGTGAACTCATAGACGGACATTTGTCCTTTTGCTGAAGATAAATAGCCGCGATGGCAAAGAACCCTTGCTGTTTCTTGTTCATCTTAAATAGAAGCCATTTTATGAACTGATTTCATTTATATTTAGACTTTTTCTTACAAAATGTTTGTTTGTGGTGGCAAGAAAACTGATTTGTTGTCTACAACATGGATTAACACCCATGAAAGTCATTTACAAAGATTACTAGGTAACCAGTAGTCGGGACGCCCACTAGCGACCTCACCGCCAGCCACAAAGTCACTGGTAGTGTAAATGCAGCGTAAGGCTCAAACTCAGAAAGCCTTGCCCTGGTATTGTAGCAATGTCAGATTTATAAACAAATCAAATTTTTTTTTTTTTTTTTTTTTTTTTTTTTTACAAATCAGACTGAATCAGTCCAAGAGGTTCTCAAATCAACAACTCACTTCAATTGAACTATTCTTTTAAGTCTGTTCTTTCTAGTCAACCAAATAGGTTTGCAACATGGTCTGAATTGATTCGCATTCGTTCGTACCACTCCCTCAATCTGAAGTAGATGAAACGGTTTCTCAGTCAGGAAGATATATAATATCGAGATTGAGAGAACAAATAGTGTCGGATGAAGTGGATATTCACCTACAAATAACTGAAACCAAATTTGAGAGGTAACTTTCAGCTACTGCAGCTGTGTCACATGAATAAGCAGCCATTCACACCGAAAGTGTTTTGAAATCCAGATGAAATCCTGCAGGCATCCCTGAATCCAACTCACAATGATCCAGGTTAATAGCTTTTGATTTGGGTCCTTTTAACTTTTCATTTGGGACCAGCAAGCAACCTCCTAGAACACCATAAAACTGCACTGCAACATGCTAACAAATAACTCATATCATAAGTATCATTCTAGCTCTGCACAGGTAAGAACAATGCTTTGAGATACAGTAGGATCCTATTACGCACACCACTGTCTCATTCATCTAATATATTAACACTGAATTCATTGGTCAAAGGTTTATTAAAAAATAAATACATTATTGACCCTCTGTGTGACCGGTGCAATCAGGTCCAGGCAGACCTAATACATATTCTGGCAATGTCCATTCGTATCTCCTTTTGGCAATAATAATTTGATTGGTTTTCATCGATTACAAATAACCATTTTGAACCATGTCCTTTGGTTGCACTTTTGGAATCTTTCCAAATAATGTCAGCCTGCCAGCTCCACTCACTAATGCACTCACCTTTTCTACACTAGATAAAAGGCTAATAACTATTTTTTTAAGGATACTGTGATGAACGGAAAGCTCAAAATAATAGCATTTATTTGAAATAGAGTTTTGTGGTAACATCAGGGGTGGACTGGCCATCGGGAGCACTTGGAGTTTTCCCGGTGGGCCGCTGGACAAAGTGGGCCGCCCCATTGCTACGGAAATATATATGTAAATATACGTAGCCTAGTCTATACCCTTCCGTCAGCCCAGGCTACTGGCACGCGCGGCCCACTGGAGGAAAAAAAAAATAATCAATTTAGCCTGGTCAGTCTCAGTGGTCTAAAAGCCTTCGTCAATGTCAAAATATTTGAGATATCCAATCGAATCGAAGGAGGCAGGATTTATTGTCCACAGAAACCGAGCAGCGCGGCACTTGAATGCGAGCCGACGTAAGATAAACAGCTGAACTTGAGGAGTCAATACAGCAATATTTCCTGACTGTTTACAATTTAAAAAAAATTAAACAATGGATATTAATTTCCAGGGATGCAAACTACTGCTGACCTTTTCAAATTTTTCAGATTGTAATGCTATTTACGTTATTCAATATAATGCACAGCGAAACATTAACATAGCAGTTTTCAGCATATCAGAGTGAATGTTTGTGTATCTGTTTCCAGGCTTTCTTCAGTAATATCACCGTCATTTGAAATGATTCATAAAACTCAAAATATTATTTTCACTCAAATGTGGTAAAACTGGTAACTTTCATATTCAAGTAGCCTAGCCTGTGTTCCGTGAAGGAATGTGTCATATTATACAAAATTACATATAGGCTATAATATGCTAGTTAGTTCACATGCATTATTTTATACACTAGCAATCAACAATTTGAAATAATTAAGAGGTTTTTTTAATGTTTTTGAAAGGAAAAGGCTGAATTTATTTAATTAAAAATACAGTAAAAACAATATTAAGAAATATTACTGTTGTGAATATATTGTAAAATGTATTTTAATCCTGTGATCAAAACCGAATGTATCATCATTAGTCTACTCAAGTCTTCAGTGTCACATGATCCTGCAGAAATCATTCTAATGTGCTGTATTTTTCATTTAAAAAAAACTTCAGGACCAATATCATTTTTAAACTTGAATTTTTAAACAATTGGAGCTCTATTCCATAAAATGACAGATGTCAAGTTCCTGAAAGGACAAATACTATAACCACTAGAAAGGCACTATAATATAGTCCACAATCTGCACTATATACTATGTCTTCTAGACCATAGCATTGCTTTATATGGACTGATTTTGTAGGCATTGAACTTTAGCGATATTAGACTTCAATGTATGGAAAAGATTTCAATCTAAATTATTAATACCATTAATTTCCTATTATCACTGTAAAGCTGCTTTGAAGCAATCTGTGTTAATAAAGTAATGTGATAAAATGTCAACCCTGTTGTCTGTTTCTGTATTTTGCTTAATATATTTATGTTTTTAGTCATTTTTGTCTTTTGGGACAGTGAGAAATAAACAATTGTTACTACAATTTAAAATATTTAATTGGACCAACCACACAGTTTCACTGTAAAACATTTCTCCAATTCAAAATTTTCTAGTGACTGATCACATCTAAATGTTTTAGTTGGCCAAATTGAAAAAATTTAGATGTGATCGGTCACTAGAAAATTTTAAATTGGAGAGGCCTGACATTTTTTACAGTGTTGGTGAATTACATTTTTCCATTGCATGGCTCAACATATTATTTCTAATTGAGCCCATGTTAACAGGCTGTTGCCACAATGGATAAAATTCAATTCACAGAAATTCAATTTGGCCAATTGAAAATTTTAGATGTGACCAGTCACTGGAAAATTTTGAGTTGGGAAGATTATAAATGTTTTACAGTGTTGTAAAAAGCGCTATATAAATGAAGGTGACTTGACTTGAGCTGTTGCGGACCGGTTGTTATGGGCTGCTTTGTGCCAGAAAGTCCAGAGCCACTTTTTTGCCCCAGTCTGACCCTTGGTAACATTATAAATGTATTTTCTGTCACTTTGATCAAATGAATGCATCCTTGCTCACTACAATTAACACTTTATTTTGATAGTACAGTTTAGACATTCAACTCACTATATATTTGCTACTACATGTCAACCATTCATAGTAGACTGTCTGCTTAATATCTGCTAATACTATTTTTACTGTTGGTCCCCCAACAGATATTCTACTGACTACAAATAACTTCACAAGTATGTCAACTCCTTCTACTAAACCTAACCTAGTAGAATGTCTAAAGTGGAAATAGTGTAACTGAAAAAAAAAAAAAGTCAGTATTGCATTTTTACAACCATATTGCATTCGGAACAAACTAACTTATTCATTCTTTTTTTTTTTTTTACACTGAGGGCTGGATGGACAGAAGGTGTGGTGTGAAATGGGAGGTACAGGACGTGCTAGTGGAACACACTGCAGGGGAAAAGGTGAAGCAGGAGGCAATATGCTGCCTATTAACAGGCCAAAAAACACTCTGTCCAGCCCTCTATGTGTGTATGTGTTTAAGGAGGTGAAATAAACATATGAAGAGACAGGTGCATGAGAGCATTGGCTGGGCCTGCTGTACGGATGTGTGTATATGTGTGTGAGAAAGTGTGTGATATGCAGTAACAGAAACAAGGGAGGCATTTTGAGTATACACTCTAAAAAATGCTGGGTTGTTTCAACCCAAATTTGGATCAAATATGGACAAACCCAGCCGTTGGGTTACATTTTTACATACAATTTTTAACCCAACTAAATTTGGGTTGAAACAACCCAGTATCTGAGTAAGTTCATTAAGCGTGTGTGTTTATGTGCATGTGTATTCATGTGGAGTGTGTTTATTATTGTGTATGGTAGGTTCATGTAGACATTGTCTGAAAAGCAACAGCAGGTGAAGGCAGATGGCAGCAGACACTTGGTGACACTGGAGAGATATGGGATGGCATATGCACACATGCAAACACACACTTAAGCAGCTACACAGCATTTACACACACACACACACGCACAGTCCTTTCTCAAATTCACTGCAAAATGGAGTTTTTCTAAATCTGAAATCTGAGTCTGAATTTAAAGTGCCCATATTAGGGTTTTCCGAATATTCCCTTTCATGTAGTGTGTAATATAGCTGTTTGTGAATGTAAACATTCTTCAAAGTAATAAAGTCCATAAATAAAGATATTGTCTCCCAAAATAAAGAATCTACTCTGAACTGCCTAAACTGCCCGTGAATAAATTGACCCGCCCTCAAACACGTAATTTTACTGAAAACTGCTTCTCAAATCTTGGAGTTCAACGCGGGATTTGCAAAACACTTGCTCTGGAAAGATGGGTCAGTTCTCAGTTTATTTGGACCAACTTGCTCCTCAGAATCACAACCTGTAAGTCTGAATAATTATTGATGTATATATTTTCTACCAAGTGTTTCAGAGTGTTTAGAGTTTCCAGCTAACCGGCTAACTCACGTTATTACTGTCTTGCTGAAATACTTCTGCTAATCAACTTTGGGCCACTATTACCTAAAACTGTGTCCATTAATGCAGATTGTCTGTCGTTCTACTTTGAGTAATGATAAAGGATGTAGCATTTGTTTAGCAATTAATGTTACATCAGTCATCCGCATTAGTGCTCGACTTTGTGCTGTTATTAATTCAGTTCCCGCATGTGCACCGCAATAAATTAGAAATATACACATCGGTTTGTTGATGGACGTACACTTGTTAATGCTGATGGTGAGGAATTACATTTGAAACATCTCATAATGAGAGTACCTCAAACTGAGTACCATATCACTGATAAACATCCTGCTCAAGTTGTTCTTGCGATGGAGGTTTGGGTTGAACAAGTTTTTCCAACGTTTCATCATCGGACTCGCACTCGGATTGAAATGATTAAATTGATGTAATCGTTACTGTCTGTACCGTGTGTACAATCGCTGTGGACTGAGGAAGCCTCAGCTGAAGTTCTGTTATGGTAATGCTCATTTAGCTTCTGACAAGCACTGTGAGTGGTAGACCAATCACAACCAATTGGGCTATCTGGCCAATCAGAGCAGAGCAAGCTCGCGGAAAGGAGGGATTCAGAGAGACTGAATCATCGGACAAGACGTTTGAGAGTCACCGAAAAATGTGGTGATGTGCAATGCAAAATTGCAAAAAAGGTTTTTGACCTTTGATGAATGTAAACCTGCCGTAGACATCCAAAACAAAATTAGGAACCTTTACAATAGCATAATAGGGACATTAATGTCTGTTTGCATTAATTAATGCAAAGTTGGACAAAAAAATAAATAAATAAAAATTATAATCTAAATCTATTAAATTCTTGTTTTTTAAAGTATGATTGAGATACTATTGTTACTGATAGTTTGAATTAGTTTTTAATTTAGATTTTACACTTTCATTTTAGTTCAAGTTTTAGTAATTGTATTGGGTGTTTTTGTCATATTTAGACCTCAAAAACAATTGTTTGAAATGTCTATATAATCTTTAGTAATGTTTATTTCAGTTTTAGTTATTTTATTACATCAAGTTACACTAAATAAAAATGAGAAATGTTTGTATGTATTATATGTATGTATTTTTTTATGTCAATTAACCAAAAAAAAGAGTATCTACCATAAACACATTCCTCATATGGACTGTTCATCTAAATCAGAATCAAGATACAACTGCTAACCATGGAAGCTTAATGAATATGAATTGTACAAGAGTGTACTTTATATTCAGCAAAGACTGAATATTATATTATAGCTGAATTTGAATCTAAATCTGAACCAGAATCTGACTTAATGAGTTGATTTAATGAGTAAGTGCATAATACCATCTGGCTGAATCAGGAAACTTAATCTAAAACCATATCCATAAAAACACTTCTATACTTTGTACTGCCGATATACAGGTTGAGCAGAAGAATTAAGATCATTTACCTGCTCTAAATAGATTCCTCTTGCACTGTCACTTCCAATCCGGTGCAAATTCACATCCTTAGTTATATTCAGCCGTCCCCTCACAGAGATGGGGGATATTTTTCGCCGAGCCTATTTCTTGGAACACAGCATATTTCTTAGATTGCAAGCTCTATCAAGTGACCTGCACTTCAAAGTGAATTCAACACCAAACCTATTAGGTCAGGCATTTTGGTTGGATAGGTACATTATTGCTTTCCTCAAAGCCTGAAGGCTGTATCACTTAGAATGATTCATGGCTCTCTCTCCCCCCCCCCCCTCTCTCTCTTTTGCCTCTTTCCATAAGCACTTTCCAGGAGAGAAATGCTCACAGAAGTAACACTTTAGGATTTTTTTAGATGGGGTTTTGCACAGTCATTCTTTGTGTCCTGACTTTCTACAATATGTTTTCTCCACAAGTAACGGCCACATGATGCACCTATTCAAAATAAACTTGCATAACTCTTGTCTTGATAGAGATATAACTCTTTGACACACTGAAGCAGGCTTAACAAGCATTATAGGGGAAATTATTACAATCCAAAGGGTACGAAAAATGAGTGAGAGAGCAGAGACAGACAGACAGACTTGCTCATGAATAGTGGATAGATAAGATCCAACTAATCTCTCATCTGTATATCACCTTCTCTGTGGCCTGTGGTTCCCTGCTTTCTCTCTCATATGTACACACACATCAAGATTTCTCTCATCAGGATGTCTCAATCAGAGAAAAACAAAAAGAAAAACACTTAATACTGGCACAAATGAAACAAGCCCACCCTCTATGATATTCTGGGATGGGTTGCACCAGGCATTCATAAGTTCTTTCTTGAATTGCAACAAAATCCACATTGGTTTGTAACTAACTCTGTACTTTATTTCTCGGTTGCACCATGTGTTCTAAAGGCAGAACGTAGCTAGTAGGTCTTTTCAAGCTCAACCATCTCTAGGGTTTTAATGAGAATGATCAGAAAAAGAGAAAATATCCAGAGAACAGAAGGTCTGTGAGTGAAAATGCCTTGTTGATGCCAGAGGTCAGAGGACTGGTTCAGGCTGATAGAAAGGCAACAGTAACTCAAATAACCACTTGTTACACTCGAGGTCTGCAGAAGAACATCTCTGAACGCACAACATGCTGAACCTTGAAGCAGCAGAAGATGATCACACCAGGTGCCTCTCCTGTCAGCTAAGAACAGGAAACTGAGGCTACAATTTCCATGGGCTCACCAAAATTGAACAATAGAAGACAGTAAAAACAAGTCAGACTTAACAACATGAAAGCATGGATCCATCCTGCCTTGTATCAACGCCTGGTGATGGTGTAATGGTGTGGGGGATATTTTCTTGGTACCTTTTGGGCCCCTTAGTACTATTTGAACATCGTTTTTAACGTCACAGCCTACCTGAGTATTATTGATGACCATGCCCATCCCTTTATGACCACAATGTACCCATCTTCTGATGGCTACTTCCAGCAGGATAACGCACCATGTCACAAAGCTCAGATCATCTCAAACTGGTTTCTTGAACATGACAATGAGTTCGCTATACTTCAGGGATGTGGTGGAACTGGAGATTCGCATCATGGATGTGCAGCCAACAAATCTACAGTAATTGCGTGATTTTGTCATGTTAATATGGACCGAAATCTCAGAGGAATGTTTCCAGCACCTTGTTGTATCTTGTTGTATATATATATCCCTCTATGGTATGCAATATACCATAAACAAATATTTGTGGTGTTTTTCCTGCTTAAAATTGGACACTATAACAATATCAATAAAAAAAAAAATCATATATTTGATTTGATTGATTTATTTATTTTTTTAAAGTTTGTACATTGTACCACAACAGACAAATGGAAACATTTTACATTTTCATGTAGAAAAATAAATATAATTTATATAATAATACATTTCTTTAACCAGACACTTGAAGACAAACATGTATCCAAGTTTTAATGTATACAAATTTCAAATTTAATAAAAAGTAACATTTCATATTCAGCTGGAACACAATCGTGGAACACAAGTATTACCAAACCATCATATCATATCAGTTATCATATCAAGTTAACATATCAAATTATCATAACCATCTTCATCCTCATCTCCAATCTCACCCTCACTCTCTCCCTGCCGGACTGTCACTATGACCTCATCTTCCTCATCACAGTACGACACCTCATCAACTACCAGTTGTGTTTTATACCTTTTTAAGTGCTATAGAAAATGTGCAGATCATATGTATGTGTCATAGTATGTGAATTACTATTCTTATAACTGCATTACAAAATCATGCAAAAATGCAAATATATTTAGATAATTCGGTAACACTTTACAATAAGGTTCATTGGTTAACATGAACTGCACTAAAGCATGTATTTATCTTTGTTAATGTAAATTTCAACATTTACTAATACTTTATTAAAATCTTGTTAACATTAGTTAATGCACTGTGAACTAACCATAACCAGCTGTATTTGTATTAACTAACGTTAACAAAGATGAACAAATACAGTAACAAATGTACTGCTCATGGTTAGTTCATGTTAATACATTAACTAATGTTAACTAATGAAACCTTATTGTAAAGTGTTACCGATAATTATAACTCTTTTCCTTACAAATATAATAAGTTTGTATCCAAACTAGTATGTCTGGTGTGGCCTTATGTGATTCCATTATGGTTTTTTGTTATTTCCTCTAAAACATTTGATGACATATAATGTAAAGTTCTTGAAAATAATTCTTTACTTAAGAGTGAAGGTGACTCATATTATTTGTGGGTGATAAAATGAGTGAAAAATGCACTTTTCATTGGAGAAAATATGGAGCTCTGTGACCTGTGCGCATGTGCTGAACCAGGACACAAAATGGACCCCTGTGGGTCATGTGACCACTTTTTTGCACTTTCATTGATTAGTATTTGAGTTGGTGTTTTTCGTTTTTATTAAAAAAATAAATAAAATAGACTATAGATAGATATATATATATATATGTATATGTATATATATATTGTTACGTCCAAGGACGTATGTTTATTTGTTACTGCAGTGTGTCATGCATTTGTGTATGTGCTTGGGTGCCTTGCTCTCTTTGTCTCTTGTTCTCTCTTTCGTCATTCCAACAGGTACAACGACCAGCTGTACTCAATCTAACGGTGCTTGACGTGATTGGAGAATGAAGGGGAGGAGCTGAGATATAAGTAGAAGCGGATCAATTGAGAAGGGAGAGAGACTTTCTTTTGCCAAGATGAATTCTTCCTCCTGTCTGCCCAGACTTTGTTGTTTGGATTGTTGTCGTCTTGATTCTGATTGAGTGAGCTCAGGATCTTGTCGTGAGTTCTTTAGTGGGAAGAGAACTAAAGAGTTACCTTTGATTTAATCTATGATCTTATGTTAAGTATGTTTGTATATTCTTCTTAACTTATTTGTAATTTGGGGATTGTAGGGGGAGGGTGCCATTTATGTTTGTACTAATCTTTTCTCCTGTTTTTGGGTAGGTAGGGAGTAAGGGAAGTTTGATGTCTTTTATTTCTATTATCTTTTTCTAGGACATTTATGGAGATTCTTGGGTTAGTTATCTTATGTTTTGTTTATTGTTTTGGCCTGGCCCTCCCCTGAAGTATTATCCCCTGTTCTTGATTATTTGTTATTCTTTGAATTGTATTTTTGTATCCTTTCATGGGATTTTCGTATTATCTTTATATTTTCAAATTAAAAGATGTTAATTTGAACTGGTTGATTCTTTTCTGGGGCAGGAGGTTGAATAATCTTGGCTCTCTCTCCAAGCTTTCTTTTTATTTAACTTTATTTTATTTTCTCATTGTTACTGACTATCAACCCTAGACGGGTATATGTAACTATATATATATTATATTTAATATGTTTTAATGAGTTTGAGAGACATTAAAAATGTAGCCAATCGTGGGATATGCACTTTTTTTTGGTTTGCAGGATGGGTTCTGGAATGAGAGATTGCGTGTGAACATGGTTTCAGGATCAAAAGCCTCAATGGGGCATCATTACTCCTCTACACCCTCGCTTTTCTCTCCATCTCCTTTATGAAGACCTCAGATATTCGATGATGAGAATTACCCTTGTCAAAGATGCATAATTGGCGAACGCTCCCTAATGACGATGGCCATGTGAGATTTAACGAGTTGAAAATGAATGCGAATGCCCACTTTTCATGTGAAAAAGCACACCGCATTCAAGTGGCTCCTGCTAATCGAGAAGTGCGACTAAAGCCCCCTGATTGACTCATTCAAAGGGAGGCAGAAGGAGCGAGAAAGGGAGAAATGCAGACTGAGAGAAATGGGCAGGCTATTTGTTTCAGTTTAGTGTTGTGATTGAAAGCACTTCAGGCACCACTGATGGAGGAAAACTTCATTTGGTCTCACTGAGTACCAACTGCACATCAGTCTGCAGAGAAATGACTCACTCTGTTCTCCAGGAGTGATTTGAAAACCTGCTTCTCTGCTTCTTGTGGGAAGGGGAGAGGCTCTTAATACGCTTCAAATATCAAGACGTCCAGGCAGGTGCTTTAAACTGAAAGATCCATTTAACTGAAGGTGCACACTGTTATTTAAGAAATTATGGGTGAGGGTATTCAGTTCTGGTGATCTAAAAAGAGGCGAAAAGCAAAAACTGGAGTTGGAATTGGCCTGACACATTTTTGCACAACTTCCTCATTGTTGTATGATATGCTATTGTTTAGACACAACAGCAACAAAAAACTATTGAAAATCATTCATTGAAATACACAAAAAAAATCATAGATTATTACAGTACTTTTTATAAGAAAATACTCTTCATTTAATTCAATGTGTTACTTGACATGTTTTGTAATTATTTGTGTAATTTATTAGCAATTTGAGTGAATCAAAGTAAATCCCACACAATTCTTTTCAGTGTACAATAAAATAAAATATTAAAAATAATAAAGTAAAATAAGTTTAAGTTAAAGTTAAAAAGCAACACAAATGATTAAAACTAAAATGAAAATGATGAATATTAATAAATCTAATTCAAAATATGAATAAAAGACTACAATAGTATATAAATAATACAAAAATAACAATACCCTGAAATGCTATGGCCTAAATATAGCTAGGGGCTCTAGGTGCATCTGGGACACCAAATGGTGGCCTCCGTAGTCTTCACCCAATTAAAAGAGCCCACCGCAATATCTCTATAATATTCTGGTGCCTAGACATGCCTGGGGCCCCACATGGGGCCTCAGTTCACTATCCTAAGTCAAAAGCGTCAACCCCAAATATCTCTATCATATTATGTTCCCTAGACAGGGCTGAGGCCTCTGGGGCATCTGGGACACCGCATGGGACTTCTGTACACTGCCTCAAGTTAAAAGCGTCCAATCCAATATCTCTATATTCTGGAGATGGATGGAGTCCTGAGGGATTTGTAAAAATAAGAAACTATGAGCAATAAGAATAGTGATGCTTGGCTTGTTCACAAAAATACACAACAGTGCTATAATCTGTGAGAGAAGAAGTCCCTCAGCCAATCAAGCGCCCAAGGACACAGTCATGTGACTCACTCTGCCCTACCCCAACATAACTATTTTTGCTTTCCATTATAAGATACCGTCTGTCTGCAGTTTTTCTTTTTTTTTTCTTTCTTTTTTTCTTTCTATATATATGAGGTGATGAAATAAAGCCCTGCCAACACTAGCCCCCAAATGAGTTCCTCGGGCTTGATTTTTTTTTTTTTTTTTTTTTTTCTATTACTTAAAAGTTGAAGAAGTTCAGCCTCATCTTTATAAACTTGAGAAAACGTGTCTTATCCATCTTCTTAATCCCATCACAGACTTGCATACACACAAAACTGACAAATTGGTTCCAAAGAGGACAGAGAAAAACACTTTTCACTTTGTAAGTGAATGTTAATTGGTGTGAGGACAGTCTGGGCTTTTTAGAGAACTTAAACACTGAAACTTCTTCAGACTACATTGTACACTACAAACACAGACAACAAAGGTCCAAGCGAGGATGCGCATGTACACAAATGCCGTGCAATGTGCTCCAGACAGCTCCCAACTCTGAGAGCGCGTTAACCCCTATACGATCTGCACTAATTGGAGTCACAGACACAATGCCAGCCGTTATATGTGGTCTTTGCCAGAGTGTGTGTGTGTGTGTGTGTGTGTGTGTGTGTGTGTGTGTGTGTGTGTGTGTGTGTGTGTGTGTGTGTGTGTGTGTGTGTGTGTGTGTGTGTGTGTGTGAATGAGTGAGGTGGGAGAGGAGAGGGTCAGACGGACCCCAATTATGAGGGGAGACTATTAAGAGCAAAGCAGCGTGGGAAAAGAAGTAAGAGAGTCTCACATCTCCATTTGAATATAAAACAGTGCTTACTGCTTACCAATTACCACTTTCTGATAGGCACGTTTTGAGGGTACCGCAGCACACAAATTGGCTCTGTGCATGTTAATCATGTATATTTGCGAGTTCAGTATAACATTGAGCTGTTTTTACTGTGTGTGTTTGTGACTGAAAGTGCGAGAACACTGCATTGCCTTTCAGTGCAACTCAGCTGCCAAGCAAAACAATGCTAATCTCAGCATGTGTAAATTATTCAGATGGTCATAGGTACACAAATAATTCAAACAAAAGCACTGGCACAACTAGCCAACACTTACACAAACACACACTCTCACACAGAGAAAGAGAAACCACATCAAATATTTACACAGCTATGGGGAAGACAATGTGGTGAGCCATACTAAAAACACAATACTGTTGTCATTTCTTAATGAAGTGAAAGTGTGTGTGTGTGTGTGTGTGTGTGTGTGTGTGTGTGTGTGTGTGTGTGTGTGTGTGTGTGTGTGTGTGTGTGTGTGTGTGTGTGTGTGTGTGTGTGTGTGTGTGTGTGTGTGTGTGTGTGTGTGTGTGTGTGTGTGTGTGTGTGTGTGTGTGTGTGTGTGTGTGTGTGTGTGTGTGTGTGTGTGTGTGTGTGTGTGTGTGTTTCAGGTAGTTATCGCAGTGCCATCGTGTGTGCTGATCGTGATAGCTGCCACACTGGCGTCTTCTATAGATTTGATACTTGTCGAAAACAAGTGGTTCCTGTGCAAATAAATGTACTCCGGTTGCGAAGAGGAAGTGTTTTTTAAATGTAATTATGTTTGGCATTTCTAAAGGGAGAACAAGACAATTAGAGAGATAAAACTTAAAAGCCTGTTCCTCTGAACAACAGCAGAACAGTGATTAGTGCAGAAGAGGGGAAAATTACAGCCTATTTCAGGCTCTATAGGATTTCTATGTACTATTTGCTTATATAAATAACTTATATATGTGTGTGTGTGCACAAATGCTTGCAAAAATAAGAATTACTACTTACTATAAGTAATGAGTATTATTACTGAAACTGAAATATAAAAAAAAACATAATAAACATTGCTCTTATAATATTTTGCTGTAAAATAAAAAGTATTTAATAATGATAATAATAATAAAAACTGAAATATTAAAAAAAACATAAGAAACATTGCTCTTATAATATTTCACTGTAAAATAAAAAAGTATTTAGTAATACTACTAATAATAATAATTACTGAAATATAAAAATCATTGCTCTAATAATATTCAGTGTGAAATAAAAAATATTTAGTAATACTAATAATTACTTAAATATAAAACAACATAATACACATTCCTCTTGTAATATTTAATTGTAAAATAAAAAAGTATTTAGTAGTAGTAGTACTACTACTACTACTACTAATAATAATAATAATAATAATGATAATAATATTTGTATTATTAGTATTATTACTGAAATATAAAAAAAACCTAAGAAACATTCCTCCAATATTTTGCTAAAATAATAAATACTGTTCGATTTCGCGAGAAACCAAACAGTATTTATATAATTTTTTTACCTCTAATGGTGCGTTCACACCGGACGTGAATGAAGCGTTTCACGCGAGTGATTTACATGTTAAGTCAATGCAAAGACGCAAATAGACATTCTGCGGCGCGTTTCGTGCGAATGACACGGCGCGAATTGACACATTTTTTTTATAATTGAGCGTTTGACGCGTTAACCAATCAGGAGCTTGCTCTAGTAGTGACAACAATGAGGAGAAAATCATATGGTTTATATTAATCATATATTAATATCTGGTTCAGACAAGTGTGCATATGATTATCACTGTAATAAAATTTAATGACATGAAACACAACCCAGTCTCTTTTTGTTAAATGCAAGTTTATGTATGATCAATAATACAAAAGTATAATTAAAATGTATAAGAAGCTATACATGAAAAAAAGCAAACAATTCAGTCAAACATTCAAAGTCAGTGCTAGTCGGCTACAACGGTAACGTAAAGTTAAATAGCCTAACAATAAAAAAGTAATGAAACTATACTTTGCCCTCAGCCTAAACGATTTGCCAGGGAACAAATTATAGATCCATGAGACCAAAGATCGCCCGTTACATATACACAAGACAAATTATAGCTCAAGACACCACAGAGACATCAGAGCCAGCGGCAAATGTCTGAAGGACTAGCCGAGGAAAGGCTGCTCTCGCCAGGGTTAACGAGCACGGAGCGCCACTGATCACCTGGATCTCACAACTCCGAAAACGGCAGATAAAATGTTCAAATAGGCACTCTTTTTATAAATAAACCACAGATTTGAGCTTTAAACAACTACATTATTGCCTGAAAAAGTCTTAAAACTACGTTTTGTCACACATTACCAGTAGTATTTTACAAAAAATACATCAAGTGTGAACACAGCCCATGTCAGCCATTTCTCAACGAGACGAACCGCCTGGCAGAAGCCCCTCCCATGACGCGAATTCGCGTCTGTTGTGAAGTGAATGTCACACGCGAATGAAGCGAGTAAACTCAAAACGTTCAAGCGTCCAACTACAAACGAATAGCACGATTTATTTGCGTCATTCGCATCCGGTGTGAACGCACCATAATACACCACTATGTCCAACAGCCTTGAGCGCACAATCACTTCTGGTGCGTGAGGTCTGTACATGATCTGGCGTAGTTTATGCAAGCGCCGGAAGTAATCGCGTGCTCAAGGCTGTTGGGCATAGTAGGGTATTAGAGGTTAAAAAATTATATAAATGCTGTTCGGTTTCTCACACAAACCGATCGTTTTGTGTCTTAAGACATCAATATGTCGTCACGAGCCACAGGGTTTAATTTGGATTTGTCTGTGCATGTTTGTTGCATGTCATTCACATGCATTACACGACTGACATACTGCAACGGTTGGAGTTAAAAATCTTAATTTGTGTTCCACTAAAGACACAAAGTCACCTGCTATATTTTGGATGCCCATGGGGGTAAACAGATAAACATAAAATTTTCATTTTTGGGTGAACTATCCCTTTAAAGCTTCTCCTTTGTTGACAAAAGTGGGGTTAAAAGTGCTTCTCATAACAAGTTTTGGGAAGATGGTTGATGCATGTTGCGTTCTCAAATGCATGTTATAAGCAATGCCAACTTTAGCATTTACAGCAAATCAAGTTGCTCATGATTTGCTCATGTGTACAAGAACAGTGCAATGCTTTACTCTGAAATACGCAGTACATATGTATTTAATTTGCAGCCTTTGTGATTTAAAGGGTTAGTTCACCCAAAAATGAAAATTCTGTCATTAATTACTCACCCTCATGTCGTTCGACACCCGTAAGACCTCCGTTCATATTCGGAACACAAATGAAGATAATTTTGTTGAAAGCTGATGGCTGAGAAAGGCTTCAGATAGGCCTCCATTGGCATTCAGTACATTTACACTCCCAAGACCCATAAAAGGCACTTAAAACGTCGTTACAAAGTCCATCTCACCACAGTGACTCTACAATCATTTTACGATGCGACGACAATAGTTTTTGTGTGCAAAAAAAAATCAAAATAACACCTTTATCCAACTTCTTGGTTCTTGTCTTCCGTGTATGCCTCCACGACGCATGCGCGAGAATATGAAAGTGTGCATTTCATGGATTCCCGAACCCCGGCGCTACGTCATATTCTCGCGCATGCGTTGTGGAGGCACACACGGAAGACAAGAACAAGTTGGATAAAGGTGTTATTTTGATTAATGACATAATTTTCATTTTTGGGTGAACTAACCCTTTAAGAAGCACACTAAGTCATATTGTGATTTCTGTTTTATTTCGCTTAAAAGTGCAACCCAGAAAATTCACCACAAAAATAAATTATCTTTACTTACTATCATGTCGTTTTAAATGCGTATGCAAGTTTAGAAGGAGATGAAATCCCTTCTCAGTACACTTCTTCTTGTTAAAAGCAACTCTCAAACGTTTTTAGAAACACACACACACACACACCTTTAGATCTGTGTGAAGTCTAATCATGCTACTATTCCATTAACTCTTTACACACACCCACACGTACATTTCCTCCTTTCCACACTTTTCTCTTCCTCTCCCCTTTTCTTGAAAACCATTTTCTCAGTCACACAAACAAACGCTCCAACTCAGTAGTTCTCAAAAATTGTTCACAGGTTCGTTCTGATATGATCGCAGACAGAAGGGGAAATACACGCCTAAATGCAAATAATAAATTGCAACAAATCATGCATAGCTAGGATAGCAAAGTAAAATGGTTCACAAACAATTAAAAGTTATGAGAAAAGCTTGAATCCTTTGTTGTCGACGTTAAAGGCTGTGCATCTATTTAAACTTCAAATTATGACACAAATTCTGCCATTGGTAATATGGCTAATACTAGTACAATATTTGGCATGAGGCTAAATAAGTCAGTTTGAGTTTGCATATTTTTGGGCCTATTTATGCAATGCAAGTTCATGTTAATAAATTAATTATAATATATATATATATATATATGTGAATTGCGGTTTTTCGGTTTTGCATTTAATTAAGTATTTTTCTACAAATTCTATCATTTGCCTCCATCCCAATATACTGAACAACGCGACATACATTCACTTCACACGTTAGTGGTAGAGTTATACTCACGGAACACTATAGTAATTCACAATCACGAAAGTTCATTATTTGCATGCGTTTTAAAGCCTTGCCGCGGCGTGTGCGCGGTTTTAACATGCGCTTTTCCGAGCGTGCGCAGTGCGCACTAAACACCAGTCAAACACGTGATTACCAGTGTTGTGCCAGTTCACAGCTTTTCTGAACTAGTTCAAGTTCAGTTCATACATGCTCAAAGTGAACAGTTCACGTTCAAAGTTCACAATTTTAATTCTGAACTAGTTCAAAGTTCAGTTCATTTTACTTTTTTCGTGAGATATTCAAATAAATACTTTTTTTCACACTACGAGCTAGAAATCACTATACGTTCTTTGAAGCTGCTCATTGTAGACATTTGCTCATGACACTGCAATTGTCGGTGTCCGTCTCCGTGCCATCACTTCCACTAGCCATTTTTTTTTAAATTGCAGCGCTTTCTCTCACTCTCGTCTTTGGTCTGTCTCTCTCTCTCTCTCTCGCTCCTCTAGCCCTCCGCGCTCTCGTCGTTGCCTGCTACGCGGCGTTGCTATGCCTACCCCGCTCTGCTGCAATAGGCTATATGCACACGCAGGCGATTACGTACTTCCGCTAAAATCTCCGCCAGCTAAGCTACTTCCGCTTTCATACTGCTGAGGTGATTTTTTTGTCCCCAAGGCCCAAGTGATAGCGTTATGGCAAAGAAAACGTTTAAATTCCAGCGAACCGACAGCACTACAGCTGAACATTGTTGTGTGCCTCTGTGTCAAGCCTCAAGTAAGTACAACAAAGTACTTAGTTTTCACACATTTCCATCTGATGCGGAAATAAGGTGAAAATGGCTTGTCGCTATCCGGAGGGACAACTTTACAGTTACTCCCCATACCCGAGTATGTAGCCGGCATTTTAAAAAGGAGGATGTTCGTGAGCCAGGGTCCGAGACAGGGAGACGGCTATTAGTTAAGGGAGCTGTTCCAGCATTGTTTGAGTGGAACAATTTCACCCTTCCCACTTCAAGACCGGGGGTATGGGAGAGGAGAGAGCGGCCGCCGCCAGCGGTGTCGCGAGATAACACAGCGTGCAAGGTGGCTGATATCCTCATGGACCACGACTACGCTTCTGCTCCAGATCCTGCCGTTTTTGATTTAGCCCTTGAGGACAACATGTCTCTCAGAGAGGAGATCCTGAAGCTGAGGGAACAAGTCGACAAGCTGACAATGAGTCAGCGGTTTGGGATTCATCGTTTTGCTGCCTCAGACAAGGACATACGTTTTTTCACAAGGTAAGATGTAACTAGATGGACTAAACTAAACTTTGACTTGTCTAAACTTTTGTCAGTATCCTTGCATCGGTGTTATTGTCAAACATACTGATTGTTCTGTAGTACTTTTGCAGCAACAGATATGGTTGTGTGTGTGTGTGTGTGTGTGTGTGTGTGTGTGTGTGTGTGTGTGTGAGAGAGAGAGAGAGCGCGAGATAGTGTAGTGGTGTGTGTGTGAGAGAGAGAGAGAGAATAATGGGAGTAATAATTGACATTTTCATAATATCTAATATTTCATAGCAATATTGATGTATAATTTATTTCCCTATTCACTTGGATGTGTCTCCCAGAATGACTGATAAACATTATTTAAGTCCCGATATATGACAAACTATTTGAAAATTAAAAATGATAAAATATAAAATGATGATACAAGATATAAATGCTAATATCTAAATTGTATTCGTTTAGATTTGCATCCTATGACCTGCTGATGAGATTCTGGGCCTTAATAGAACCCTCGCTGCCATATATGGTCAGTGTGACTCAAGCACAGAGAGGCACCTTTACAGAGCCGAGTTCCACTGTAGTAAGTACTTATTTACATGGACCATACAATACAACTTAAAGTTCAGGGATAATGAACATTGCTCTCAATGTAAATTTTTTTCTTTTGAACAGACTCGTTCCCTGCAGCCCATTGATGAGATGTTCTTGTTTCTCAACTACCTTGCGCTGGGTTCAAAACAACGTGACCTTGCTGACCGGTATGGAGTCCACCAGTCCACAGTCAGTCGGATCATCACAACGTGGAGCAACTTTCTGTACACTGTGTTAGGGTCTGTGAGGATCTGGATACCAGAGGAGAAAATAAGGGAACATCTGCCAGCTGAGTTCAAGGACTATGCAGACACTACAGTCATCCTGGACTGTACGGAGCTGAGGTGCCAGTGCCCTTCATCACCTCTTCTCCAGAGTGAACTGTTCTCTGCATACAAGTCCCACTGTACGCTGAAAGGGCTGCTCGGAGTGGCTCCACATGGGGCGGTCACATTTATCTCTCCACTGTATGCTGGTTCCATCAGTGACAAACAAATCACACGAGAGTCTGGAATTCTCTCCCTTTTGAGACCTGGGATGGCCATTATGGTTGACCGAGGTTTCCTTGTTGATGACCTTGTCCCTTGCAAGATTTATAGGCCAGCATTTCTCTCTGGAAGGTCCCAGATGTCTGCCTGTGATGTCAGGGAGACTCAAACAATTGCACGCCTCAGGGTGCATGTTGAGCGTCTAATACGCCGTGTTAAGGAACACAAGTTCTTTGACACAGAGATTCCACTTCGGCTTTTTGGCAACATTAATCAGCTGTATGCTGTTGCTTGTCTCCTGACAAACTATGAAAACGGGCCTCTTGTAAAGGCTTGGGCAAAGAAACCAGCATAGCACTTGTTCTGTGAGAAACACAGTGTCTGTAAATAGTTATTTATTTTTTTTAAATGTATAAAATTGACCACAATTTGTCTAGAAATCTATCTAATCAGTTTGTTAACTTTTGCAAATGTATACAAATGGCCATAGGTTATTTATTAAAGTTTTATAACCACTTTGTTTAAATGTACCTTTGTATATTACTTTTTATAAATTGCATTTTATAGTACCTCATGTTATTTATGCACTGCTGTACATTGCACATACTCTTTGAATATAAGTACTGAATCATTTGTATTTTATAAGTACTTTTGTTCATCGGTGCTTTCAAGCTATCTGTATAATAAACTGATTAATGTTTACATAATAAATAGTTACAATGATTTGACTTGTGTTAAATTTGCTTCATGTTGTTATGAACCATTACCTAAAAAAACAACAACAAAATAACATTCATAGGAAGGAACATGTAATTTAATGAATTAATAATATATACACACACTACAATATTTTCAGTACTATGAAATATAATATACATTACATGCCTCTCATTGATGTGTCAGAAACTGAAGGTGTAAAAAACAAACACCCAAACCCGGGAATGGACAAAAATATGTATCAGTTCCAGTTGTGTATAGATTTCTAAAAATGAACAATAAAACTTGAACCAAACATATGTACAAATATATATGAAATAATTAGAACTGACAGTAAGAGAAATATTTACAGAAGGTTGTTAAAGTGTGATAGATGTTAATAGCCTAATTATCTAGGTAAGCATGGAGGTAGCAATAAAAAAAGAAATGGTCTATTTTTTCTTTCATTGTTTTGGTCATTTCAATGTCTCTGGGAATCCTCTGAATAAACATGTCTTCCTGTGCGTAGACAACAAAGTCACACCAGTCCAAACCAGAAATCAACATCTGGCCCTGGATCTGCCAAAAGTATGCATGCGATTTTCTCAATGTGTGTCTACCCTCACTGATCTTAATATATGGGCAGTCAACATAGCTTGCTACATTGGGGCATTTAATTTCAACAAGGCCAAACACAGACTGTCCCTTTGGATCATACACAATGCCATCAGGTGATGACCCTATCCAGGGTGCGTCAGGGTGGATAAGGAAGCCACAGGGATAGTGGTTAACCTCCCTTGCTCTGCAGTATTCCTCTACTGCTGCAGGTTCCATGTCAAGCCCCCTCCGCATGTCTGCAGTCTGATGGCTAGGTCTCAGAAGCCTTTTTGCCAGATTTTCAGCAGAGCTCTGTGCCCTGGTGTGACAGACCTCTCTGAATTTGGAGGAGGTGATGCGGGGCCGCCTTAGTTGGTGCCACTCAATGCAGGAACTCTGCTCTTTTGTACCATAGGCAATTTTGTGTGCTGTCTCTAATGTTGTTTCCAGGGACATCATGTGGTGCTGCTGATGTTCAGTGCAGACAAAAGAGCAGGTAGAGGGCCCCAGCCTGTAACCATGAAGTGGGAGCTGTGGGAGAGAAGGAGCATCTGTGTGTGGACATGTTTTCGGCACTCTCTTTGCTGGCATGTGATAAGATAGCACGCTTCCTTCTTGCACTTTTCCAAATGCAGAGTCAACCAGAGGAACATTAATGTCCATAGCCATAGTTGTTATTAGCGGAGCCACATTACTTGGAAGATCACGGTACACTTCATCCACCCTGAGTGTGGAAAGTTCAGGCAGAGGTGAACTGACACCCTTATACAAGTTGCTCCTATGGAAAAGACAAAAAAAAAAGAGCCATTAAGTTAGTTATACATAAGTTGTACCAACAAACTAAATTAATATAAATTAATGATTTTTATGTTAAAAAGTCTGAAGGGATGTTTTTGACTTTCTTGCTTGAACAACTGAGAGCATAAAATGCTAACAATGAATGTTGAAATGCAATGTATCACACGATTACTTTATCTGAGGTCTCACTGATATGATTACTACAGAAAAAGTCTTTAATGATTGTTTATTGTTTAGTTTATTTATTTGAACATGAAAAAAAAAATGAATATACATAAAGCATACAAACCTACATATATACAATACAATTAAAATAACAAATAAGTAAGTACATGGACTTCTCAGTACAAGCTTCCAAAATTATTGTACATAACAGTAAAAACTATTTCCCATGTTCAAAAATGAGTAGGAAGAAGTTCAAGCCAACTTATGATAATATCAACAGTACTAACCTGATGCCTTCTACCAGTTTTCGTTCCTTGGGTCTGGCTGAAAGAATCACCATGTCATTGACCAGACCAGGTTTAACACCCTGCATGTAAACAAAAAAGGATATCAATAAACACACATTTTCATCAATTTAATCAAAGTACTCTTTTAGAAACGTTACCATGGTTCTTGGCTTATGCCACTTTTGTTCAGTCTCTGTGCAGCTGTGTGTTGGGGGAACAGAGGTGATACTCAGCTGGCAATAATGTGCAGTCTGGTACAACAGAGCTGCAACATGATTACACAAAGCTGTACCTGCCACACAGCTACACTGGCAGCTTTCTAGCTGTACAGGACGGGCATCCCTAAACACAATCTGTGAAAATACAAAAATATGTTACAATAGAATAAAAGTACAGTTTTTTAAAAGGAGAATGGATGAGTACAGTGAGAATGTTTACAAAGCAAAATAAAAAAAACAACTAAATTTGGGGGAGGTAAAAATTGTAGCCAAATTATTATTTATTATTATTGTTATTATTCTCACTCTACTCATTTAAATAACAAGGGACACAGAACGTGTGTCAAAGACGTAACAAAACAGAACTCAGTTTCTGTGAATCCCAGTGCTTAGCGTACATATTTAAATATTGATAAATATTCTAACACACCAGTGTTATTGATGGTATATGAATCAAAATATGTATTTAAAATAGCTTTTAGCAGAATCACATGCGATGATTCACAGAAACTTGATCTGACGAACAGAACCTGTCTCATAAACTAGCCTGCTCTGAACCTGTAGGATAACTTTCCCTTACACTCAAGCTGTGAGGCTTTTGGCTTTTCCTCATTGATCGGTAGCACTCAGCCCTAATGGTTACCTCTCCTGTGTTTGAATCCTTGTTTGAAACTGAGATTGACAATGGCGTTAGGAAAATGTACGTGATTGACACACAATATTAGACAGACACATACAATTTTCACTTACTGCGCTAGCGTTACATAGCATGCATGCTAAGGGAATATAAACACTACACGTCTAACGTTAGATCTTACCTTCATAATTATGAATGTAGCTTGAAACGTATAGCTTGAAGCCCTTCTCCTTCTTTGTTGTCGATGTATGACACAGTGTTTGGATTATTCGACTCACGTCGTTGACCGTCATCCTAGGTAGATCTTGAAGCGACCGGGTGAAAAACGCCATAGCTGCTATTGACGCTACGCGCACCGGAAGTGACCTAGCTGGCTGACTTGGAATGCGGAAGAGAGTGTGCATGAAGCCCATTCATCACGGGTAACGTTGTGCGGAAGCCAGTATGCTATTCAATTCTCAGCCGGACACTACGTTGCCCGCAATGCATTGCGCACACAATGTCAAAACCATTTCTGTCTGGTGATACATGATTTAAGCGGCACCAGCGAGAATACAGGAGGGAGGAACTTTCTCTCGTTGCGTTTCAAAAGAGAAAACAGATGTCACTCAGTTTTCAATGGAAAACAAATTCCAACGTTCATTTACAGTGATGTCTGCCGTTCATGACACATAATGTGAACTAATTCACGTTCAAGTTCTTTATTAAAAAATGTGTTGCGTTCAGTTCAACGTTCACGAAAAAATGAGCGTGTTCAATGAACGCGTTCTTTTGAACTCGTTCACGCACAACACTGGTGATTACTGAACTATCCATTTAATGTTAATACAACAACAAAAGACAAAGAGAAAATCACTCACTGCTCTTGACTAAAAAACTTTAATACAGTAGCTTTAATAAGAATCAGTGTATATTTTATAGTGAAGTCTATGTAGTGTTTTATTTTTACATTTATTCATTTAATTTCATACTTAAATGCTGTACAGCTCTGAGCTGCCAGTATAAATCTTTATATATATACTATACTTTATATATATACTATACTTTATATATATATATATATATATATATATATATATATATATATATATATATATATATATATATATATATATATATATATATATATATATATATATATATATATATATATATATATATATATATATTATACAATACACTAGGAATGTGTACAAGGGTTTTTTTTAAGTAAAGTTTTAAGTTTAAGTAAGGTTTTTCAATTATTTTAAGTAAAATAAAGAAAGAGTATTTCAATTAAAAAATTGTCTTTTTTCTCCTTAACCCTCTTGCTGTTCCTGTCGCCTAAGAATAGAATAACAAAAAACTGATGTGACAAGCTATCAGAACCGAACAGAACCGAAAACCGTGGTTAAAAACCGAGGTATGTATTGAACTGTGGACTAACTGTATTGTTGCATCCCTAATATATATATATATAAAACACACAATAATATAAGATTTATATAAATATGTAATTTATATTATATTAATATAATAATGTTTTATAATTTTCAATATATGATTACTTTTAATATGGATACAAAATATATAATGTGCAATGTGATTTCCAATGTAAAATCCCAATAACCCAACTCAATGCAAATTTTTTTTAACACTTTTACAAGACCATCAGCTCCTCTATTTAACTTTCAGGACCAACACACACACACACACACACACACACACACACACACACACACACACACACACACACACACACACACACACACACACACACACACACACAAATGCCCTCTCTCTCAAGATAATTAATTTGCACGGTGGGTCTCCCTTGCAGATGGCTGCAGGTAAAATGTCTCTCAGGGGGGTCACAAACGGTTAACGGTGCCGGTACTGTCCCCAGATTGTAGATCACTGACCTTATTCATCGTCCCTGTGAAAGCATACACATACACATACATACACATTCCATTACACACACACTCACACAGACAGATTCATGTCTGCGAACTCCTTATGAATAACACACTAAATGTAGAAACACATGGTGGGATAGCTGAAATATATAAAGAGGCAATAATGTATAGGGAGAGAACAGACAGATGGAGGCCCTGTTTCCCATATGTTAATATCCTCTGGAGGTAAAAGTTCCCTCTGGAAGAGTCAGGGAGAGAGAGAGAGAGATGAGGGTGAATATCAATATCCTTTCGCCTTCCATCTCTGTCACTCGCTGCAATTTTGTGAACTCAATTAATAGATAAACTATGGCATGAGGGTAGTAGAGTAAACAAAAATATAGTGTCCATTTACATTCAGCACGCGTCAGGGTCAGCGGAAAGTATTTCTAGAGTGTGATTATTCATATCTGTCAAACGCTTTTTTAAATGAAAACTGTGCACTGTCTCACGATGCACCGTGACTGACTGACATGCCTGGAAGCCAGGGGAGTAAGTAAGTGGAGCGGAGCGAGAGCAATTTCCACTGCTCAAAGTGACAAAGCATTGTCACTCTGCTCCAACTCCACTCCGGATTTTCCATTCTCCACTCACGGGTGAAAGGAAATCCAAACAAATGTTCCACAGTTCTCAACACATCTTTTGAAATGACACTATGAATTTCGTGGGACCCCACACTTGCATTTTTTTCTCCATAATTTATTTTCTTTAACAGTTTGTGTGCATTTGGCTGGCTGAATGAATGTAAAACAGAACTAATAAAATTTAAATTTAAAATGTAATTTCTTTCTGTAATGGCAAAACTGAATTCAGGAGCCATTAATCCAGTCTCCAGTGTCACATGATACACCATACATCATTCTAATATGTTGATTTGGTTCTCAAGAAACATTACTTATTATCAATGTTAACAACAATTAATAAAACATAAAACTTTGTGGAAAATGATATATACATTTTCAGGATTCTAATCTAGCCACAGGACGTCACACGCCAGTGTACTTTTGTGCCAGTCCCAAGCCCGGATAAATAGAGAGGGTTGTGTCAGGAAGGGCATCTGACGTAAAACTTTTGCCAAATCCATTATGCGAATCACGAATATGACTTCCATACCAGATCGGTCTGGGCCCGGGTCCACAACGACCGCCATCGGTGCCGTTGACCTACAGGGCACTGGTGATAATTGGGCTGCTGTTGGTCGCAGAACGAGAGGAGGAAGGCGTGTCCATAGGCAGAGAGAGAGGAGGAAATGCAGGAGTTTAGGACTGAAAACAGGTAAAGGCAGAGAGCTGTTAGATATGATGCAGAGGAGGAAAGTCGACATTCTGTGTGTCCAGGAGACCAGGTGGAAAGGGAGCAAGGCTAGAAGCATTGGAGCAGGGTTTAAACTGTTTTATAATGGTGTGGATAGGAAGAAAAATGGATTAGGAGTGATCCTGAAGGAGGAGTTTGTGAAGAATGTTCTGGAGGTAAAGAGAGTGTCAGATAGGTTGATGAGTCTGAAGCTGGAAATTGAAGGTGTGATGTTGAATGTTGTTAGTGCCTATGCTCCAGAAGTAGGTTGTAAGCAAGAGGAGAAAGACATATTCTGGAGTGAGTTGGAGGAAGTGATGCAGACTGTTTCCAGCGGTGAGAGAGTGGTAATAGGGGCAGATTTCAATGGACATGTTGGTGAAGGAAATAGTGGGGACGAGGAAGTGATGGGCAGGTTTGGTCTTCAGGAGAGGAACCCAGAAGGACAGAGGTTGGTAGACTTTGCTAAAAGTATGGAGATGGCTGTGGTGAACAAGTACTTTAAGAAGAGGCAGGAACACAGGCTGACATATAAGAGTGGTGGCAGGAGCACACAGGTGGACTATATCTTATGTAGACGCTGTAATCTGATGGAGATTAGCGATTGTAAAGTAGTGGTAGGTGAGAGTGTAGCTAGACAGCATAGGATGGTGGTGTGTAAGATGACTCTGGTGGTGAGGAAGATGAAAAGAGCAAAGGCAGAGCAGAAGACAAAGTGGTGGAAGCTGGACAAGGAAGAGTGCTGTGTGATTTTCAGGGAGGAGTTGAGACAAGCTTTAGGTGGTCAGGAGGTGCTTCCAGATGACTGGACTACTACAGCCAAAGTGATCAGGGAGACAGGTAGGAAGGTGCTAGGTGTGTCATCTGGAAGGAGGAAAGAAGACAAGGAGACTTGGTGGTGGAATGAGGAAGTCCAGGAGAGTATCCAGAGGAAGAGGTTATCTAGGAAGAAGTGGGACAATGTGATGCAGCGTGAGGTTAAGATAGAGGTGGCAAAGGCCAAACAGAAAGCTTATGATGACATGTATGCAAGGTTAGATAGTAAGGAAGGTGAGAGGGATGTGTATCGGTTTGCGAGGCAGAGGGATATAGATGGAAAGGATGTGCAGCAGGTTAGAGTGATTAAAGATAGAGATGGAAATGTGTTAACAGGTGACAGGAGGGTGGGAAAGATGGAAGGAGTACTTTGAGGAACTGATGAATGAGGAAAATGACTGGGAGAGAAGAGTTGTAGAGGCAAATATTGTTGAGCAAGAAGTAGAAAGGATTAGCAAGGGTGAAGTTAGGAGAACTTTGAAGAGGATGAAGAGAGGAAAGGCAGTTGGTCCTGATGACATACCAGTGGAGGTATGGAAGTGTCTAGGAGAGATGGCAATAGAGTTTTTAACTAGGTTGTGCAACGAGGTCTTAGAGAGTGAGAGGATGCCAGAGGAATGGAAGAGAAGTGTTTTGGTGCCGAATTTTAAGAACAAGGGAGATGTGCAGAGTTGTGGAAGTTACAGAGGTATTAAGCTGATGAGCCATACAATGAAGTTGTGGGAAAGAGTAGTGGAAGCAAGGCTAAGGGGAGAAGTGAACATTTGTGAGCAGCAGTATGGTTTCATGCCAAGAAAGAGCACCACAGATGCATTATTTGCTTTGAGAATGTTTATGGAGAAGTACAGAGAGGGTCAGAAAGAGCTGCATTGTGTCTTTTTTAGATTTAGAGAAAGCATATGAAAGGGTGCCAAGAGAGGAGATGTGGTATTGTATGAGGAGGTCTGGAATGGCAGAGAAGTATGTTAGAGTGGTGCAGGATATGTATGAGAGCAGTAGGACAGTGGTAAGGTGTGCCTTAGGTGAGACAGAGGACTTCATGAAGGTGGGACTGCATCACGGATCGGCTCTGAGCCCCTTCTTGTTTGCGGTGGTGATGGACAGGCTGACAGATAAGGTCAGACAGGAATCTCCATGGACTATGATGTTTGCGGATGACATTGTGATCTGTAGTGAGAGCAGGGAGCAGGTGGAGGAAAGTCTAGAGAGGTGGAGGTTTGCTCTTGAGAGAAGAGGAATGAAGGTTAGTCGCAGCAAGACAGAATACATGTGTTTGAATGAGAGGGAACCAAGTGGAACAGTGAGGTTACAGGGAGAAGAGGTAAAGAAGGTGCAGGATTTTAAGTGCTTAGGGTCAACAGTCCAGAGCAATGGGGAGTGTGGAAAAGAGGTGAAGAAGCGTGTGCAGGCAGGTTTGAATTGGTGGAGAAGAGTTTCAGGTCTGTTGTGTGATAAAAGAGTACCAGCAAGAATGAAAGGAAAGGTGTACAGAACAGTAGTGAGACCAGCGATGTTGTATGGTTTGGAGACAGTTGCACTGAGGAAAATACAGGTGGAAGAGCTAGAGGTAGCGAGGATGGATAGGATCAGGAATAAGTACATCAGAGGGACAGCACATGTGAGATGCTTTGGAGACAAAGTTAGAGAGGCCAGGTTGAGATGGTTTGGACATGTTCAGAGAAGGGAGAGTGAATATATGTGACCCGTTACGGCAACCAGGGACACAAGTCGGCAGCACAAGTTTCGAGCAAAATGAGAATGAAGCGTTTTTTTTTCAAAATTGGTGATTTTCGCTTTTTTACCGAATCTGTTAGTTGAGATCATGAAGAAGCCTCTCCATGTTTGAGATAGCAGTATTGGTATATTTAAAAGCATACACTTTGAGGTTGAAATCGCCTTGTTTTTAGGAGATTCTAGCATGCAGCAGAGGCGTGTTTCTCTTTTGTTATTGTCCCGCCCTCTAAGGGAAGCATGGCTCAGTGTTGCCAAGTCCGCCGTTTTTCATGTCCGTGGGTTGAAGCGACCCCAATTATGTGATATTTAGCCCCGGGAATGTGAATTTTAGTAGGCAACCATGCCAAAAAAACACATATTTTACCCCCTGAAATGCGATTTTTACCGGAGAAGCCCACCTGAAACGCGATTGGGCTTGTTTTGGGCTAGTTTCGAGTAGCAATTGTGCGGGTTTTGTTGTGAAAACCTGGCAACCCTGGTGGCTGATACACGAGCAGCGAGCAACGAGCAGCTGATACGAAGTGCAAATCTCCCAGATAACACAATGTCTGAAACAGTAAAGAACCAACACGATCATCTTTCCCTTGTGCAGAAAGAGAGGGCTGAGTACAATGACATGACTGAAAATAAACAAACATACAGGTCCTTGAAAGTGCTTGAATTTATTTTGTGCAAGAAGTTTTCTGGAAGAAATTCCATATTATTCTCTCCGGTCCGATAATGTGTTATTTCGCCAACACTTCGTGGACTATGCTTGATTTACGTTTGTTACTTGCATTTATGCATCACATTAAGTGTTTCCCGCGTGAGGTACTTTGTGTTGTACATTGCCATGATGTTCACGCGCGCACAAAACCACTACGGTACCTCAGCGTTTCACAGACACACCGTGAAATATTGCAAAAATAGACTGGTTACATGAGCCTAAGCTCTTTTCAATAAAATCCATGCAAAAGTTAATATCAGATCATTTTAGAATACAGTATAGGATGTACCAAATATTCTTCAGTTTTATGCAAAACAGAAATATGACAAATAGAATATCAGACCTCTGTCATATGGCCAAAAGTAAAGTCCTTGAAAGGTTCTTGAATTTGAAGTTAACCACGCTGTGGGAACGCTGTATTAACAACTATCCAAACTGTTTTAGACCTAAAAGAGCCTTTGTAGGCCTATGTTATCCTTAAATGTCAGAGACATTTTTTTTCTTATAGAAAACTGTACTTTGCATATTATACTATAAAAACACATAATTATAGTTGATTTTAGTTTATCATAGTTGATCATGACGGTTATCACAGAATCCTGTTAAAAAGTCCCAATGCTACACAATGAAATCAATTCACCAAGTTTATGTAGAAAACCAGCAAATAACAAATAAAAAGGTTTTATAAAAAGATAAAACTCACATATTTCAGCCTCTAAATCATTTTTAGTCAAAAAAGATAAATTACTGACATTTACAATGCACATTATCCTTTATTATTAATAGTATGCGGTCCGATTGTAACCATGCAGCTTTACAGGGGGAGCTTTACAGGGGGTATGGCTTATCTAAATGAGATGTAAATGAGCCCTATTGTCACTCCCAGCAGGTGAGAACAAAATCTTTAGAGGCAAATTTCTCCCTGTTAAGCTTTTTGGAGTGCCTACTTTCAAATGGCCACAACTTCTCCAAATATTATCAGATTTCCATGTGTTACACATCACTGGAAAGCTTGGAGACTATACTTTCAGAATCTGTAAATAACTCAAAATGCCCCAGAACCAACTTGTTTCCCTACCTTCCGTGACTGGTCACATATTGGTAAAAGGATGCTGAGGTTAGAGCTGCCAGGCAGGAGGTCGAGAGGAAGACCAAAGAGGAGGTTTATGGATGTAGTGAAGGAGGACATGAAGGTAGTCGGTCTGAGAGAAGAGGATGCAGGGGATAGGGCTAGATGGATGCAGATGATTCGCTGTGGCGACCCCTGAAGGGAACAGCCAAAAGGAAAAGAAGAAGACATTTTCAGGATTCTCTGATGAATAAAACCTTCAAAAGAACAGCATGTCTTTACTGGCATTTTTTATGAATCCTTGCTGAATTAAAATATTAAATCTTTCAGACTCCAAACGGTCGTGTATACAGTATTTGTCTTGGGAAACGAACCTATGACCTTGGTGTTGCTAGTGTTTTATCTCATTTGCATTGTCAACTCTTTCCCCACCAAACACAGAATTTTCCGTTATTTTTGAGAAAACGCTTCCCTGCCAAACACAGAATTTTCCAGGTTTCCGTGTTTTCATTCTTAGACGCTAGGAGGCACTATTACGCATCTTCTGAATGAGTACAGAATCTCCTGATCATAACACATGCGAGGAAGACGCAAAAAAACAAGCGATTGTATGTAAGCAGATGCATATGTAAAATAACGAGATCATAAACATATTAAACATCATATAAATCAAAACTGCCTAATGTTACTGAATGAAATGTCGACCCAGAAAGAGCTATAGGACTGCGCAAGCATTAGGGGTGTTGATGGACTTGATCTACTCAATCTGAGTTTGATCATCACTCTGAAACTGATCTGAATGTAGTCTTTGACAAAAATTTGATTTTCTCAGCTTTTTGTTCAAAATGTTTTTTTTATGAAACTTACCCATATTCAAGTGTTGATAAAAAAGCAATGTATGAAGCTAGAATAAAACAGTTGTTTTGTTTAAAAGCAGAGGGTTTATTCTTTATTTTTGATACATTGCATGTTTAGATAATGAGCCATTACATTTTTGTCAAAATGATCAAAAACCCTGGCGGTGGCTGGCAACTTTTTTTTCAACAACGCTGGCGGGGAGAGAGTTGAATGGCTAGTTCACCCAAAAATGAAAATTCTGTCATCATTTACTCTCACTCATGTCCTTCCAAACCCGTAAGACCTTCGTTCATCTTCGGAACACAAATGAAGATATTTTTTATGAAATCTGAGAGCTCTCTGACCCCTCCATGGACAGCTATTTAATGAACACTTTCAAGGCCCCGAAAGGTAGGAAAGACATCGATAAAATAGTCCATGTGACTCCAGTGGTTCAACTTTAATTTTATGAAGCAATGAGAATACTTTTTGTGCGCAAAAAACAAACAAAGCTTTAGCTGTTCATGGAGGGGCCTGAGAGCTCTCGGATTTCATCAAAAATATCTTCATTTGTGTTCCGAAGGTCTTATGGTTTCGGAGAAATAAATGACAGAATTTTCGTTTTTGGGTGAACTAACTCTTTAAAGGGGTCATGAACTGGCTTTAAAAAAAAAAAAGTATACTGTTGTCTAAGGTCAACTTATGACGTGTGCGTGGTTTTTATATTCAAACACATCACGATGAATAAGTAATAGGCTATTTTCTACCCTGGTTTTGAGCCTCTCTCATGGGTGTGCCGCACTGAAGACTTGGAAGTAAATGCCCACTGCTATGATTGGATAAGCTTTGCATATTATAATGAGCTTGTGCTCCCCTGTGAGTACACGTGAGGGATTGTTTTGAAAGCGCGTGGGAAACGGCAACCGGAAATATTCATTCTACAGGGCTCACAAAATGTCTTCATCAAACAAACACAATGATTAATCTCTCATCCACCCGCAATGAATGGCAAGTCACAATAATAACAAGTCAATAGAGTGAACAACACACATCAAGAAAGGAATGTTATTTCGCTATTTAAGCCCGTCGCCAGGCTGGTGATACGTTTTGGTAGCCCGTCTGGAAAACACATAGACCCGGGACATTGGGCTTCAGCCTGTGACAGTCTGCTAAGTTATGTTCAGATAGACACGTTAGGGCTACAACGACGTGTCCACATCATCATTTATCATATAAAGCCAGATGCGACATTCAAAAGTGTGGGAGTACTTTAAACAGAAGCCGAATAAAACTGTGCTTTGTATGCTCTGTAGCGCCGGTTTCACACTGCACGCGGTGGCAGAGCAGAAGCTGTGCGTGTGGAGAGCGGGAGCATCGCGCGCCCGTTGGGCTTTCACACTGCCAGTGTTTGTCTCGCGCAGCTGAACCTAGGCGTGTGTATTGCAAATACAGACGAATATTGTTCATTCGGTCACATTTTCCGGTGTTCTTCTCCGACCCCAGTACGTCTCGTGCTTTTATTTATTATGGGCAGCTTATATCTGCTGCAAATGCGACCGGGTTCCCCTCTGTCCCAAACACACGTGCATACATAATATGCTGTATATATAGGTAGTTTACATGATTAAAGTAACATTAAAGTGAAGATATGCCTCTAGTTTTAATCATTTAAATGTGTCTTTGAAGTTTGGGCAAAAACTTCTGGCAGCTTTAGTCGTTGTTTATGCACATGTAAATTTTCAAAATAGACTACTAGGTATACATTAACACTATGCTGAAAGCTCCTGTATGTGAACCTTTTGCAGATAAATACAAGTGCATTTTCGTTTACTATTGACACAAATCAATAAGTAAATCTTACTCAACTATTATAGTAAACAACATTTCCTATTTAGGCCTACTCTGTATACATTTTATGATGAATAGTATCATTAGTTATACATAATGTTTAAAATGCTTCTTGTGTTCATATATTTCATTGTAAAATGGCATAAGTACACTACCCTTCCTGAAATACAATTAATATTGTCATCATTCATTGATTTCATGTTAAAATAATATACAAATTCACTACCTTCTTTGAAATACAATAATCAGTAAAAAAGAATTATCAGATTAATCTGGAAAATAATCGTTAGATTAGTCAACTAATCGGAAATATAATCGTTAGATTAGTCGACAGAAAAAATAATCGTTAGTTGCAGCTCTAAGACACTAACACATAATCAATAGATATCAAACGATCTGTAACAATGCTATACTGTCATATAAATAATAATAATAATAATAATAATAATTTTTACTCACAATTTTTACTTACAGTGTGTTGCTTCATTCATTCATGTAATCTCATCCTGTCTGCAAATCCAGTCTCTTGTTTACAAACGAATCCGTGGTGAAATGAAGGAACAAACACGCAATGTCTTATCCACATGAGCTAGATATTCATTAAAAGTAAAGTTCATCCATGCATTCATAATATTGGAATCCAAATTAAGTTTATGCAGCATTTTTATTGCTTGGAAGTTCAATCCGGTTTAGCTCCACGTAGGCCTATAATCGATGGGCGGGGCTACAGAATAAGGCGTTCTTCTTCTGTTGAGGCGGTGCTTCACCACACCCTGACGTCACAGCCTGGCACATTCTGAGATTGAGCGTTTGCAGGGCCTGGTGTCTATAAAAGCTTTTCTTTGACTAACAAGGAAGTTTTCAGCTCCGAAACTTACAGGATATTCTTATATCACAATGAACTTTTATGTATCAAAGGTTGAATGAAAAGTTTATTTCTCAATTCATGACCCCTTTAAGCCCGTTCACACCGCCAGCGACATGATCCCATTCATTTTTTCAATGGAGAGCTGGCGACTTTCGACGACACGAGTGACATTGACCGTTGGCGACAACATAGGCTTCTCTACGGGCTGATTAATACGCAGCGGCAAATAGGAGGGACATGTCAAGTGATGGGAGTCAGAAGTTCAGTAATGTCAACTTTATACAAATGAGCAGCGAATTTCACGAGCGACAACCAATAGGAGTGAAGACTCAGTGGAGCTCACACCACCATCTCGAGTGCATGCAAGACAGGACAGAATTCCAGCGGTTCCACAGTTTTATATGATTTGACTGTAACCACATACATATGCGTCTTAGTGAGTTTGATTCACGCATTGATAATTTAGCACTGCTGCAGTTTATTTTACAGTTTCTACTGCATTAAGTTGATTATTAGTGACAAGAAAATGTATTATTTGTCAAATTAGAATGACATTTTAGTCATTTTGAACAGTGTGAGTGAGTTTAATTCGTTGATTGATTGATCTGGTTAATGATATAATTCACTGAGCACTGCTGTAGTTTATATCACAACACTCTCCAACATCAGAATACAACTTTTAATTCTTTTAAAGATAATTCCTAGTCAAATTAGAATGATATTTTGGTTGTATATATCATTTGTGATGGCATTTTCTAAAGGCATGGCCAGACATGCAGTCTACCAATAACATTAGAGCGACAGCACTGGGAATACCCACAAGTGTCTTGACAGTACAGGGACTAGCGACATACAGTGACAAAGTCGCTGGCGGTGTGAATAGGGCTTGTCTTTCTGACACTGACAATATTTCACCAATTGCACAAGTTTCTATAATTACAGCAGCTAATTGTCCATTAACAGTGTTTACAGTTTTTCTCGATTGCTAAGACACATTTCTTGAAAGCTGCTCTCCTTTTCTCTAAACTGTGAACACAAAACCCAATTTTCAAGCTACATTCACAAAACCTCAGACTCTTCTTTCAAAACCAAACTTTCACCTCAAAACAGTTCAATCTGTGCTCAAAACTGAACTATGTTGTCAAATCGTGCCCCGCGTCAATCAAAATTAAAAACACTACTGAACAGTCACTAAACACTACGTAGAAAAATAGAAAACACAATGCTCAGGACATGAAGCTGGAGAAATAAATGCTTATTGTTCACTGTAGGCTAAATGCATGTTGCAAAACAAAAAGAAACCTGTTCATTTAGCACTTGTACAAAAAGACAAAACAGAAATCTTATGCATTTGCCACTTGTGTACAGTAAGCCCATGTGAAAATAAAGTACAAAAATATACATGGAATACTTGGCCTACGAACAGTTAGACCAACCCTCCAATACAATACTACAGTATATTGGTACAGTGATGTACTGAAACATATATTTACTTACAGTATACTGTGGTACAGTATATAGTATGTCATACAATAATTGCTGTCAACATTTACATACTGTACTATAATGTCAAAAAAAGGTAATTACCTGTTCTCTTCTCTAAATCTTCGGATTATGGTGGACACAGTGAATCTACTGATGTTTGGTTGTACCCTTTGTCCAGCCTCCCTCATGCTCATACCATGGACAAGAACATGGTCAATTACAGTAGCTCTGATTTCATCAGGAATTACTGTTCTTTGTCTTCGCTGATCACCTCGACCACCTTGACCTCCTCTCACACGAACTCTTCCTCTCAGATTTCTATCCATTGTAGGGCCTCACAAACCAGTGCTCTCTGAACTGGCTTACTGTATATGTTCCCTCACACCATTAGCCACAAGTGTGATCAATTTTGAGTTGTTGTGTTCAAGTAGTGACATCTGTGCTTTAATTGTGTTTGACTTTTGTCACCTGTGCTCACCATTTTGCAGCACGGGTGCATCACAATGAAAATGTGTTGGCAAGTTGTGTCTAAACAGGTGAAAAGTGCTTATGGTTTTGCCAAAAGAGTGATTGATTCAATCAGTGGTTTCAGGCAACTGAGCATTTGGTTCAGACAATAGGGTTTAGTGTTTTAGCAATTGAGAAAAACTGTAACAGCAGGTGACTATGACAGAGTGCTATCAAAGTGATGACAGAGTGCAAAAAACTTAAGCTCAAACTAAACAATCCAGTAAGTTCGATCACCTCTGCTTGAAGAGAAAGAGGAGTATAAAAAGGGAGAGAATACATATTTTTGGCCTTTTGTGTAAATAAGCCAAACATTTCTAAATAAAAGGTATTCTAGAAGATTATCTGGATCAGGATGGGGTGATCATCGGGAATTACAGTTGCTTAAAAAATAGAGAGAGAGAGAGGCAGGAAAGGAGAGAGAGAGTAAGTATGCAATCAAGTGAAAAAGAGAGAGAGAGAGAGAGAGAGCAAGCGATAGAGAGAGAGAGAGGGAGGGAGAGAGAGAGAGAGAGAGAGAGCATTAAGTTGATCTCTGTGGTTAAGTCGTTTGGCCGGGTTGTCCATCCCACAGTAATGACAATGTGTTGCCATGGAAACGGGAGTTTGATTGCTTGGCTTAATCTTCTTTAATGTAGCTTAATGCTGTTTATGTCCCTCAGACTAAGAGCACACTGTGCAGTGGTTCTCATTAAGGCTGTCCCCAGCACACACTCACGACAATAATATCACTTTTTAACTGACCCATCAGCCTCGCCCTGCTGCTAGCACGAGACAACTTTGAGTTCATCCATTCCTCTCTCTTGATTTTGCACAGTGACCTTCTAAATAAGCAGGTACAATTATAAATAAGATGTTTGAACTCTTGTTTGACAACTGGGAGAGCTCCGTGTGCGAATGAGATAGCAACAAGATGTTCTCTGCCCTCACTGACCCGTCACCACAGGATGACATGCTTCCTCTACGGACTGATTAATACGCAGCGGCAAATAGGAGGAACATGTTGAGAGAACTATAATAGCAGTGCAGATACAGAAGAACTGCACAAAAGTTTGAAACTTATGAAAGCTTGAGAGGAGAGGAAAGGAAAGGAAAGAGAAAGGAAAGGAAGAAAATGAAAGGAGAAAGAAAAGAAAGGAAATGAAGAAAATGAAAGGAAAGGAAAGAACCAAACAAATACATTAGTAAATGAATAGATATGTAGCTATGGATATATGCCGGAAGGGAAAAAAAAAGGAAAGGAAGCGGGAACATTAAGTAATTTGTCTAAGAGAAAAGGGAAGAAAGGGGAAAGGGAAAAAATGGAAAGCTGAGTAGAAAAGGAAAGGGGGGAAACGAAGGACAAGGAAAATAAATGGAAAATGGAAATGAAAAGGAAAGAAAAGGAAAGGAAAGGAAATGAAATGAAAGGAAAGGAAAGGAAGGGGAAAGGAAAGAAAGAAAAGGAAGAAAATTAAACAAAAAAGGAAAGGAAAAGAAACAAAAAGGAAACGAAACAAAACAAGAATGGGAAGCTGAGTAGAAAAGGAAAGGGGGATACAAAGGACAAGGAAAATAAATGAAAAATGAAATGAAATGGAAATGGAAAGGAACGGAAATTAAATGAAAGGAAAGGAAAGGAAAGGAAAGGAAAGGAAAGGAAAGGAAAGGAAAGGAAAGGAAGGAAAGGAAAGGAAAGGAAAGGAAAGGAAAGGAAGGAAAGGAAAGAAACAGAAAGGACAGGAAACCAAACAAATCCATTAGTAAATGAATAGATACGTCGATATGGATTTATGCCTGAAGGGAAAAAAAGGGAAAGGAAGCGGGAAATTAAGTAATTTGTCTAAGAGAAAAGGGAAGAAATGGGCAGCTGAGCAGAAAAGGAAAGGGGGATACAAAGGACAAGGAAAATAAATGAAAAAATGGAAATGAAATGGAAATGGAAATGGAAAGGAACGGAAATTAAATGAAAGGAAGGGAAAGGAAATGAAAGGAATAGAAAGGAAAGGAAGAAAAGAAAAGAAAAGAAAAGGAAGAAAAAAGGAACCAAAAGAAAGGAAAATAAACAAAAAGGAAACAAAACAAAACAAGAATGGGAAGCTGAGTAGAAAAGGAATACAAAGGACAAGGAAAAGAAAAGGGAAATTAAAAGGAACGGAATGGAACGGAATGGAACGGAAAGGAATGAAAAGGCAAGGCAAGGCAAGGCAAGGCAGGGCAGGGCAGGCAGGGCAGGGGCAGGGAAAGGAAAGGAAAGGAAAGGAAAGGAAAGGAAAGGAAAGGAAAGGAAAGGAAAGGAAAGGAAAGGAAAGGAAAGGAAAGGAAAGGAAAGGAAAGGAAAGGAAAGGAAAGGAAAGGAAAGGAAAGGAAAAGGAAAGGAAAGGAAAGGAAAGGGAAAATGGGCAAGGAAAAGCAAAAGGAAAATTCAATAATCTCTCTAAAATGAAAGGAAAATGAAAAGAAGGAAAGCAAGCAAAACAAACGCAGCCTATTAGATGAAAAAAGGCAAGAAGGCAAGAAAGAAAGCCTGTGTGGTAGTACAGTATAAGTGTGTGTATGTATGTTAGTCTGTGAAACCAAGCCTGTGTTCTACTGCACACAATTCATCACTCTGACAGAAAAAAACATGTAAATTGAATTCTTCAATTGAATTGTGCCACTGCAGCCCCTGTGGATCGTAAGTCTCCGTCCCACAGCTCAGACCAGCAGGTAAGGTCAGCAAACTCACCGAAGACAAAAACTACAGCTGACCTGATAGAGAGAGAGAGGAGAGAGAGAGAGAGAGAGAGAGAGAGAAGAGAGAGAGACGAGAGAGAGAGAGAGAGGAGAGGAGAGAGAGAGAGAGAGAAGAGAGGAGAGAGAGAGAGAGAGAGAGAGAGAGAGAGAGAGAGAGAGAGAGAGAGAGAGAAGAGAGAGACGGTTCAGCCATCACAAAACAACTGCGCATGATACTTACAGCCTCTATTAATAGCTCTGAGTTGACTAACATTCAGTAGTTTAACGGAAAACAACCCCCTACTTGAAACACTGAAGATGCCTATTACCACTGAAAGAGGGATGGGGAGAGAGAGAGAGTGTGAGTGCAGGGAAGGGAAAGAAATGAGGGGAAGTGTAGAGTACCACAAAAAAAAAAAAAAAGATGAGAAAAAGAAAGTCTAAGGAAGGGAACCAGGTACAGAGAGGAAGGGCTACAGGGTAGTGAACGGGTTGAATCTGGGGATAGAAAGGAAATACTTCAGAAGAAGAGGAGGAGGGAGGGAGTAGGAGAGAGAGAGAAGGGACATAATTAAAGCTGTGGATAGATTTCACCCCTGGTGTGGCTGAAAGAGAAGTGTGTGTATGTCTAGTGCTAGCAGTAATAGCAGGGGATTTGGATCTGGTCCCTGTGGCCCTTTAACTCTTTCACTCTAAGAAGATTATGTCCCAAACTCAACTGCTCAAAAAGCAAATAAATCAATACATAATATGAGAGCATAGCAAAGTACTGCACTTATATAACTGGATACCTGTTCAGCACGTGTACTGCCAGGGAAACTATTTTCAATAAATAAACCAGGCTGTAATAATACAGTGCTTTGTATATTTTTAAATATTTATCCGCCTCAGGGTTGCTTTTTTCTGTTGTATGCATTTTTATATACGGGAGACCAGGCCTGGTTGTCACACAAGGAAGGTGTTGCACATGTTTTAGAGTTAATATTTTATTGCGTATTTTAAGTCATTTCTAATAGTGAAATGTATTTATTTATGTGTGTGTGTTTGTTTTTGTGATTTATGAGGACACAAATTTGTATAATGACATGGGTATTACACTGGTATTACGACATAAACATATAATATGAGGACATTTCATATGTCCTCATATTTAAAATAGCTTTAAAAACATACTAAACAATGTTTTATTAAAAATGTAAAAATGCAGAATGTTTCCTGTGATGGGTAGGTTTAGAGGTAGGGGTGATAGAATGTACAGTTTGTACAGTATAAAGACCATTACGCCTATGGAATGTCCTCACTTAGATAGCAAAACAAACGTGTGTGTGTGTGTGTGTCTTTGTTTTTTGTTTTTGTGATTTATGAGGACACACATTTGTATAATGACACAGGTATTACACTGGTATTACGGTGTAAACATGAAATATGAGGACATTTCATATGTCATCATATTTAAAATACTAAACAATGTTTTATCAATAGATAGAATGTACAGTTTGTACAGTATAAAAACCATTACGCCTATGGAATGTCCACACAAACCTGTGTGTGTGTGTGTGTGTGTGTGTGTGTTTTATTTGTTTATTTATTTATTTATTCATTCATTACAAATTAGCCTTGGTCTACCCATACTTTTGTAATAGTAAAAATTAAAGCTTTTTATTTTTATTATTATTTTGTTAATGAAATGAGAAAAAAAATTGCCTTGGTCGCCCCTATTTTTGTAATGGTGAAAACATGATTTAATTTCATTATATCATTTATTAACTTATTTTCTTTTTTATTCTATTTTTAATGGACCCCCCCCCCCCAACTTTATAACACAAGGTGATAGAAATAGTTTATGTTTATTGTTTTATTTTATTTTATTTTAAATCAATGGGTCCATTACCTCTATAATACCAGAATTAGTGCATCTTATTTTTTAAATTAATTTGATTTCATACAACATATTTTACTTACACTCTAAAAAAATGCAATTGGGTTGTTTTAAGCCAGCAGTTGGGTTAAATGTATATGTTTTATATAACTCAACTATTGTTTAAAAATAACTGAATTGCTCGCTTAAAATGAACTCAAAGTATGTTGGAAATGAACATTTATTAATATGTTTAATAAATTAACATTATTAATAAGTTTAATGAATAATAATTAGCAATAAACATTTATTAAATTGCTTATTAATAAATGTTCACCTTATTGATTATTATTGTTGCCTCAAGAAATGATGCATCTGATTTTTAATTTCCAACCAATTTTGGGTTAATTTTAAGCCAGCCATATAGTAATTTTTAAACAATAGTTGGGTTAAATAAAACTGCCCAGCACGTTGGGCAAACATTTAACAACCGCTGGGCAAAAACAACCCAATCGCTGGGTTTGTCCATTTTCAACCCAACTTGGTTTGTTTTTAACCCAGCATTTTTTAGGGTGTATGTTATATATTCACGGAACATTTTCGGTGGATGTTCATTTCAAAGGGTGTTAGCGTTTTGGGCTTTGGATTTGTAACATGCACTTTTGAACTGAAGCACGAACACATACACAAAGTAAACTTTATTTTGTTGAAAGAATAATGAAAGGAAGAAGCAGGATTTTAAAGAAATGTAATTGCATTTTGGCTTAAGACATTCTTTTGTGTAAAGTCTGCTAACAGCCGATTAACATAATGCCAGACGTTCAGCAGGAATTCAGGTGGAAGAGCTAAACATTTTGACCTAATTTTGTTTATAATCAATCTGGAAACATTAGGGTAAATAAAATTTGCTAATCCTTCACACGTCTGTGACGGCACGACTACTGATGCGTAAAAAGAGGCTTAGCGCTCGTCAATAGATTTAACAGCACTAAACATATTGAATTAAATGATAAAGAGCCTGGAAGTCAAGGGTAGCGTGCTCTCTTTTATGTATTAAGAGTTGTGTGAAGTGTTCCTCGGTGCAGCGCTCTCAAAAGACGACTGCACTTTGTGGACAAGCTCTCGTCGAGCAGACACTGCAACGCCTACAGTTTGCGAAAAGAACAAGCGAGTGTGCACTTCTGACAACTCTGACGCTACACGCTAAGCCTTTTTTCCTTGTTAGCAGGCCGTGGTTATTGTAGTCTGTGGGCGTTATCATTGGTAGTCCACCGGCATTCGCGAGCAATGCAGATTCTGAGGCTAGGGCTCTTTTTTAGCCCTTTGAAAAGACAGAATGTTCAGATCAAAGCTGATTGGCTCAGGACGCACCGCGAACAGATGCTAATGTAACACACTTGAAAGAGAATTAGCATTACACAGGCTAGCGGCAGCAAGAGAGAGGTCAGCCGGCAGAAACACCAGGCCCCTTCTGCATGATCCCATCTTAGATTCCTCCCTGTAGCTCGGACTCTTGTTACCACAGACGTACACTGTGCATTCAAAGCCCAGAGCCAGGAAACATCCTCAAAAGTGAAATGTAATGTTATAAAAAGAAAGCCTTGTTAGTTGAATAAACAAGCTTGAAGTCGGGGGTGGGCTATCACATGATACCCAGGCCTTAGTTTGCTTGGAAAAGGTGCCATGCTATGTGACTAACAATCAGCATACGCAAAAACAGTACAACTGTATGTGTTGTTTAACTCTTTTGTTATTTTTTTTTACTTCATCGGAATTGTACAGAATTTGGTCAAATTTGTCCTACTTACTATTTGAACACAAATCGTGGCCACGATTACAAAAGAATAAGTGGTCTTAACCCCTAGAAGTCTGCACAGTTTTGGGGCCATTTAAAAGTTTTGACATACTCTGACATTTGTGCTTTTTTCAGTTTGGATCTTCGATCTCTAGGGGTTAAAGGCACAATATGTAATTTTCGCCACTAGAGGTCACTTATTCAAAAAAAGGCATAGCTTGACGCCTTGATTTCACATAATCATTGGAGTTGTTGTCTTCACCTCTGCAGCCAGAGGAAAAGAATCAGATGGGACTCGGGCAGCTGTTTTATCATATTAGATATATTTAAGTGTGTTGAAAGTTGTTATAATGCTACTCTGTGCATTCGCTCGGCGGCTACTATGAGCTCTTGTTGCACACTGCAGTAAGCTAGATCAATATTAGGCATGGTAATATGGGGGTAGATTTGTTGCGTCATTCCAAACAAATAGATTGTTATCCACAAATAAATGTAAATAGATTCACAAAAATTAAATAAATTCACAAATAAATAGAATGAGATCCACAAATATATGCAGGGGTTTCACAGAAATGAATTAGAATTCATTGGTGGATGGTGAAGTAGATGGTGGGTGGAGTCCACCTATTTGTGGATTTGTGTGAGCGTAGATGCTAGAAATGTTTCAAAATCCACGCGCTGTGCTGCGATTTACAAATGTGCAAGAAGAGATCCACCAATGCAGAGGAAGCCATCAACAAATGCACAGGAAGCGATTCACAAATGAATGCACGGCAGAGTTGTGTTCTGTGACATTTTTTTTTATTCACAAATGTCATTGTATTTATTTGGGAATCTAATTCATTTTTGTGAAACTCCTGCATATTTGTGGATCTCATTCTATTTATTTGTGAATTTATTAAATTTACATTTATTTGTGGATAATAATCTATTTGTTTGGAATAACGCAACAAATCTACCCCCATATGGAAAAAAATGGTACTCACAGTAAATCAAGAAAACAAGATTTAAACAATAAGACTAACTGTGTTGCGCTATATAACAATGATTTGTATCCAAACAGTTGCTCACCTGTCTAATAAAACACATACTATATTAAATCATCTTTGGTGCTTCCATAGTTTCTACAAAATAAAACCGGAAAACCAAGGGTAACGTGAGTATGATGTCATTGATGGGCGATACATGGACACGCTCCGTGTCCTGATTAAAACTGCTTATTTCTCTGGATTTACATTCTTGGAAACATCTGGGATTTGTACACAAGTCGACAAAATATATAACATTGTTCTAGTGGTTTTTAGATATTTTAATTGTGCCTTTAAAGTTGGCATGACATGGAAGTTGTGGTAGTCTTTTATTCCCTATTGTGACGATGGAAACAGCTTCTCGAGCAGAACTTGGTTTTGTCCATCGGGAATTGGTTGGATCATTTGCTATTGCTGTTGTTGTAAAATATGTGTAAAATGTGCTTTGAGTATATCCATAAAAGTACTAACAGTGGTGGAGAAAGTTACTTTTAAAAGTAAAGCAGTACAATATAAAGTAACTAATTGCGTTACTTAGTTACATTTTACGGAAAGTAATGCGTTATGTTACTTTTGCGTTACCTTTTCACATCTGAGCTGGGCCTGCTAACAAAACATAAATTAAATAACAATATCACTCTTACTTCAGCAATAAAAACAGCAACAAAAAACTAAAACAAAACAAATGTGATGTTTAAAGTCATTTTCTTCTTATTCGTATGGTTGAATTGGATCATCAGCATTAAAGACTGGTTAATAAAGTGACATTTAATACACAAGGTATATTTATGTTATTTCACATTTATTTATTGCAGGTTTGCAGAATACTCTGAGTATGTATTTCACAGTTTGTTAAATTTCTAGGAATACTGAATCTGTTTTGAACAAGTGAGATTAATAAATGCATGCTACATTTAGTCTGTAACTACAAAAACCATCCATGTTTACAGTGCACCCAAAAACAAGAGAGGTGTCAGTCAATAAATGGAAAACTTGCATTACTTATTTGAAAAAAAGTAACTCAGATATTTTGTTTGTAAATTTAAAAGTAATGCGACACTTTACTAGTTACTTGAAAAAAGTAATCTGATTACGTAACTTGGGTTACTTGTAATGCGTTACCCCCAACAATGGTAACAAATTATTATTATAAATGGTAATGGTGAATAATTAGTAAAAGTAAATGGATTAAAATTCCCTCAAAACACTATTTATGTATATAGTACAAGCATTATGGAAAGCAAATATTGAAAAATGTAAACACTTATGTTGTTTGGCCTGTTTTGACCAGCTAACAGTACACGTGACTCATAAATTAACAATACAAGAGGCAGGGCTGTACGTTAACTTTTTTTGCACATAGCACTGGTGCTACAGAGGTTGAACGTTTTGTAGCACAGGCCAAACGATTTTAGCACATGTATAAAACGTATGCATCCAATGAGATAAAAAAAAAAAAGTACTGTACACTTCTCTACACAGCGAATCACTTATAATATAATAAAATAATATAATTTCTGCCTCATCCTGTGATGTGAAGCACATCCGATCTCAAAAGCAGGTTATTTCAAACACTCGATTAAATGTTCTCTTTTGTTGGACAACAGGTTTGTAAATGGTTCTCATTACAAGTTTGGAAAGATGTTTGGCACATGTTGCCTTTGGCTTTTTGCAGCGTTGGTGGTCTGGTTTCACACTCAACTTGATTCTATCAAACGGTGCATTTGCGTTCATCTCATCACAAATGTGTATGGCGCATGATAGAAAACGGGGTAAAAACATGTTATTTTTTTATTAATTTGGTGCCATTATGCACAGCTGAGTGAACAACACTTTACGTTTATTGTATGTGCATTGCATGAAGTTTTCTGCTGCTTGCAAACAGAATCTTTAGAGGAAACAGTGGATTGCTAGCCTGACAAGCCAGACCCACATCAAGATGTTGGGTCTGGGAACTCACCAGTGGCAGGGCTCAATCCGAGGGGCGGGATAAACGGTTGTCTTTCAAATTCCCTCTGCACGCAATAGGATAACACTACAACCAACCAGAGCAATGAAGAAGGTGAAGCGGAGCTAGTTGATAGATAGAACTCTGAACACATCTTCCTTTTTTAAGAATGACTTCAGTGCCATTCTTTGTTCTTTTATCAATGAAAAGCTTAACTCCAAGACTTCCAGAGTCACGGCCAAACCGATTGTGAAAGGCCGCTGTTCACCAGCTTCTTTGTTTACAAGTAGCACGCGGAACCGCGTCAACTCGGCCGTCATTATGTTAAGCAGCCCCCACCGACTCTATCCGCGATGTGATTGGCCTGACTAGAATTTGTTTTTTCCAGCTCGCACGCCAATGGAGAGTTGCTAGACTGCCCTGGCTGCAAATAAGATTTGCTGCCGCTAGGGTGCATCTAGATTTCTAGGCTAGTGGATTGCCATTCGCTGGCCTGATTGCACTCGCTATGCTCGAATACACTGTAGGCTCACTCTCGCTCGTATCTAAGGTAAATACATCGCAATCTGCTAAAACACATGCACCGGTTACTTTTCTTCCTGAAGAAGTGCGCACTCAAGTCTGTTGCTTTCACTTTCACGCGAATCACGGCACAGTTCAAGCACCACCGAACTCAGACCACCTCCTACAGGTAGTGTCAGGTTCGGTACCTCAGTGCGCACCGAACTCCGCATGACAGTTTCAAACTAAACTGCCAATGACCCACAGCGCTTGCAGAGATAGGTACACCTGCAGATATATCTATTAATAAATTGAAGCCTTTGCAATTTCATAATCTCAAGCCAAATCGGGATTTTGGTTTAATTTCAGTCAATCGTGCGACATATATGTGCATACGCACTGTACAGCCCTGCCAGAGGGATAACCAATCACCTATAGTGACCTGCCAGATCACCCTAGCAACCACTCAGAGCTCCCTAACAACTGTTTAGCAGCACCCTTGCTCCCGGCCACAATGCTTTAGCATTATAAGCCAACTTTTTCACGTGTGTCGTTCTTCATAATATGTAAAAATCCAGTTTTACAGTGTTGTCTGTCAGTATAGTGAACCCTTAGAAACATCAAAACACACAAGCTGATAAACATTCTGCTCACGCTTCTTAACACCAATGTAGACAGTTTAAATAAGGTCAGGAGTGAACTGGTTCATTAGTAGACTTTGACATATTAACCTTTTGAACAGCCGACTGATTAGGCACAGATGAGCCAAGGTCAAAGGTCAGCAAAAGTTTTGGTAATTACTCGTCCCGGTAAATGCGATCATCTGTGCCATCTTGCATCATCTTTCTGGGTCTAACAGGCATTATTAAACGATCTTCAAGGAGGCAATAAACATAATTAGCTGATAGGAGAGAAGAGTCTATTAAAATGCCTGACTGACCTCTGACTCATTTGGCTGAGTCAGTGATTAAATAAGTGGGTATGAATAATTAAAGAATGGCAGCATTAATCAGCTGTCCATCACAGCCAATGACTGATGCATTCCAAGCTGACAGTTGCGTCGCTAAAGATAGAAAGATAAGTCACCATACGGCAACTCCTGTACTGATTTTCATAAATCCCTACTGACAGACTAACTGTCAAACTGAGGTCCGGAGACCCTCGGAAACTTGTAAGGGGTTAATAGAAGGACCATGGACAATCATATAGCCAGGCTTGTGCCAAATTCAGAATTTAATGGCCTCCATTCAATTCATGAATTGGAATTTGAATTGAATTGACTCTGCCCCACAGAAAGTTTAATTTTAATTTTAATTGCAATGACACACAACAGAAATAATGTGTTGAATCTCACATACATTCAGTGTTAGGACGATTACTTTGGAAATGTAATTGCTTACTGTTAAAAGTTACCCATTATAAATGTGGTTTGGATTTACTTTACTTTATTTGGATTACTTTATCAAAGCAAAGCAATTTTCTTTTAATTGTATTAGTAACACATTTTACCTCAGTAATACAACTAAATAGAGTTACATTAATTTTGTAATTTAATAACATAATTTCATTACACGTAATTAGTCACTCCTCAACCCAGCATACATTTTGTTCTAAAATATAGATAATGATCAAATTCTTGAAATAAATTACCCCCCTCAATATTGTTTAATTAGTTTTGTTCCAATGTTATTTTCATTTCAAAGTAATCAAATAACACAAAGTTGTTATAAATGCAGTTATCATTTATTCCAATGCAAAACTCACTGAGCAACACTGTTGCATCTAATTCTCAATAGCTCCTCAAATGTTCCATCATGTTCCAAAAAATTACAATTACAATAAATCACACTTAATTATTTGTTCTGTGACTAGAGCTTTTAACATTCATTGCTGGGGGAAAACATTTCCTGTTAATGTAATCTGTACAAGTAGTTCAACTAATATCATTTATAGAATATGTAATGCAATCATTAGATCTGACATATACTGTAAAGCTTCATTGTTAAATACTTAAAATGTGTATATGAATTTCTTTGAATTTTTGTTTAATTTCAATTCTGCTTCATTTAATTCAAATTTGAATTGTATTTAGATCCTGTTTTTGACATCAATTCAAATTCAAGAATTGAATTCTGAATTGTGCACAAGCCTGCATATAGCCCTCAATAATTTAACGTTAAAGGGGGGTGGGGGGGTCTAATGCTATTTCATGCATTCTGACTTATTTACACTGTTAAAGAGTTGAATTATCATGCTAAACATGGCCATAATGTCAAAAAAACGTGTTGGACGTATGACGTAGTATTTCTGTGCCAAATACACTCATTCAGGATTCGTATAAGTTTCAGAAAGTTTTTTCAGAGTATGAATCTGTATGAAGTCATAAAGGGCGGAATTCCTTGTGGGCACTTTTCCCGGATGAGGGCATACGCACATCAACCAGAGCAAGAGCGTGCCCATCAACGTGCTTCGTTCAGGTTACGGAAGTCATCGACAGCGCTGTCATTTCTGGTTGTGAGGGAAAGATAGCCTTCCAAAGAACCCAGCGTTAAGGAAACAGTGGATGCTGTTTGTTTTTCCGGAGCAGTTTTCGGAAAAGAATCGGTACAGCATATCTGTCTTTTATAAATATGATAAAACTAAAGACTCTTCAGAAATATGAAGGATGCATTACTTTCTCAAGATTAAAATGAGATTAAGCTGTGTCAGAAACTGTGTGTGTTATGTACCCTTTAAGTCAAAATGGGTTAAACATTATTTTAAGGTTTCATTGTTACAGTGTAATTATACATTTAAGTACTGAGTAATATTAAATAACTACATGCACTTACTATAGGGCTAGGGTTAGGATTAGAGTTTGTAATTAAATAATGCATCATTTACTGTTATTACTCTAGTATTACAGACAGTAAATCACTGGTTTAAGAAAAAGTCACCTTTAAAATGCCATCTAATGAATTTTTCCTACTTTGAGAGACTTCACACCCTCTGCAACTATTATACAGTAAATACATTTACAAAGACTACAAATAAAGTGTAAAAGTATAAGGATATAAATAAAGTGTTAACAAAGGATATTTGAGTGAGTTTGGGTGCTAAATGAGTGCTTTCCACACTTTCTTCCTCCACCCCCACATCCACATCTTTCTAGCATAGCAGGTTTAAAACAGTTCCAGTAGTCTAGTCTGTAGCAAAACAGTCACGTATTGGACTCAAGTGCAGAGGTATACAGGCTATAAAGGATGGAGTTCATGACAGAACTGGTAATCCTGTGTGCATCTTTTAAGTTTCCAACCAAAGGAGAATAACAACAAAACAAGAATGTAAGCCTTAGCTAACCTCCTTTGAGTTTGCCAATTCCTGTAATGATGCACTTAGGTTCTACTTAGTAACAAATTATCAGCATTGTCATTGTTAAACAACGTTGTAATTTTAAGAGTTCAATTTGCAATGTGCAAATACAGCTTTCAGCTATAAATTATTTAAGGGTTACTTATGTGCAACAACATGTCAGCTGGATGCTGACATCTAGAAAACATATGAATCTTTTATTTTAAAGATGTGTAAAGGTGTCTATATACAAATATGATTCTGAAAATGGAATGTTATGCTCTCTTCTCTGAGACCACAAGAAAATAATGAGTAAAAAACATTTTCTTTTCACGTTTTTGTTAAACAGGACTCCTCAAATGCTGATTAAGCCATTTAGCGGCATACGCCTAAAGAGTTATTTTATTTTGTCTGCCATTATTGCTGCTGGGCCTCGTCCTGCCTTTGAAGAGTGTTTATGTAAGAGAAAGGAAAAAAAAAAGAATAAAGGAAAGGGAAAATATGCAGAGAAAAATATGCCTGTTTCTTCCTTTGAGGGTATAAATAAGCTTTGATTCACATAAAGGCTTTATCACATTTTCTTCCATTTACCAGAGCTTTGAAAACATAAATTACATCAAACTGTTGCATGCTAACAAGTTCTACGCTTCAATCCATACAAAACAGCATGAGCCTAAATGTTCCATGGTTTTCCATTGAAGCAAACACATTTTTTTAAATTATTTTATTTTACACCATCTCAAATATGCACCATTAAACAAATAAAGACGTAGATGAAGAATATGAAAAGCAAAGCAAATAGATTATTTTTTGTATTTCTCTTTTCAATTATTTCAATATTTGATTTCAAGTTTGAATTTAAAGATAGCAGGTATAATATTGCAAACTCAAAAGCTCACGTATAAATACTTCAATGTCAAACTAGAAGCAGCATGGTAAATACAGCTCAATAAAAAACACAATATGGATGATTAACTCATGTAGTCTGAGCACAAAACTGCTGTCATAGTCAATGTTAAATCATGGTAACAATGATGCAAACACATCACAATATTAAACTGTCTAAATCAGCTCGTTCTAGAATAATAATATCTATGATAGAGGGGTATTTTTATATTTCTGTATTTTTGGCAAGTCTTATCTAAACACCTGCTACACAGCAAGACCATGCCCTTCAGGCGAAAGCATTGCAAGGTCTTGCATCACATGTGAAATCTGGGTGGCTTTGAAGTTGGGGTGCCACTCCTTTCCTCGCCCAGCCTGAACTCCTCGAAGAATCCAGGCTGAAAGCGGTCAGACACCATTAAAAAAAGGCTGCTTTAAGTAGAACATCTAAGAGCTCTTGTTAAAAGCACTTTTGAGATGTAGTCATTTCTTAAAACGCTTTTTTTAAGTGATTTGTAAGGCCGTAGCATCAACTTATGCCATGGAGAAACGCATTATGTTATGCTTGTAAGCCTTTTATGAAGGCTTTGCCTTTTTTTTTTTGGTCAAATTTGTTCAAAAGAAGGCTTTAAAGCGCTGAAGCGATAGCTCACACAAAAATGAAAATTCATTTACTGACATTCATGTCAAACCTTTTTCCCTTCTTCCCAGGAACAACAACAAAAAAAGAAGTTTTAAACGTTGACGCTGCTCTTTTCTATGCAATGGAAGTTAATGATGAAGAGGAGCTGTAAATCTTAGAAAATAACCAAAGTATCATGACCTGGTTTCACAGACAGTGCTTAGATTGAACCAGGATTAGGCCTTAGTTCAACTAGCACATTAAGTAGCTTTTTATACACTTAGTATAGTTTATACACTTAACGTCTTAGAAATGCCTTAGAAAAAACAATACTGGTGTGCATCTTGAGACAAAACAATGGCACTGACATGATAAGATATGTCAGTGCAAGTTGCTTTCAGTTAAACCAGCTCAAACATGCATCTTAATCTGAGACCAGGGGTGAATCGCCTCCTAAACCCTCATTCACTATTCCCTACATTAGTCCACTAATATAGTTCACTTGAAGGAGTGAATGAAAACAAGTGCGTGAAGTACATCGGCTGTACACTTGTTATTGCGGTGCATTGTGGAATTGAACGAGTGCACTCAATAACGTCCACTATGGTTTCAGACACCACTACAAATGGCTGTCCCCTCAAATAATGCCCTATTTGAGGATATAGGGGGCAATTTTGGATTCAGGCCTTGTCTGTTAAACCAGGGGCATACATGTAGTCCAACTCATTTACTTTATTAAACGTGAGGAAAAGGCACACAAAGCTATTGTATTGCTCATTATTTGTGATATTTAAAACAAATATATAATATTCAAGAAATGCATACAGAAATGGAAGCCTGGAAGACTCCAATGTCACATCATTCACTAATTATCTATCTGGCCAATCATTATTCATCTACTGTAGTATATAAATTCTGTTCCCACCCATTACTATGTTTGCAGATACTGACGCCGACGTTCACCTCCATGCTCCCCACCACCACCAGGTCGGCCCTTATCCATCAACCCATTCTCACTCCCAAGGTGTCAAAATCCGAAGCATGGTCAAGTGCCTTCCGTGTCACAATGAAGACGCTAAAGGCTAGGCGTCACTATATCGACGCGCTGGGTACTCCATTCATTTCAGTTGTTTACTCAATGCGTCAGATCAAGACGCATTTTTTTCTTTGCATTTGTAAAAGCAGACATTATTTTATTAATATTTAAAGGCTACTTTTATATTTTGGAGCAACAAACCCAACTCCTACCCTAAACCTACCCACTTCTAAACAATATAAAACATGTAACAGGCAAATACAATACAGTTACAGGTATGTATTGAAAAACCTGACCAAAAACAGTATAAAAGTATTAACTCATGTTGTATTCCAAGTCTTCTGAAGTCATACGATGTCGTCATGTAAAGAACAGAGTTGATCTTAATGTTTTAATCGCTGAGATGATGATCCCGCCGCTCCGTGAACGCACTCATTCATATTTCATTCAAATAATACACACGACTCTTGAGCATGACGCAATCGGTCACAAGACACACGAGAGCCAATGGCATTTTACAATCAAAGCTGACGTAATGACGCAATTGGTCACGAGACGTACAAGAGCCAATGCAATTTCACTATAAAAAAACCTGATGTAATTTTTGAAATTTAATGTGTTCATGATCTTCGGCGGATGGCGCTGATCACTTTTGGGGATTTCCTTCACACAACTCAATCGCTTGGCCGCGGAACACTTGGAATATTTGTACTTTTTGAATAAATTGTGCATGCAGTCGTATTATATCTGTGTTTTATATCATATAACACACAAATGGGTAGGTTTAGGGATGGGATTGGGGTTGGGTTATATGTTAAAACGTGTCTAAATTGTGTAAATAAAATAAATTAATTTTATTGAGAATGATTCAATTGAGAATCACACTCCAACATGTCATAATGGCAAAATCATAACCCAATATATGATCATCATGACGATAACGTTCCCATGCCCAACGCGTCTGTGTATGACGCCAAAGGTTACTCATTGAAATGAATAGAGCACCCAGCGCATCGAAAAATTATGCATAGGGGTACCTTTAGCGTCTTCATTGTGACGCAGAAGGCACTTGACCATGCTTCGGATTTTGACGCCTTGGGAGTGAGAACGGGTTCATATATCAGGGGGTAGGCTCCGCCCCTGCCTTCATCTGCATCCGCTACCCTCTGGATTTCTATTCGATACTCATTTTATAAAAACTGTAAATAAATCATATTCAAATGTTTTTCTCGCCTCCTGAGTCTTTCGGGTAGAACTTAATTTCATTTATTCTCCTGATCTATCCCTATGCAAAGCATGTTGGGAACTAGAAATACACAGTTGCAGCCAATGCAACAGAAATGATTAATGTAGTCCCAACACAAATGATTTAGGTTAACATTTTACAAATTTAAATGGCAATTAAGTAAAAAACTAAAGATTTGTGAGCTTTTTTGAGTGAAGGACCCCCTTCTAATTCCATTGAAGAAGAAAGAACTCAAATTCCATTCACATTTATATTTAGTCAAACATGGAACATCAATACTTGTCACAGCAGGTTTGATGGCATTATGTGTGTCCGACTTCATGTGGTGTCTGATATGAATCAGTGCATGCTGCTTAGAAATTTTGTTCAACTTGAGACGGCACCCACGTCACTGTGACGTATTGAAGTACCGCCAGAGCTATTCAAGAGCAGTGGGCTGGCTCATCCTGCACAGCTTCTCCAGATCGGCAGCACAAGCTTTGGCGATTAGCCGGATACAACGGTGACAGCAATAATGTGTGTTTTGTGTTTATTCAGACACCGTCAGTTCACTGATAATATATTGTTCACTCTTAGTTCATGCATTAAGTAAAGTTAACATATAAGAACTTATTGTAACGTGTTACTAGTATTTAAATAGTATAGCCTTATGTTGAACTTTATTTTTGTAAACACAGGTGCTGTATTGTGCTGCCTTCATGTGCTATCGGACATTTCCTACTTCTGAAGTTGTCATTACGAGGACACCAGGTTTATTCCTCCCTATTTATTGGTCAAATCTTATTAAAGCCATAATTATATTTAGCGTCCAAATCATTGACTATTTTTGCTGTGTATAAAACATACAATAGGCATCAAATGATTATTCATATATGTAAATATGAACTACTTTAACAACAAGACAAGGTGATGTAGCTGTTGTGGAAAGAACTAATAAAGAATAGCAGTCACAGCAGCAATCATTCTCCCCTTGGCCATGTTTAAAGTTTATGGCACGCCCAACTTGGGAACTTGGAACTATCCCAGTGGTATATACGACTTGAGAGGGCGTTCAATGTAAATTTTAACTAGGAAACTTGTACAGAAGCACGCGAAGGCAGCATTAAGCAGTACATAAAGTATTGAATAAAGTGTTTCTGTTGCTACATGAAAACGTCTGAAACGGGCACTGATATATGTTTGACTCCACGCCATTTTTTTAGTTTCTGTGTTTGTATTTTTATATTCTTGAAGTCTACCAGGGGTGGGTTTTAGGTTTGTTTTGTTGCTCTTTGCTTTGTATTCTTGTTTTTCTTTGTCTATACATAATCCTCAATAAAACAGTTGTTAACAAAAAAGAAAAGATGAAAGCGTCTGAAATATGAATTTGACAAATATTGCATCTAATCCACTTTATGTGATGAATGCAAACACTGCACAAGCGTCACTACGGGAAGCAGAAATCTCAGTTTTTAACTCCTCCCCCAACTTCAGGTGACAAATCTCACCAATTGGTTGAACACACCTATTGATGGCAGAAAAAAGGCTTGTTCAACTCGCAGCGATGCGCAGACCGATCGGTGACTGACTTGAAGCAGTGCATGCCGGTTAGAAATGTTGTCCGACTTGAGAAAGCGTCGACGCCACGTGTCTGTGACATATGCCATCAAAGCACCGCGAGAGTTATTCGAGAGCAGCTGGCTGGTTCATTCTGCTCAGCTTCTCCAGAGCAGCTGCAGGAGCTCTGATGATGACTCAGCTGTTCCATGATTGGCTGGATTCTCACACCTTCAGTTCCAATAATGCTCATAAATCTGTATTTTATAACAGTAAAACCTCTTTTCTAGCCTAGAAATCTAGATGTACCCTAGCAGCAGCAAATATAATTTGCAGCCATGGCGTCTAGCAACTCTCGGTTGGCTTGCGAGCTGGAAAAAACAAACTCAGGCCAATCGCATCGCGTATAGAGTCGGTGGGCGGGCTCAACATAACGACGGCAGAGTTGCGGCGGTTCCGCGTGCTACTTGAAAACAAAGAAGCTGGCAAACAGCGGTCTTTCGAATCGGCTTTGGCCGCGACTCTGGAAGACAAGGAGTTAAGCTTTTCTTTGAGAAAAGAAAGAACGGCACTGAAGTCATTCTCAAAAAAGGAAGATGTGTTTGGAGTTTTGCTGACCGGATACGGCGAAAGTTTAATCTATCAACTAGCTCCGCTTCACCTTCTTCGTTGCTCTGGTAGGTTGTGGCACTATCCTATTGCGTGTAGAGGGGATTTGAAAGACAACCGTTTATCCCGCCCCTCGGATTGAGCCCTGCCAATGGTGTGTTCCCAGACCCAACATCTTGATGTGGGTCTGGCTTGTCAGGCTACCTCTTTTCATGTTTCCTGTTTATCAAAATAAAACGTATTCTTCATTGATACTATAGGTGTATGTTAAACTATATTCTTATACAAACAGACGCTGTATTATGCAGTACATAACGTATTGAATGAAAATGTCTCTGAAACATATGTGTATGTGACAAATACTGCATTTATTTCGCTTCAACTGAGATAAAGTATGCAAACACAACGTGAGCGTCACTACGGGAAGCAGAAAGTGCCCGACTTCACATCTCAGTTTGCAGCTCCTCCCCGCCTGCACGTGGCAACTCTCACCAATCGGTTACATCCAGCCGCAGCCGATCTCAAACACACAAAGTCAGTGGTTATCATGTGACTCGTAACCAATCACAATGTGCCACATTTGAACGTGCATATGTGACTTCAATCTTAGTTTGTTCCTCCCACTTTACAGCCCCTGGTAACTTTTTACTGTCATTGTATGGAAAAAAGCATGCAGTGAACATTCATCTGAACATCATCTTTTATGGTCTATAGAAAATAACATGAGTTTGAAATGACACGAGGACATCACAGTATTTTTATTTTGAGTGAACTACCCCTTTAAAAACCTTGGAGTTCAATTGGCAGCTTTACATCTGCCTACTTCAGGGAAACTTTTCTCATTGTCTCCATCCCCTTCTCTCTTTCTCTCTCTGTGTGTCTCTGGGCTTGTGCACTTGCTTTTGGCAGGGTGCGTTATCATGTGCAAATTCTGTCAGCCTCTGAAGAAGCGCGCTAATGCAGCGAACTGGCACACAGGCATGCAGAACAGAGACGCATGCCCTTTCTCTCCCTACACTTCTTTTCCGTCTTTCCCTCTTCCATCCCTCACTAGCTCCATTAATCCAATCTTCCCCATGCGCTCTTTAGCATTAACATTTTTCTTTCCCATGTTTTTCAAGCCGTGCTGTTTAAACAATTCACTCCTCTGACATTTGGATTAACTCAAACAAGAATTTATCGCCTCACTCTCCCTGGGACTGAATCAGATGCACACTCACTGCTAAATACAGACTATAAACACACACACAGATGCACAATGCAGGCCAAGTTGTTCAGTGTGCATGTATAACTCATCAGCTCACAGACACGCACAACTCTACTTCCTGTCTGAAATGTACACAGGTTTACACGTACGCAGTGACAGACTCTCTGATGGAGATCGGGGTGTGTTGTCCTTGAGGCTGCACTCTGGATGAGTTCAACTAAAATGGGTCTTTAAAAAGAGCAGAGTAAGCAGAACACAGCCCCACACACACAGAGAGAGAGAGAGAGAGAAAGAGAGAGAGAGAGAGAGAGAGAGAGAGAGAGAGAGAGAGAGAGAGAGAGAGAGAGAGAGAGAGAGAGAGAGAGAGAGAGAGAGAGAGAGAGAGAGAGATATCCAGTCAATGAAAATCAGTACAATAAACGGGCCTCATCAGAATAACAGAGACATTTTACACTACAATTTATTCTACGTACATTTACTTTGAACACACATCTGTGAACACACATGTAATTTCAGTTTCACCTTTTAGCCCATATACACTTTCGGTCCAAAATCAGTCATTTTTTTATACATTTTTGAAAGAGTCTCTTATTCTCACCAAGGCTCCATTTATTTGATTAAACATACAGTAAAAACAGTAATATTGTAAAATATTATTACAATTTAAAATAAACGTTAACAACTTTTCGTTTCCACATTCCACTTATCATTTTACATTTTTATTTTATTCCTGTAATGGAAAAAAATGTGATTATCATCAAGGTAACACTTTATTTTAAGTTGTCGTAGTCATATATAACTACATGAATTTACTATAGTAATAACAGACCTTCCTGTTCTGCGCAACATGACTGCGCACCAGTGCACAAAGCAAGGTCCATAAAGACATGGATGAGTCCTGACTTCAACCCAAAAGAACACCTTTGGGATGAATTAGAGAGGGGACTGCGAGACAGGTAGCCTGAATGCCAGCCGAACTTAGCCCCGCCCACAACATTTGAGCTCAGGCAGTTTGGTCTGGACTTGATCCGTAGAGGAGTAATTATGCCCAAACAGAAACTGTTCGGAACAATGAAATTGTCAGTGCGGGCTTTAGACGATGATGGACAGATGATAAACAGTAACGTAATCATCCACATCATCAAAGGCGCTTGTTGAATTTGTTCTAATCCTAAACGGAGAACTTGTTCGTATATGCATTCATATTTCTCTCAGAAATGATGATCGTGTTGGTATCCTTAAATTCTTTTTTTACAACACCGGCAAAGTTCGTTTACACTCATCTTTTTCTTCTAACGTTACTTATTCCAGCGTGCGGGCAGACAGAGTTGCCAAGTTTTTACAACAAAACCCGCCCAATTGCTACTCAAAACTAGCCATAAACAAGCCCAATAGCCCAATAGGGGGTTCTCCAGAAAAAATGGCATTTTGGGGGCAAAATGTGTGTTATTTTGGCAGGGCTGCCTGCTAAAAGTTGCATTCCTGGGTCTGTATATCACATAATTGGGGTCGCTTCAACCCGCGGACATGGAAAACAACCCGCGGACTTGGCAACACAGTGCAGTTGAGTTCTGTTGACATTTGACAACTAACGTTATGCGTCGCTCCGTTGCTCTGATTGGTTGTAGGTCTATCCAATTGAGGTCTTTCCTGGTTCGGTGTAAACACGTCCCATAATCACAGCCCAACGGAGCAGTATCAGACTTATATTCTGACTAGAATTGAGTATGACGACGTCAGGCTACGAGACAGGCCTTCTCCTCCAACATCAGTGTCTGACCTCACAAATGCACTTCTAGAAGAATGGTCAAAAATTGCCATAAACACACTCCTAAACCTTGTGGAAAGCCTTCCCAGAAGAGTTGAAGCTGTTATAGCTGCAAAGGGTGGGCCAACTCCATATTAAACCCGACGGATTAAGAATGGGATGTCATTAAAGTTCATGTGCATGTAAAGGAAGACATTCCAAAACTTTTGGCAATATAGTGTATATTTCCCATTAAAAAAATTAAATAAAAAAATCTTCCATCAGCTTGGCTAACAGGGTTGAGCTCATACTTGTAAACAACCTCATAACTTCAAAGATTGTTGTAATCCAAGTGATCGTGCAGACAATAAAACAAAAGAAACAAAAATCAATACACTTACACTGAGGTATAGTGATCCTGACAAAATCTAGGGAAAATATATATTTTAGAGATTGGAGGAAGTTCTCTTTGACTTGGGTTAGTAAGCAACCACCTAGTACAGTAACTACCCAGAACACTATCAATTACAGACACAGTGATTACAGTTAAAAAGATATACAGCAGTGGTTTTCCTCTTGGACCTGCATGGGGACCCACAGCAAGACACCATCATGTCTCTCCTATGAGACACAGTCTCCCAGCGAGCTGATGATCTGAATCACGTGTGTTTAATAACGAAGACTTACACATGTGCAATGCTTTGGGTTCCCAGGACTGGGATTGAAAACTACTTGTACACAGTAATTTACTACAATGTCTTACGAAGCAATTATAAATAGCTGTCTGTGCAGTATACGGACGTCGAGTGTTACAGAAATGTTAAATATAATCTTTCAAATAGTATCGCCATTTACTGACAGAAGTTCTATTAATGTAGACATCCAGTTCGTATCAGCGATTCTTTAACTTGCTGTAACACTGAGCTCCACTTCTGCAGAAACAGTGGCATCTACTAAGATCCCGGTATTTAAATGTTATTGGACGAGAGGAGCAGCTGTCAGTGAGCTGGCACCGCCACACATGAAGTCACTTATCCTCGGCATTTGTGTGGGGGTGATTTTTTTTCCGCCCTTTTAACATAATCTGAAAGAAGGTGAGGAAGTCAGAGCTCAGATTTGTGTTAGAGACCGCAGAGATTGCGGTAAGTATGAAGCTAGCATCAGATTGCCAAGAGAAACTAATGAATACAAACCATAGCACATAGCTGTCAGTCATTTGCCGTTTGATTGACAGGTGAAGAGTTCTTACAGCGATGTTAGCGCACCATAGAGGAGCTCTGTCAGATTGACACAGCGGCGTGTGAGACGTGGGTCACCATTCTTACAGTGTGTCAGGACACGAGTGATGGTCTAGGAACTGTTTTTATAACTGACATTTATCTAGACTGCAGGGAAAAATCTGATCCCAGATGATCACTCCTACTCGCATGACGGTCATCATGCGTAAGGAAACAGTTATGATGGAATAAGAATTATAGGTAAATCCTACTCATTCCATGTATCCACACAGCTAATACAGTAACATGACCAAAGGCAGAAATATAATGTCAGAGAGAGAGAGCACTGTGCTGGTTTTAATTAATACTTCATTAGTGCACCGTTAATGAGTTTACATGCACCATCACATTAACAACTTTAATGTGAAGTCATTTAACCTGAATTATCAACAGCTAAAAGATCCAGAATTAACAAATTAAGTAATATTTTCATAGGAATTTTATGGAGCAATGTAGTAAATATAATAATTAACATACAAAGATTAATATGAATTAAATTACTAAAAATAAACGTATGATTAATATGAAGTTAGATTTAAAGCAGCACTAGGTAACTTTTCAACCTTCATAATATATTTTCAAGACTCTTGTGATGATACATCGACTTACAATAGGTTGAATGACACGTCTGCCATAGCCTGACGGGGTCTGTATCGTTTTTAATCGTACTTTTAAACTTCGGGTTTCGGGTAGTAACCCGAGAACAAAAAGAACTACAAAATTCGACTGCTTTACGGCATATACGTCACTTCCACCACCACCCCCACTTCCTTACATTCGGACGTGCGAGCCCAACTATCATTTGTTTGCCGGATGTTAAAGTCATGGCTGAAACAGCACAGAAAAATAAGAAAGCAAAGGTTTTGTCAGAGGAAAGCAAAAAGAGGAAACGAGAAAGTGATCGGATTAAAGGCAGGACGAGGATCAACATTGGGCCAGCGTTTGCTTGTTGGCGTGAGCTGAAGGAGGAGGGGCTACATTCTTGCAAGTAAATACATAAGACGTCCAAAATCATATTTTAGGATACCTAACATGTCTTAGATATTTGTTTATTTGTCTTGCCTCAAGCTATAATGCAAATCGATTTTTCAAATTTGCAGATTCATCTGTGGTAGCTTGATATTATAATATTGACGATATATGGTTATTACCTACCACTCAAACATTGAATTGAAGTATCATATAGATTCTGTAAAACGGTAACCAATAGACTAGGCTACTATAATGACGCTGGCTTGTAAACGTGAGCATCGCGATCATTTGGCGTTTGAAACAAATAAAACCCATGAAATTATATTCATATGACGTGCTGAAACATATGCCACTGTAACGTTACCTGGGATGAATACATTTCACACGCGACGCAAGCAGAACACCTGTATGTGAACTCCTGCTGGAGTGTTCAGGGTTATCATGATTGTCATGTCAACAAATGCACGTGCGCATCCCCTGATGTAGGAGTAGGATGACAGAGTTTACGACAGTAGTAGAGGACAATACTCTTTCCCAACTGTAGGGGGACCCAGAGAGCAAAACCTACCTAGTGCTGCTTTAAGTAATATATAATATGGTATAAAATTATATTTATTAAAGAGGTCATGAATTGAGAAATCAACTTTCCCTTGAACTTTTGATATATAAAAGGTCATGGTAATATAAGAATATCCTGTACATTTCAGAGCTGAAAACTTCCTTGTTAGTCAAAGAAAAGCTTTTATAGACACCAGGCCCAGCAAACGATCGATTTCAGAATATGCCACACCTTGACGTCATCGTGTGGTGAAGCACAGAAACAGAACAACGCCTGATCGCCCCAAACGCCCACCGACTCGTGCCTAAGATGATATAGGCCTACATAGAGCTAAACCGCATCGAACGTTTAAGCAATAAATATACCACATAAGCTTCATTTGGATTCCAATATTATGAATGCATGGATAAACTTTATTTTTAATGAATATCCAGCTCATGTGGGGAAGACATTGCGTGTCCGTTCCTTCAGGTCACCACGGATTCGTTTGTAAACAAGAGACTGGCTTTGCAGACAGGATGAGATTACATGAATGAATGAATGAAGCAACACACTAATGTGAGTAAAAAAATTGTTTTATATGTGATAGTATTGCATTGTTACTGTCTAACTGAACATACCTTAGCACGCTGTCAAATGCTGAAGAATCCTTTATTTGTGGTGTTGTTGGTTCATTGCTATTCGGGATCAGACTCGGACATGTATGGGCCAGTGCTCGCAAAGCCCAACCAAAACATAAAAACCAAGCGTTTCTTGAGAGAGCCTCAAAACCAGGGCAGAAAATAGCCTCTTACTTATTCATTATGATGTTTTTGAATGTAAACACCACACAAACGTCATAAGTTGACCTCAGACAACAGTATGAAAAAATTAAAAAGCCGGTTCATGACCCCTTTAATATTAAAAAATCTGTTCAGATGCCGAAAATTTGCAAACCAGAAATAGGATTTTAAACCTAGCTGTCACTGCATCCCCATTTAGATCCGTCAGCATTTCCGTTATCTAAAGCAATTATCAAAAATAAATAAATGAGGGAAAAGCATTATGATTCAGCCAAGCTTAACAAAGGGGTGGGGGGATTGTAGTTTTTGTTTGTGTCAATGGGGACTTAGAGTTGATAGCAGTACCATGGGATCTGCCAAATCCATCTGTTCCTCTCATTTCACAGAGGAAGCACTTAAAACATTACTGCACATAAACACACTCGCATGCAGTGTATGGGTAGCAGACATAGCACTCTCTGCTTGGAACGGCACCAGGATTTTTCGGAATCATTTCAGTGTGTTTGTTGATTCACATGTGGGAACCTCTGCTGATGGGTTATACAGCACGAGAGCCATTAAATATATCAGTATACAATTATTTTTATTTATTTGTTTTTGTAACATCATATCCAGTGATGGTTTCAACAAATGTTTTTGGTTCAATTTAACCCAAAACTGCTCTTTATAAGGATGACAGACAAGTGTTTCACACCAAACATTTGTGCATAAGCAGTAATGTAATCTATTGAAAATGCTGACACAAATATCTAAAACTTTTCTTAATCGAGTAGGCACTTAGTTATATACTTGAATGCACTCAAAAATACTTAAATACAAGCAAGTATATTTGTAGTACATTATTTTTTTGTGCTAAATAAAACTATTATACACTATACAACAAAGTTATACACTATAAATACAATAAATAAAAGTATATTTCTACTTGAGAAGTACTTTAGTGCATTTAAAAATACTAAATACCACTAATACTTAAATGGATTTTTAGTGCATTGAAATACTGCAAAAATACACAGAGGAGTTTTATAAGTGTATTTCTTAAAAGTGTGCTTTGAAGGCATTAAAAAAAATCTATCTTTGTAGACTTTTATATAGTAATCCTAACTTTAAATTAAATTGATTTTATTAAAAATATATAACTAATGTACAAAGTAAATTTTCCCAACTGTGGTTAAGTACACTTAATATAAATGCAATAATTAGCACTAACACTTAACCCTCCTGTTACCCTCAAATCTAGTAACATTTGTTACCCACTGGGGTCAATTTGACCCCAGCAATTTAAACCTCCAGAATATGATTTTTTTTTTTTTTTTTTTACAAAGGTTTATTTCTCAGGTCACTAATGTCTGACAGCATATCTGGTGGGCCCTGGAACCATTTCGATGATATTAGCAGCACTATGGCTACCCTGTCATTCACGTGGGGGGGCAGGACCATAATAACGTGAACTACTAGTGGTTCTCGCAATACTACAGGTATGGTTCGGTTAGGTTAGATTAGAGCCCTAAATCAGAGGGAAGTTGTTTGAATGTTACATTGAATATATAAAATTATAGCATGTTATAGTGACTTCAATAAAACAACCTAAACAAATGGGTGTACAATTTGTATATTTTGTATGTTTTATACAGCTAAAAGAGCCTGGGGTCAAATTGACCCCAAAGAACACAGATGCTACAAAATTTGTACAGGACATTGGAAAAATATCATGTTAATTTTATTAGTTGTCCCCATTAAATTAGGAAAACGGATGTCAATCATGTTTTTAAATTGACCCCAAAGATAATAGGAGGGTTAAATTAACTTTAAGTCTAAATTTTAATTTAGTCAGATAAAGTAAACCAACTGAAGTGTTTTATAAGTGGACTTAAATGTGTTATGGACGCTTTACATAACATTTTACTAGATTTTTATATATATACTGTCACAGTCATGTTTGTTTTGTCTTAGTTTTCATGTACTGCGTCCCAATTCACCTACTACGTCCTAAAAGTATGTACTCTTCTTGAGTGTGTAGCAGAAGAGTATGCAAGCTTTGGGACGTACTACTTCCGTCATCTTTAACGGACTCTGTTGCTTAGTTGCATCCCGTCACCGTTTAAACTGCCCTTTCAATCATCGTCAAAGTTAAAATCCTCCACATTCAATTAAATTTCCTACCGTATCGGAGAGAAATGTACTCGCACGTTGATCTGCCATTCGTGGGTCTTTAATGCAGAGACTCTCCTCATGTGTTTGCAATTTAAATATAATTATGTATTTAAAAGTTAATGGCCAAACGTATCATTACAAAAGTTCACAATGCTGCTGCAGGTGAAATATAATGTGGATAACATTGAAGAAATATCTTTTCGTCAGGTTAAATACTGATAATTGATCACTCAAACCCCTTTATCTAAACCTCTCTATTTAACCGTCAGACTCGCACATCCGTCATGTTTTTAGTTTCTTGACACTTTTTGTCCGCGTTTGTAGTTCTAATCGAATCTCGTACAACTTGCAATGGGTTGTGGGCAATATCAGATGTTAGAGTGCGCATCGATCTGCACTTCAAATTCTGACCGGAAATGGTAGCCCTTCTGGGAATCTTTGGAATACTCTTTTCAACATACTATGATTTGGGACTTCCTAATTCTATTTACGAATACTATTTAGGATGGATGTACTTCTAGTTTGTTTTCATTCATAATGTTCCTTGGTTTAGATTCCCGCCACTCATCCGTTACCAAGGACACTACACTAACCTTCACAGCTGTACGTCTTGTAGTTCATCACCATTGTATACTTAAGTCCCTCCAGTTCACTCACTGTATGTTCGGCCACAGGTATGTGTATTGTGTTTGCTGCCTGTCTGCCTGCCTTCATTATTAAACCTTTTGTCTACCTAGTCTCCATGCAAACACCCCGTGACATATACTATATTAATGAAAATGTCAGTTTTTCTACATCCACTTATTAAATGTTTAGTCGCTTTTGAATATTAATGGACAGATTTAGGTTGACATTTTTTTTTCACTAAGTTCTATTTTAATGGATTTTCATGAAAACTACAGTAGAAATTGATTAATTACTATTACCAAGTAAAACACAATTAACATATGCTTAATTACATTTTATAATACGGGCCGTTGAATGCTTGAATCTGATTGGCTGATGAAAGTTCTGAGGTGTACAATTATTTTCTGGGAAACGCACAGCGAACGTAGTTCCAGGCAGCTCTCTTTACCGCATTACAGTTCCATATCACTTCGCCAAATGATTTAAGTTATTTCAAATGTCTTTACAGCCTACAACAGCAAATAACCAAAACCCACAATGACACTGTACACTTCAAATAAATATAGTAAACAATAAGATAAAAATGACAAATGTCCATGTTTTATTTCCACAAAATTAAGTTTAATTATGTAAGAAACGCACATTACTGTCGTTCCATATTAGTTGACGCTGTTGAAAGAGACGCAGGCTCTCTCTCTCTCTCTCTCTCTCTCTCTCTCTCTCTCTAATAACTCGCTGCATTAATAACTGCATTAGTCTGCTATCAGTGGCTCAAGCCTCCACAACTAGCTTTAAAATGACGTTTCGGAACTAGCAAAAGAGCCGTTGGATGAGACGCGGAAGAAATAGTCCTACTCACAATAGCGATTTAAGTACAAAAAACGGACGAATCCCTTTAAATATATCATCGGATCGATGTCTTGAGGTGTGGTAACCGTAGTGTAAGCGGAATAATCGACTCCGGGCCGAATTATTAGAAAAATAATGCACACCCTCCGCTTCGTGTCGTGACCGCATCACCACCTCGAGTGTGTTTTTTTTGTAGCACAATGACAAACTCCCTTAAATAACCGCTTTTACATTTCGCTGTGAAACCAAATCTTCCGCGATCATCTTGTCATTCAGCTCCTCACTCTCGTGATGAATGAAATCTGACTCCTGCTGCTGATGTGCTGCAGCACGTTCAGTTTTTAATTGTAGTTAATATGTTCTCTAACTGAACAAAATGATTTTTACTACTATAATATATCAAAACTGGGACGTAACAGACCTGTGTGTTTTGTATCACTAATGCAGTGTCCGTTCTCGGAGCAGGCGCACCGCTTCTCGAGATTCCTGACTTTATTAGAGAGAAGAATATGTTCAGCCCCTTCCCTCCGAAGCTTCGAATATTCGGTGTTGATGACTACCGAAGCTTTGAAGCTCAAAATTTTTTTATTTGGACCAGCCCTAGTTACAATACATTTGAAATGAATTATTTAATGCATAAAATGATGTGGGCAATACGTTATGAATACATTTTGCATTTTATTATTCTTATATTTTAAATAATTCATAAGTCTATTTCTATGTCTGATGAGTATATTTAAAAAGTGTATGAAAGACAGGTTCAAGTGGACTACAAGTGGTAACTAAACACATTTTTTAAATACAGAGATAGTATGTTAAAAGCACATTTTAGTTCATATTCATGGTGTCTCAAAATATCACAGTTGAGTACACAGATGTTCTTAAGATTATCTTAAGTACTAAAGAATCATTTTTAGTATATTAAGTACAAAATTAGTGTGTGAAAACAGAGCACTTTAAGTACATTATGGAAGTGTACTGAAATAAAGCGTTTCAGTGGGTAGAAGCCTGCTGTGGAGCTCGCGGGCTTGGCAAAAGTGTGCATCCAGGGCACATATCGCCCGGAAAACGGGCCCTCGTGAGCACCCTTCTGACAACTTAAAATGAAAAATTGGACACCCTATATGGTCTTGTGGACTTACAGTGGCCGCTGCTTGCCCGTTAAGTCCACAATACCGCAGGATGTCCCGTTTGTGCACATGAAGTGTGCCATTTGGGACAATGAAAATGTCAGTGTTGCTACATCCACTTATTAAATGTTTAGTCACTATTGAATATTAATGGACATATTTAGGTTGACATTTTTTTTAGTGTGGATAGATCTTATTTCCAGAATGTAGTTTCATGGTTTGCTTGCCCCACCACATAGCACTATAAAGTAATGTTTTAGGATCATTTTGGTCAAAACTGGTCGATTGTTTTGGGGATCTGGCAACACTGGAAAATGTCTTGGAGATAATATCAAATAAACTTAAATGTTAGCCTTCATAATCATTCAAATCACAGCATGTCTTTGGGCTGTTTAACTCTCAAAATGAGAGTTAGTTAGCTGGTCATATTTCAAGATGAGGAGTTCATATCTTCCCGTATCACTCATCCCTTGAGCTTCTAGAACTGGAAGCTTTTAAGGGTGTATCTCAGCGTAAACATAAACAGAGTGATGGATTTGCTAAGCAGCTAAGTGTCGTATTTGCATGGGTCTTGTATTATGCATGAGGACGTATATGCATAAATGTGTAAAATACATGTGCAACCAGTCCTCATGCAAATTGCAGGTAAAATTGCGTGAACTTCTTGTAACAGCCTGTTCTATGCAATTATGCGTGGAACTTCTGTATGTGTGTGTGTGTGTGTGTGTGTGTGCTGTCTGCAGGGAGCAGGTTTGATAGACTCATAATTAAGACTGTATCCGAGCGTATGAGAAGTGTGTTTAAAGAGTGTCTCGCCTTTGTGTGTGTAATGACACCCATGGGACACATTAGGAAACTTCACATCAGGGAGTTCAAACAAACATCTTTCTCTCCCACACACACACACACACACACACACACACACACTTTTTCTATACGTCCTTGACACTTCTCCACAATGGACAAGGACATGGATATTGTCCCGCTGTACATGGCCGCTCATCACATTCAGATAAAACACATACGCATACACAATGCATGTCTCTATGCCAACATGCTGTCAACTACCCGCATCTTGACAAACTGAAGGTTACTATGGTAACACAGTGACAGCAGGATATATTTTTCATTCGTTTGGCACTTATTTGTATTGTATTTTCTATTAGATCTAATTTAAGATGTCCCTCTCTGATTCATCTTCTCTCAGGGTGCTTTTCAAACGCAATAGTCCCATTAATAGCTCCTTTTAGGAGCCCGACGTGGTTCTTCTGATGTCCATATTCAGTTTTCTAGAAGAAAATCATAGGGTAGCGAATCATTCTGACAGAGACAAAGTCTTTGATTCCCGCTGTGCGAGGGGTCTCCAGTGATGAATGGTTTCAGATCAGAGCCAATTAATCCACATCTGAAATGCACTTTGAGTATTCTCTATTTTTTTATTATCTATGTTTGAATAAGCTTTATAAATGTTGCTATAAATCTTAATTTCCATCATTTACTTCACTTTAGGCTTTGTGTAAACCCTGTTTTTAACATCTTTACTCTGAAGAGAACAGAACAGAAAAAAAAAATGCAAAAGGACCAGCAGTGTTACATCTCTTAATTGAAAATATTTCTATTACTGATAAAATGTTCAAAGGATACATCTTCACTATCGCTTTCAATACAATTTCAGAGAACAGACTGGCCAGTGTTTAAATTAACATCCCAACAAAGGTTTAAAATATATATATATATATATATATATATATATATATATATATATATATATATATATATATATATATATATATATATATATATATATATATATATATATATATATATATATATATATATATATATATATATATATATATATATATAGCCATTTAGGTATTTCGCTTTTTCTTCTCCTTTTGAGTTCACAAAACAGACACATTTTAACTAATCTGAACTGCTTCATTGTTTTGAGTTTTATGAACTAGACAAACTTCAATTTAACTGAATCAAGAAAGCTAAGCCTTTGGTTTTTGAGGTCAGCTCTGATCTGTTTTGCCCAGGTTTTCTTGGGCGCCGTTTTGCAGGCCGCTGCCGCCATAGTCAGTAGGGTAGGTATTGTTCATTCATTCAGCATATGTATTCTGAATGTATGCTGACATATGCAACTGGCTGGGATTTCTATTTCCCAGCATGCTTCACCATGACACACAAAGGGGAGAGTAAATGCTAAAATTAAGTGTTATATAATATTTTTTAATGATATAATAATAAAATATTACCGTCATGGTAATGAGGGGAGCATGAGTTTAGTTTGAGAACAGATATATGTAAAATGTTTTATATTGCTGTCCTCATTCAGCAAGTGCTATGCTAATGCTATCAAAACACTGTGTTACCTTTTAGCAAAGTAGCATTTATTGAATTAGCTAGTTAAAGCTAGCCAAGTTTCTACTACTAAAAATATTTAAGTTGAGAGAACATGATCATTTTAAGTTAAATGTATGAATTAGCTTACTCAAATATTTCAAATGTACAAGAACAAAACAAAAATCTGCAAGTTCTGCTTACTTAAACTTTAAATTTCTAAAATAATTAAAAAAATTGATGTAGACTGATTACCTAATTATTATTATTATTATTTTTAAATTCGGGTTTACAGTGAATAGAATGTCCAGAAATCACAGATTGACCTCATTAAAAATATAAGAGAAACATCAACGCTGCATTGATTGGAGTGTTGAGTGGAGATAATATGTTTAATTAATTATTATTTGTTATTTAAAGTTTTATTTAAACATTAAACTACAACAACAACAAAACGGAGAGTGTGTAATTCAAAGTAATTTTGCATACTCAAATCTAAAGGACAGCTGAGAAAATAAAGACTAAAGCATACCAGAGAAGTTAGAGGTAAACTAGACAATGGGTACAAGTGTACAAAACAACGACTACATTTTTGAATGTCCCAGTGGGAGTCATCCAGACAGTGCTCTGAAAAGTTTGCCCAATGTGCTCAAGAAGGAGGCTTGTGCAAGAAATCACAGAGAGACCAACCAATAGAGCTGCAGAGTTCAGTAGCTGAGAACAGAGTTAAAGTGCTGCAATCCACCATGGTGTTTACAGCTGGATGGCACAAAAGAAGCAATTACTCAAAAGGAACCATGTGAAAATCTGTATATCAGGGGTTGACAGGTTTTTTTTTTTTTTTACATGAAATGCCATTTCCTTATATATAAAATTACTACTTTTTTTTGTCCAACAAGTTCTACAATGACGCAATCAAGTCGCTGATTTCAATCCAATTGGGAATCTCTGGCACTGTTTGGAAATTGCAGAGTACTTTCCGAAATTGTCATTTGAACAGCCTTGAGCATTTCTACCTGGCAGAACAGGCCAATATCCTACCTCAACACTGTGCACAGCTATAGCACCCTAAAACTTTATAGCTCAACTAAAAATTCTAAAATTCTGGCATCATTAACTCACCCCCATGTTGTGTGAAACCAGTATGATTTCTCTTTTTTTCCTGTGAAAAAAAAAAGTGTTCACATGGCGGTTTTCCATTAAATCAAAGCAACAAAAGTCATCAGAGGCTGTCAAGCTCCAAACAGGACAAGAAAGAAAAATAAACGTATGATAAAATAGTCTGTATAAAGCCATACAATACCTTGACAGAGTTAATTTTAATTTCAGAGAGAGGACAGGGAAAATAATTTCCATATTTCCATGAAAAAGAGATCAAAGAAACCATATTTGATTAAGCTAAAACCCATTCTATTTAAAAGACAAAGGCAAACTATGGGAGATTCCTGAGTTTGCACTCCTGCAGTCAAACCACAGAATAACTTCAGAATAATGTATTTGTTAATTAGCACAAAAATCACCTCACAGTATGAGGCATCTACAATAAAATATTGAAGAAAAAAAAAAACCCAACAAAAAATACTCCCTGCCTCTATACATAATCTGAACAGACTGAATTTGCTTATTCACAAGCGTGAACCGTGATAATGGTTTGTCACTACAGGAGTCTGCCTTTTCACGGTTAGTTTTTAGCTCCTGATTGATCACCTGCTGCGAAAGCTCCTCTTTTCTGACCTTGTTGTAATATCCATGTTGTCTTAGGGTTGTTTTGGCAATTTTTTATGGAACAGGGCGCCAAAAACCCAGTAGCCCGTTCTCTGGCATGCCTTAGCCTCTGAGGAGAGGGAAAACGTTATTTTATTCACCTAAAAGTGATATGGAGCTAATTTCACCGGGCTAGCCAAGCCATCAATGCAAATTAGTTCTGGGCTCTTGAGGAAGTGTGTATAACTGCAGGGAGAGAAAGGAGGAAATGTGTGTGTCATGGGAAATCCAAAAGAACCTTTACTGAAGGATTAGCTAATCTGTTATCTTATTCAAATTGATTAGCTTTTGTGGATGATGATACCTTTGTTTTTCCTTGCATGTGTAAGGAACTAAGGTTAGTAACGTTAACCATGATGCTAAGGTGTTGCTAAGGCATTCTGGGTGATTTCTAATGCTGGTGCCCGATTGCTAGATGGCCCAAGTCAAACGTTTTAGCAAATATTAAGGTTGGATTCACGAAAACATTCTTAAGAATAACTCTGCCGCTGCCGGTCCCAAGCCCGTATGAGAAAGGAGGAGAGTTGGTCCCCTGGATCACAAACAAATTGTTCACAATAGCCAGGCGTCCAATTTGGAGATGCTGACTTCATAACCGACCTAATGTTCGACAACGATAGCATTGTACTCTGTACATCGGCTGCCTCTGATATTCTATACGATATTGCCAATGCAGCCAAACCATACAAGCTAAATATTAATATTGACAAAATTAAAGTCATGACAATTGCTGTTTCACCAGATACTGTCTACCTCATTGGCATCCGAATCACACAAGATAGCGAATTCAAGTACCTTGGCTCACTATAGTGCAGGAAAAGAAAATGGCATCAACAGAAGTTCACAGCAGAATTGGTCAAGCTTTTGCTGCCTTCGGGTCACTCAAATGGTGCCTGTGGAAGCAGCACAACGTCATGGTCAAAACAAAAAATTATATTTTTGGGACCCTCATCCTACCATATGAATATAGACACCTCTCTATGCGACCGGCTTCGGAATGACACCATCAGAATGAGCAGAGGTGCAAATAATAATAATAATAAATAAATAAATAAATAAATAACACTGGCTACAGTGATTCGGCCACATATGCTGAATGAATGAACAATACCTACCCTACTGACTATGGCGGCAGCGGCAGCGGCCTGCAAAACGGCGCCCAAGAACACCTGGGCAAAACAGATCAGAGCTGACCTCAAAAACCAAAGGCTTAGCTTTCTTGATGCCAAACGTGAAGCTATAAACCACCAAGCCTGGAAAACTATTGTACAAATCGTGATCCAGTGGCACCAACATTAAGATTTACAAGGGTTACATTTGTTGTATAAGACAAAGCCACTTCAGAACACAAGTATAGTATACTGTACAATCAAACAACGTCAAAGTCTGCCATTTTATTCTTAAGGAATTCAGAATTCTTCAAGAAATGCACTAAGAAACAATCGTACAAACTTACCTTAAGAATGTCTTTAGATGATTTATGTGAATTCAGCCCCAGGTACCTAGATATCACTCGTTTCCTTCCCATTTTTTAGCTTGTTTTGTCATTCACAATGTGAAAATCATAAATCAAAATTATCTAGACAACTAAAAGAACAGCTCTGCAACAAGCTGCATGATTTTGGGTATATTTTATGTACAGCATGTGGTATAAATAGTGGGAAAAGTTACACACCAAAGTTAAATATTCAGGAGGTTCCTTCAAATCCGTAATCCTAAATATGAGAAACACCACTAAAAACTAAATCAACCCAACATGACATAAAAACATAGATGATTTCAGAAGGACTGAGTAATAAGGTTCCAAATTCTCCAGTCTTTGATTTGCACATTACATCAACAATGTAGAATCCGTTAGTAATGGAGTTGTGGATGTGCCCTGAATCGAACGTGTCTTATAAAGTCTAAGCTTTGATAATTGTGTTTTATCACAGGACCCTAGGCTAAGATGTATTACATTTAAATTCCCGTTTTCACAAGATGTTCTCATACAAACGTGGAGGAAGTGCATATACTGTGTTAGTGACATTTATCTGAGCAAACACACAAGTGTCACATACATTTGATTAAATGCCAAAATCCTGCAAACATTTAACAAAACAGCTACTAGGTATCAAAGACTATGTATTGTGATTAGAAAATTTAACAAACAAAATGCATGCAACCAACTGATTATTTTTTGTGCACAATTTAAATTCATCACTACATTGGAGACATCAGAGATAAGGCATCAGAGATAAGTACAGGCATTTAGTAAACATGTACTAAATTCCTGTACTTGAGAGGTTGGCATTGTCATGATTTGCATTTCATTGGATTTAGGTAATGCAACCCAAAACAGAACAATAAAGGTTGTTTTTTATTTTATTTTTGTATAGCTATTTGCACATAGTAAACATTTACAGTTTGGAAGTGTGCACTGACACTTAAACATTCATTATTAACATCCAATATTAACATCAACACATTGTCAGCATATGCACTATTTTAGAGAAAACAAAAATCCTCTTCTGACTTGTCAAAATCAAAAATTAATGTAACTGCAAGATACATATACTGTAAAAAGCTCAATAAGTGAACAAAAAATGGTAACACTTTCTATGCAGTTCATGCTTATAATGAATTATAGCCCAATTTATAATTATTTGTAAGTATTAATATTCTATAAATATATTTATAAAGACTCATTAACACCTATACTGCATTGTAAGAACAGTTATTATTACATTTATATTATTTTTATAATTACTTCATGCATTTGCTTTTTTAATGCACTTACTCATTATCCATTATTAACTGATTTATAAGTATTACTTAGTCAGTCGTATGGTTCCATTAAATTTATAAAGATAAAATCTGCATTGCTATAATTTTATATTATAGTCACAATGACTTTTTAATCATTCAGATTTCAGTCAAATAAGTGAATATATTGTTATTAATAGTTATGATGTGTTCATAATAAATCCTTATTGTGAGTGATAATACAGTTACTAACCTCTATAAGTGCATCATTGATGGCTTTAAGTAAAGTGAAAACATATAGGATGCAATATTCCTAAGCAAATGTTAAGAAACCATGAATATGCACTCATTATACATTTGAAGTTGTTCCTTTGTAAATGTAACTAATTAACAATAATTCCTGTAATAAAATATAGGGGGGGCAACTATAATTAATACAAACAGTTGAAAAATATATTTAATGTTACACACAAAACACTGCCCCCAAAATGGGGGTATAATTCATTATGAGCATGGGCTTCATAGAAAGTGTTACCCCCAAAAAACCCAGAATGTGTCAAATTTGGTATATGTCAACCGCATTAAATGTGATGCTACTTACAATTGTCCAGAAAATTATTCATAGCTAAAACGATTTGCATTTTAGATGCTGTCAATATGCCCAAATGTATGCTTCATGTATCATTATATTACACAGAAAGCATTAAAATAGAAATGAAAATGTCAAATACCAGATAATACAATGTTTGTGTCTGACATATTTTGTCCTAATGGACACAGCCATCTGCTAAATGTCAAATATCAAGTGGCGGGGAGCATTTCAGCGCTTAATTAAGTAAATCTTCATAATGGTTGTTAATCTACTGCGCTAAGGTTTAGGGCTCAAAATGCAGGCTTACAACTGGTGTGGATGTTTGTCATATTGAGTAAGGGTGAGGAACTAATCCACAGGCAGTTTTTAATACTTCAAAATGCTTATCTCAGGTCTTATCGCCATGTTGCTCTCCAAACCCAGATGTAAGCAATTCAGCCGATGCTTTCGTGGCTATCACTTCATATATAAGCAGTCTGGGAGGGGACAAGGCAAGAAACTGCGAGTCTAGGTCCATTAATCTGTGCCATCTGCCTTGCGTGCCATCTGAGTATTTGCATTTCAGAGAGTATCTGCACACCCTCGGTGTGTTTGTGTGTGTTGGTGAACGAGCGTGTGGGTGAGTGAAATTATGGAGATTGACATGACCACCGCTTGACATCAAACGAATGAATAAATCACAGTTAAAGTTCTCAGCGCATTTACTAAATGATCTGAAAGAATGACTCTTCTTAAGTGATTTACAATTTACTGCTCATTAAGTCTTATTCAGAATGAGTATTGTTAAGGGAGGTTAACCTGCTGTGCTGTGAGAGGTAAACATGTAAAATGCATTTTCCTGCTGCATTGAGAGTAATTATTCACCATTCCATCTGTCTCTTCTCTCTCCTTTACTCCCAGAAGAAATGTTGCTCCTAATCACACAGTAAAACACAATTTTACTGCTATACGGTCCAAACAAAGCAAAGTCTTTGTTCTATATAACTTCCTCCAAGGGCGGTACTACAAATGCTACAAAAACACAATGCGACATTATAATGAACTACATCCCTTTTATTTCCATTTGTGACATTGTGATATTGGTGTAAAACTCGAAGCTGAAACTTGCAATAGCTGATGTGGGTGCCTAACACAATACTGTAAGTAATTAGTTGCCTGTGAGCTTTAGATAAGGAGAAAAAAGCCCGTCTTTGATGTTGATTTTGCGTTATCTTAGCATAAAAGTGACGGAATTAAACGCAGCTTGTTCTCAGACACGAAAAGGAAATATCTACAGTCTCGCGTACATTCTCCGCCTATTTTCGGAGAGTTAAACGGCAACTTCTGATGCACCAAGCAATCAATTTCTCTCACAGCCTTATCAGTCGCATATGTGAGACTTGAGCGCTTGTTTCGCGGATGCAGAGTTGTGGGGTTGACATGCAACGAACGCTTACGGCAAAGCTGAAACACATGTGCCGAGAAAATACAAATCAAAAGAAGAAAATGAGCATGATAAGATGGCTGACAAACAAAATGAAAATCAGCAGCTTATGCAGAAACATGATGATTACACATCATCGTGAGAGGGGGGCTGATTGACTTGCTGTATAAATGTTGAGCTAAACAAACATGATAAAGGAACAAACAAAAGAAAAGATATATGCTTAAAACAAAACCAGATGATTTCAGGAAAGGCTCAAGTCAACAACATCAGAATAGCAATACCAATAGAATAAAACAAAAGATGGATTTTATGGAGCTCTTCACTATCCACAGAGGAAAACTGCCCATACTGACGCATTTTATTACTGACAAAGTTTACCTTACTGTATAACTCCTATACACACAAGTATAGTCATCTATTTATATATCTATCTATCATAGTTTGTCCTCTGGCAGTGCTCAAAGTGGAAAAAATACAATGTTGGCATCTCAGTACCGGAACTTGCTTTGGACGGTACTGAAGGTGATATAATTTAACAAATAACAATCAAAATCTGACTATGAAATCTACAGAAAATATCCACAGCAATTCAAATGTCTTGATGTAGCTCAAACAGCAGAGCATGGTACAAGCGATGCCAAGGTAATTGGTTCAATTCCCAGGGAAAGCATGAACTGATAAAACGTGTACCTTGAATGCAATTTAAGTTGCTTTGCATATAAGAGGTGTCTGCCAAATGCATAAATATGTAAATGTAAAATAAGTGCATTTAACTGGTATTGCTGCCTCCACTGAAAAAAAGCAATAAAAGTAATTTTTATTTAACAAGTTTCCGCACGCAGGATTTTTAAAGTAAATTTCACATGGAATTAAGCAAAATCTACTTAACTAAATTATGTAAAATTAACAAAGAATATAAGTAATTGTAATTTGGCCAGTTGAGTAATTTCTACTTAGTTGAAGTTAAGCCACGCTTCAGTGTGTGCTTTACTTAGAACATAAATAGAACCAAAAATACACTACATATTGTGTAGACAACATATTTACAATTTGCATAATATAAGTAATATGGTACGCACCTGAACACACAGAGACCTCAATACTTGGTACACAATACACAATAACAGTAACATTCATTGGATCATTTTTGAGTATGAATGTGTAATGTCACAAAACAGAAAGTTTACTAAACCTAACAACAAAAGCAATGATACAACCTTGTAAATACAGCTGTAAAACAGTAAAAATGCAACCTTACTAATTATTCATGCCCCAGTGCATGATGGGGACACCAGTATCAGAGAGCTGAGTAGGTTTTACTTAATTTTATAATGTTATTTACACTCATTTTTACTTTCAATTCTTGCCTGACCTAACTTCTTCAGGTAGAAATTGCATTTGTTTTGTATTTTTCTGTAGTATTTACTTAATTTTTATCAGAGTTTGACTGGTATTTAATTGTTATTTATTAATAAATATATATATAAGTGTCAAAACCCGAAGGCCCCATACACACGGAGACACGTGCAGCCTGTATACATAAAAATGTTGTTTCGTCCAGACGGATCCAGCATTTTGGCAGCCTGAAACCATTATTTTTTGAGGTCCCAGAGTGGATAAATCTTAAAACGAAACTCTTGAGTTGTTGTGTGTACAGAAGAAGACTTGGAGCATGCGCGATACTTGGGGTGATGACATCATCGCTTCACAAAATATACGGATTGTACATTTTGTATATTATACAATCCATACATTTTGTGAAGTGATGATGTCATCACCCCACGTCTCGCGCATGCTCCAAGTCTTCTTTTCCATTTTTTGTGTCTCTCTGTGGCAGAATTACAGCTTGTTACATTCCATGTGTATTCATTAACATGTTTTGGAGGGTGTTTGTTTCTCTTCCACTTTTTGTCTGTTTTGTTAATTTCTTTAGGGAATCCTCACTACGGACGAACATTACTGACATCACTACGTCATACGTAATGATTGACGTTCGGCCAATCGGCGGACGTGCCTGCAGGATAAGAGGCCTCGTTTCCCATGGATGGCCAGTGAGCAGATCAGTGCGAACTCTCACTCATTGATGTCTCTGTCTTAGTCATATTTGTGACTGTCAAAGTATCCTAATTGTTATGAGAAGACCTTGCTTAGTCATATTTGTGACTGTCAAAGTATCCTAATTGTTATGAGAAGCCTTTGCTTAATCTGTCCTTGTTAACTCTATCTTGGAGTTTGTTCGTTGCTATGTTGGAGTTAGACTCGTCACGTTTGAGAGTGCTTGCGATAATTGTATTGCCGGCAGGTGTTTGAGATCAGAGCGTTACACGCGTATGAGACACATGGTGAAATAACTCGTCAGTGGAGATCGGATTTCTTTGTTTCGTGTTAGTTGTTTGTCTATTTACTTCCATTTAGATAGGTAGTTTTCTCTAATGTTATTTAGTTAGAAAGAGAGATCGCCCTCAGTTGTAATTTTGTTTGGTAGTTAGTGTAGTTTATTTATAGCGTCGCATACGCTGAAGATTTCGGTTTGGTTTCAACATTTTTCTTTGTTAGTTAGTATTAGAGGTTGGGTTAGTAATCATTGGGTTTTATTTTGATTATTTCCTTGATTTGGGCGACTCTCTTGTTATTCTTGATTCTTTCGTGTTCTGTTACTTTTCATTATGGTGATTTTTGTGGTATTGTTTTCCTGGGAATAAATTACTTTAATGTCATTTATTCAGGTTGTTGGATGTTTTTCTACCTGCACCCCTCAACAGTCACATCTCACATAAATGTTGCGTCATCCCTTTTAAACATCTTTTAAACACGTAACATTTATTGGTGGCAGCGGTGGGATATTCCTTTTATAGGGGATATCCTTCTTTTTCTTTGGGATGAGTATTGTGAGATGTGTTGTTGTTGGTGTGCTGGTGGCTCAACATGGAATGAGGTATTTCGTATAAGGTTGGTGAGGGCAGATTGTGTGTAAGGATACGTCGGAGTTTATTGATTTTGTCAAGGTTGAGTACTATGGCTGACTTTGATCTGGATAGTTTCTTGAGTGCACCGACTGTTGAACAGCTGGGTAAGTGTAGAAAGGATGACTTGCTGCGTGTGGCAGGACATTTTCACATTAAAGTATCTAAACAACAGCTTAAACGAGAAATTAAGGAACTTGTAGTGCAGGGTTTGGGAGATCTGGGTGTGTTGAATCTGGCTGACAGACGTGAGCTGGATCCTCTGAGTTCTGCTGTCCGTCCTTCTGGGACTGGTGAGGAGGTTGTGAGTGGGACTGCCGAGGCCGAGGGCTCCGGAGCCAAAGCAGTTTTGCCACCCTTCGATCCCTTTTCTCCGGCCATGTCGGCGTCTGGAGGTGAGTCACGCCTCAAAGTACGTTTGGCAAGAGTCCAAATGGATGAGCGTGAGAGGGCAGCGGACCGCCAGGCTCAGATGGATCTGCAACTGCAATTCCGCCGTATGGAAATCGAGGCGGACACACAAGTCAGGTTGCGAGAACTGGAGCTGAAGTTGAACGCAGCCAGAGACGCCCCAGTTTCCCCTGCGCTGATTCCTGCATCTGTTCCACCTGTGCAGCCCACTATTGGTGCGAGTTCATCAACGTTCGATGTGAGTAAACATATTTCTCTAGTTCCTCAATTTAGGGAGACAGAGGTTGATTCATACTTTAATGTATTCGAACGAATTGCCTCTGCTTTAAATTGGTCGAGAGATGTGTGGCCGTTGCTGTTACAATGTAGGTTGATGGGAAAAGCTCAGGAAGTTTGCGCGGCGCTTTCTTTAGAAGACAGTTTAAATGATGACATTGTTAAATCTACCATTTTGAGAGCGTATGAGCTTGTACCAGAAGCTTACAGACAGCGGTTTAGGAACCATAAGAAGAATTCAAATCAAACATACGTAGAATTTGCTAGAGAAAAGGGGCTGTTGTTCGACAGGTGGTGCACATCGAGCAAGGTGACAGATTTTCAGACGTTGCGTGAGCTGATTTTGTTGGAGGAATTTAAAGGTTGTATTTCTGATCGAATCGGAGTATATCTAAATGAACAGAAAGTGACATCATTGCCCCAAGCGGCTGTTCTAGCTGATGAGTTTGCGCTAACCCATAAGAGTGTTTTCTCTTCTCGCACTGAGAGAGTCTTGCCTGCTCCCGCTGTTGTAAAGAATCAGCACTCTGAAAAAATTATAAAATCGAAGGAAGGGAGAGAGTGTTTTTATTGTCGCAAGCCAGGACATATCATAGCTGACTGTATTGTTTTAAAACGCAAACAGCAAAATGCTAATACAAAAAGTGTTGCCTTTGTAAAGACGATTGATGTTGTTACTCCTGAGAGTTATGATGATAAGCCAGACATTAGCTATCAGCCTTTTCTGATGGAAGGTTCGGTGTCTATCAATGATCAGTCGTCGGATCAGGTGAAAGTGATTATATTATATCGTTTATGGTGGCAGATACCTCGCTGTTTTCTGAACAGACTTTTTGCGGTAGTCATGTATTTGTCCGTGGACTTGAAATGAGCACGATGAAAGTTCCTTTGCATCAGATTTATCTGAAATCCGATTTGTTTACAGGGCTGGTGAAAGTTGGAGTGCGTGACAGTCTACCTGTGCATGGAGTGAGCTTCATAATGGGTAATGATATAGCCGGTGGTAAAATTGTGCCACTATTGGAGGTTTGTGATAGACCTGTTTTGTTCGATCATTCTGATGAATTATCAGAGAGGTTTCCGGAGGTTTTTCCCGTTTGTGCAGTGACGCGACCGCAAGCTCGTAAGTTTGCTGATGCAGATGACTTGTCTTCCACTTTCATGGCACCTACTTTTGAGAACAATGTTTTTCTTACCGGTGAAGGTAAGCCAGAAAATCAAGTCATTGTTCTGAAGTCAGATGATGTGAAACTTCACTTGACTCGTGAAAAAATTATCGCTGCGCAAAAAGATGACTTTATTTTGCGCAAATGTTTTTCCTCTGCTGTTCCTTTGGAGGTGGCCCGAGGGAGGAAAACCGCCTATTATTTGGAGGACGGGTTACTGATGCGGTGATGGTGCGCTGATGTGAATGAGACTGAATTGACTCATGTAAATCAAATTGTCATTCCCTCATGTTATAGACAGAGTGTACTTTCGTTAGCTCATGATCATGACTTATCTGGGCATCTTGGCATTAAGAAAACATATCATCGAATTCTTAAGCATTTTTTTTGGCCCAGAATGAAATCTGAGGTTGCAAAATTTTGCAAGACATGTCTGATTTGTAAGTACTCAGGTAAGCCAAATCAAGTAATTCCGCGTGCACCGCTTGTTCCTATTCCAGTGATGGGAGAACCTTTTGAGCACGTTATTGTTGACTGTGTGGGTCCTTTGCCGAAATCAAAAGCTGGAAACCAGTACTTGTTGACAGTGATGTGTGCAGCGACGCGATTTCCCGAAGCGATACCGTTGCGGAAAATCACAGCGCCAGTGATCAGTAACGCACTTGTTCGATTCTTTTCTCTGTTTGGTCTACCTAAGGTGATACAGTCTGACCAAGGTACTAACTTCCTGTCAAAGATTTTTGCCCAGGTTTTAAAGACTTTTAATATTTCTCACAGAACTTCGAGTGCATACCATCCGGAGAGCCAAGGAGCTTTAGAGCGGTTCCACCAGACCTTGAAAGCTATGCTGCGCCGTTATTGCCTAGACACGGGTAAGGATTGGGACGAGGGCACACCGTTAGTCTTGTTTGCTGTGAGGGAAGCAGTACAAGATAGTTTGGGGTTCAGTCCTGCTGAACTTGTATTTGGTCATACTGTGAGGGGACCTTTGAAAATGCTGAAGGAAGATCTGTTGTCCCGTGAGAGTAGTGTTACAACTACCGTGCTAGATTATGTAAGTAAGTTTCGCGAGCGCCTGCACAAAGCTTGTTCGATGGCGAGGGAATCGCTACTGAATGCTCAGGTGGCTATGAAGAGTCGGTTTGACCGTAAACCGGTTCAACGTTATTTTAAAGAGGGAGATCAGGTTCTTGTGTTATTGCCAGTTGTGGGTTCTGCATTGTCTGCACACTTCTCAGGTCCGTATGATGTAACTAAGAAATTGAGTGATACCGATTACTTAATTTGTACGCCTGATCGCAGGAAGAAGTCTCGAGTATGCCATATAAATATGCTCAAGGCATACCACATTCGAGAATCATCGCCAGTTGATGTTCCTGAGGTGAAGGAGTCAGTTGTCTCTGCTACGACGCTTGTATGTGATGTGGTGGATGTCATTACTACCCAAGATGAGGACGAGGGAATTCTAGTACGACACATGTACCAACAGTGTGCTAGGTTGAAAAATTCGGAGGTAATGGCGAATTTAAATGTTCATTTGTCACATTTGCCAGATTCGCACAAGAGTGATGTTGCAGCATTGATTACTGATTTTCCATCTTTATTTCATGACGTTCCTTCACGTACTACGGTTTTGCAACATGACATCGATGTGAGTAATGCTACTCCTATTAAGCAACATGCATACAGAGTTAATGCGGTGAAGCGTTCCGTAATGAAAGCCGAAGTTGATTATTTGCGGGAAAATGGTCTAGCTAAGCAGAGCTTCAGCCCGTGGAGTTCCCCGTGCTTGATTGTAAACAAAAGTGATGGGTCTGCTAGATTTTGTACAGATTATCGGAAATTAAATGCAATAACTGTTCCTGATTGCTTCCCATTGCCTCGCATGGAAGACTGCGTGGACTGCTTGGGGTCTGCGAAATATGTCAGTAAATTAGATCTACTTAAAGGTTACTGGCAGGTGCCTCTAACACCTTGTGCATCTGATATGTCTGCTTTTGTCACTCAGGATGATTTCATGCAATATTGCGTGATGGCTTTTGGGATGCGAAACGCTCCAGCTACGTTCCAAAGGCTCATCAGCATTGTGCTTGCTGGTGTCAAGAACTGTAATGCCTATTTGGATGATCTTGTGATTTATTCAACTGATTGGCCCTCACATGTTTCTACATTACGAGAGGTATTTGAACGCTTAGAAAAAGCTTCACTGACGCTAAACCTGGCCAAATGCGAATTTGGTCAGGCCACAATCACGTATTTGGGCAGGGAAGTGGGTCAGGGACAGGTAAGACCAATTGAGGCAAAAGTAACTGCTATTGCAAATTTCCCATGTCCGACTACGCGTAAAGAGCTTCGTAGATTCTTGGGAATGGCCGGTTATTATCGGAACTTCTGCAAGAATTTTTCTACTGTTGCTAACCCGTTGACATCCCTCCTTAGTCCTTCACGTACGTTTTTGTGGAATGATGAGTGTCAGGATGCTTTCGAAAACGTCAAAGTTTTGTTATGTAATGCACCTGTTTTAGCAGCTCCTGATGTTGAAAAATCTTTCAAACTGGAAATTGACGCAAGCTCGGTGGGTGCGGGTGCAGTGCTCTTACAGGAAGATGTACAGGGTATTGACCATCCTGTATGTTATTTCTCACGTAAGTTCAATAAACACCAGCTGAACTACTCTACCATCGAGAAAGAGACTTTAGCCCTGTTATTAGCTTTGCAAAGCTTCGATGTTTATGTGAGTTCAAGTAATTTGCCTGTAATGGTATTTACAGATCATAATCCTTTAGTGTTTTTGGCACGCATGCACAATCAGAATCAGCGCTTGATGCGTTGGTCCTTAATTGTGCAAGGTTACAATCTGGTGATCCAACACAAGAAGGGTTCAGAGAATATAATTGCTGATGCTCTGTCTAGAGTTTAAGGTAAAGTATTGTGAAGAAAAAAAAAAACAAGTTTTACTAATATTACTTTTGTTTTTTTTCTCTTTTGGGGGGGAAGTGTTACATTCCATGTGTTTTCATTAACATGTTTTGGAGGGTGTTTGTTTCTCTTCCACTTTTTGTCTGTTTTGTTAATTTCTTTAGGGAATCCTCACTACGGACGAACATTACTGACGTCACTACGTCATACGTAATGATTGACTTTCGGCCAATCGGCGGACGTGCCTGCAGGATAAGAGGCCTCGTTTCCCATGGATGGCCAGTGAGCAGATCAGTGCGAACTCTCACTCATTGCTGTCTCTGTCTTAGTCATATTTGTGACTGTCAAAGTATCCTAATTGTTATGAGAAGACCTTGCTTAGTCATATTTGTGACTGTCAAAGTATCCTAATTGTTATGAGAAGCCTTTGCTTAATCTGTCCTTGTTAACTCTATCTTGGAGTTTGTTCGTTGCTATGTTAGAGTTAGACTCGTCACGTTTGAGAGTGCTTGCGATAATTGTATTGCCGGCAGGTGTTTGAGATCAGAGCGTTACACGCGTATGAGACACATGGTGAAATAACTCGTCAGTGGAGGTCAGATTTCTTTGTTTCGTGTTAGTTGTTTGTCTATTTACTTCCATTTAGATAGGTAGTTTTCTCTAAATGGAAGTAAATAGACACAAACACCTCAAACACCTGCCGGCAATACAATTATCGCAAGCACTCTCAAACGTGACGAGTCTAACTCTAACATAGCAACGAACAAACTCCAAGATAGAGTTAACAAGGACAGATTAAGCAAAGGCTTCTCATAACAATTAGGATACTTTGACAGTCACAAATATGACTAAGCAAGGTCTTCTCATAACAATTAGGATACTTTGACAGTCACAAATATGACTAAGACAGAGACAGCAATGAGTGAGAGTTCGCACTGATCTGCTCACTGGCCATCCATGGGAAACGAGGCCTCTTATCCTGCAGGCACGTCCGCCGATTGGCCGAACGTCAATCATTACGTATGACGTAGTGATGTCAGTAATGTTCGTCCGTAGTAAGGATTCCCAAAAGAAATTAACAAAACAGACAAAAGTGGAAGAGAAACAAACACCCTCCAAAACATGTTAATGAAAACACATGGAATGTAACACAGCTCCACATACTGGTCTGGCATGTATACTACATCGTTTTGAATCGATTTCAGTGGTTTCGTGTGCATGCAGATATTTCTTGAGACGAGAAAAAAAAAATTGGATAGGGAAAGCTCTGCCTTTGTGTGGATGTCTTCTTATTTCCCAGAACACAGATACCATCCCAGATTTTCAATGTGGTCTCAGGCCCCAGTAGCTATAATATGCATCAGAATTTAAAGCTGATTGTTAAAACGACTCGCAAGACTAATGCTTGTTGTGTAGTGTAAGTGACAGTGCAGACCGCCTTGCTGAGCAGGGACAGAAAAGCATAATGGCAATAAGCAAGAATAATTCCTGCTACTGTGAAAAGCATACGGTGCAGAATTGCTGGTACTATGTACCAGTGAGTACCGGCCCACTCCGGTGAGTACACAATGCCCTCGGGGATCAATAAAGGGCATCCATCCATCCATCTTTTTCTTTAAATCAGCGATTCATGGATATGGCCATTAAAACATGATATAAATCTGCAATCCGGTATCTTATTTAAAGCCACAACCCTGATCCTCGGCCAGATCAAAGGCCATATTCGTACAAAACCCAATAGACGGACATTGTGACAGGCCGGCCTATAAAGATCAGCAGATTATCGCTACTGATGCTAAGATAGTGGTGACTGGATGCTGCGGTGGATTATTGAGTGGATTAAATGAATCTAGGAGATTAAGACTAAGATGCTGTAAGTATGTGTGTCTCTGTGTCAGATGCACTGTGTCTCTCCCATAATCCTTATGTTAAAGAAAAGCTAGCTGGTTTAGTGGGCTTTAACACAAGCTCATTTACCAGCACTGCAGCTAACTGACAAGATTAAATAAGCTAGGCTAAATATGCTAATGCTATCTTTCTATCCATCCATCCATCCGTCTATCTTTCTATATGTCTGTCCATCCATCCATTAAAAATATTTTAAGTTTTGAGGGAAAAAAAAAACATTAAAAAAAATTTATGTTAAGGAGCTCAAGCACAGATACCTCCCACATGTAAATGTATAAAGTATGTGGGTTGTACAAGTACATGATTCTGAAACCAACTTTCCTTTGAGCCTTTGATATATATAAAAGTTCATCGTGATATAAGAATATCCTGTATGTTTCGGAGCTGAAAACTTCCTTGTTAGTCAAAGAAAAGCTTTTATTGTCACCAGGCACAGAAAACGAGAGATCTCAGAATATGACGACCATAGAATGCAGAAGTGTTGCCTCAAGCCCACCCACCGACTCGTGGAGCTAAACGGGTCGCGCTACCGAACAATAAACATGCCGGTTTCATCTCACGTGCGTAAGACATTGCGCGTTTGTTCGCTTCATTTCACAGTGGAATCGATTGTAAACAAGATACAAGTCGAGACTGGATTGGCAGACATATTGAGATTAAAACACAATGCTGTGACTCCTATATTGGATCCGACAGGAATGGTGCAACACACTTATGTGAGTAAAACATGTTTTTATATGTGTTAGTATTGCATTGTTACAAATCTATTGATTGGATACCTTAGCACGCTGTCACAGGCTGGAGAATCCTTTATTTTAGGTGTTATTGGTTCATTTGTGATCAGACTCTGACTTGTAATGTTATGGGCCAGGGCTCGCAAAGCCCAACGTCCTGGGGCTTGCCGACGGGCTATCTTAAATAGTGAAATGACATTCCTTTCTTGCACGTGTGTGTGTGGTTCGCGGTTATATTCACTGATCGGGACGGCCAAGTAATAAAAAAAATAACATTCCAATCCATCGCGGGTGAATGAAAGATGAATCATTGTGTTTGTTTGATAAAGATATTTTGCGAGTCCTGGGAGCGTTTCCCCAGAAGCTTTCAAAACAATTCCCACATGTGCTGAGGGGAGCTGAAGCTCATTAAATATGCAAATCTTATCCAATCCTAGCCGTGGGCGTTTACTTCCAAGTCTTCAGTGGCACGCCCATAGAAACCGAGCGTTTCTTGAGAGAGCCTGAAAACCAAGGCAGAAAATAGCCTATTACTTATTCATTATGATGGTTTTGAATGTAAAAAAAAAAGAAAACTCATTAAGTTGACCTCAGACAACAGTTTACTCAAAAAAGCCAGTTCATAACCCCTTTAAAATGATTGTTATGATGCTTACGAAGCAAAGCTATTAAAATAAAGTAGATACATGAATATGGTACTATACGCATGCTATTTTAGGCCAAGCATAAAATGCCTAATTTGATACAGTTTGAATTGTATAAAACAACAGTATGTATATAAATGTAAACAATGTATATAAAACAACAGTAGCAGTACAGTTAAGTATACTAGACCCATTGAACATAAACAAAATGCTATGGTAAACCACATTAATACCATATTCACTAACATATACAACCATATAATCCATTTGATATTACCACCAAATATTACCACCCACAAATAAATAAAGTAATATAATTGTCCTTTTAATCTCAAATTTTTAAAGCCAACCCTGTTTATATAACTGATGTCAGTGATGTACTGTTCATGATTTCCCATCAACAATACCTGCCAATCAACATAATTGTATAAGACCTAGACAATATTAGATTGGATCAAATTAAATTGGTTAACAGGTGCATTACTCTAAAATAGCTGAAGAACAGAATTTTCCAGGCAGGTTTTCCATCTGTACTTCAGTAAATGACATCCGACAAGTTTCCATAACCCATCGCTTACCTATCTACAATAATCACAGAGAAATATATTCTTCCAGTTTCATTAAAGATATATTTAACTTCGATCACAGATGGGTTTTTTTGGTGCACAGGTTCTTTTCATAGTTTGTCAGGCTGTTCCCTGTCTTCAGCTAAGATGAAATTGTCCTTTTAATCTAAAAATGTATGATGTATGCAATGGTGAAAATACCAGGAAAATTGGATGGAATTCCACTGGATGGGATTTCAAAGTGACAGCATGTCTCTTAAGCGGTGTGCCATACATCTTCTGATGTCAGTGACAAAGCGATCTTGTGGCCGTCATTATCCTCAAGAGACCAACCTCTACGAAAAGCATCACTGTGGAGAGAGCAGCCATGGCACGGTCAACCATCTGTCAAGAAGCGGGATTACTGATGTGTTCTGTGAATGATGAGAAAAACAAAGAGGAGAAACCTCATGTTAATGGAAACTGTATTCATTTTAAAGTTATTAGTAATGATGGAGCAGGGATAGAGGACGCTGATCTCAAAGAATGAGAATATCAATACTGTGAGAAGTCAATACGGATTTCTGGCAGTCTGTCTGGTCACACCTCCAGGCTTTTAAAAAGGAGGAAGAGAGCGAAAACATTTAATAATGAGAAATTAAATTATATATACACACAAACACATGGTTTTTATACTGTACAAACTGTACATTCTATCCCCCTACACTACCCCTAAACCTACTCATCTCAGGAAATGTTCTGCATTTTTACATTTTTAATAAAACATTGTTTAGTATGTTTTTAAAGCTATTTTAAATATAAGGACATATGAAATGTCCTCATATTTCATGTTTACGTCGTAATACCAGTGTAATACCTATGTCATTATACAAATTTGTGTCCTCATAAATCACAAAAAAAAACACACACACACACAAAATGTGTTTAACTTGCACTCCAGTAAAGTACCAATCTTAACCTTACTTAAGTATATTAATCAAATGTAATCAATTATAAAAATGTATTTTATAATAGTGTATAATAAGCACTGAGTATAAATTGGTTAAATTAGAAACAGTGCCTGCAAGATTCCCTATTTTCGAACAAATCTGTAAAATGAATGATTCAATTACCAGTTGCTAAATGAATCAGTGTTGTTGAACGAATTGGTTGACTAAATGATTCAATTACTCATTCATAATAGTTTCGTTCATGAATTATTCAGTATTTCTGAACGATTCAATCCTTCACAGATAAAGACAGTCACTTGTCGCCACCTACTGGAGTAATGATAACCTGCAATCTCCAACTGCCAACATGTTCTATATCTACAACAACTTGATAGGTAGTGAACTGCTTACAAATCAGTACACAGATGGTTTGGAGTTTAGACAGTCGAAACGAATGCAAACAGAAGAAAATGAACTTGGGGAAAAGTCAACCATTAATAAAACTATTAGTCATTCTCATAAACACCACTGAAGTCTGTCTTCGTTTGCTGTATCCCCTTTCTTTCTCTCCCCTCAGGTAGAGTCCTGGTGACCAATTCACAAGCTCTCCCTTCATTCTTTATTTCCATCAGTCACTCAGTTATGCCACCCAGCACCCCTCCAGCTGTGACTGTCAATCCCAAAAATGTCAAGGGGAAAAATGGTCTGACCTTGTGTTTCTTCAAGATCCAAAACATCAATCTGTTTTCAGTGAACACATACGTAAACATTAATCATCATTAAACTCAAGTAACATGAGATGTGTGACTGTTTAGAGATACAGAGAGAAAGAAAAGTGGTGAAATGGAACGAGAAATGCTGTCATAGCGTATATGAGTTTGTGGTGACAGACTTTGCTTCTGCTATTTGGAGACAAAAGTGAAATCTAAATATATTTGTACCTGACAATGGCTTAAAGTCACCATGAAATCAAAGTTGACAATTCTTGTTTTATTTTTTTATTCAAGTGCCCTCACAATCTTCAGTCAAAGTAACTTCACTTCTCTGATGACATGTTTACTGGCGTGAGGGCGGGACAACCTGTCACTCACATGACATCCCAGCAATAGCAAACCACAACCAATAAGCCAATCGATTCTAGGCCTAAATTTCCTCTTGTTTGAGCAGCCGTTTCCCTCGGCTATACGTCACAATACAGGGAAGAAAAGGCTATCGCAACTTCTGTTTCATGCCGACTTTAATATATATTCAATGCCCTCTTTAAGCATAATCCTTTGTATTCATCAGCTAACAAAAACGGAAGATTTCATTTTTTTTTGTTGTTATTTTTAAAACATGTCTATAAAGATTTGTATTCATTTTTTCTCAGTTTTAGTTAGCTGAGTGATCTGTTCATGTTCCATACAGTGGGAGGGGGAAGGTGTTGTTGGCATTTCACTGGTCAGACAACACTTGTCATATCATAACTGAACTCAAAGATTGAGAACAAATGACAAATGACAGAGGCACGAGCATCCATCCCTGTGGGAATGAAGTAGGAAGGGTGTATGTTGCAACTGACCAGGCAGGATCTACCCTCTAGGTAGGACACAACTAAAGGCCATTTTACACCACAAGCTCCCAGTTCCTTGCCATTTGTCATACACATATCTTTTTGAGGTTATTTTATTCACAACTAATCAAACAACATGTAGCTTGTAGTACATGGATAAAAAAATAAAAAAATAATGTTTTATAGAAAAATTAATGCCATTTTATTTAGTCAATTTTGTTTTGAAATAGCCATCACTGTAATACGGAACACAACATACAACATCTTTTTCTGTAGAACATACATTAAGAAGATTTTTTTAATGGCATAAGGTGTGATTAAATTAAAGGAATAGTTCACCCAAGAATGAAAATTATCCCATCATTTACTCACCCTCAAGCCATCCTAGCTGTATAAGAAATTATTATTTCAGACGAATACAATCTGAGTTATATTAAAAATGTCCTGGCTATTCCAAGCTTTATAATGGCAGAGAATGGCAGCCCAAAAAAGTGCATCCATACATTATAAAATTAATCCATACGGCTCCGGGGGGTTATTAAAGGCCTTCTGAAGTGAATAGATGGGTTTGTGTAAGAAAAACAGCCACATTTAAAACTTTATAAAGTAAAATATCTAGCTTCTGGCTGACCGTCTTCTTTATTAAACTTACGAAGAAAATGTAACACCTCTCGCAGTTCAAACCGCTTTTGGCACGTCTGAAGTCATCGCCGCGCCAGTTATGCTTTTTTCGTAAGTTGAATACGGAGGTGGTCTGCCAGAAGCTAGATATTTTACTTTATAACGTGTTAAATACGGATATTTTTCTCACAAAAACCCATCGCTTCACTTCAGAAGGCATTTATTAACCTCCCTGGAGCCATGTGGATAACTTTTATGATGGATCCATGGGCGTTGGAACCATTGTATGTGGGTGGGACAAGACCCACTCCCTTTTTACGATCAATGATATTGGCCCACTCACTTTTATCGTCTCTAATTCAGCACATGTCTATTTACCAACCCCTAACTGATACACACTTATTATTAAACACATGTTAGACGCTTTATTTCCACTTTTATAATATAACATTTTTATTGAAAATAAATGCCTTTCCAATCTGATATGTGATGGGAAAAGGGAGTAGAGTGAGTTCGGCAAAAGGCGGATTCGAACCTTGGGTCAATTTGTGTCAAAACTTGATGCCATGCGACTTACCCCTACACTATTTCCACTCTCAATGATACAGTGATTTCTGTAATTTTGTCTTGCCCAACCAGACGTTTAGCAAACAAGGCGGTATATTTGTACTTACTGTAAATGGCATCTACTCCAGTAAAAATTTTCTGAGAGGACCCACCCACATTTTTTTTGCTTCCGACACCCATGAATGGATGGATGCTTTTTTGTGGGCTTCAAAATTTGGGCTCTCATTCACTGCCATTCTAAAGCATTGTTTAGCCAGGACATTTTTTTTTTATATAACTCCAATTGTATTCGTCAGAAAGAAGAATGTCATATATTACCAGGATGGCTTGAAGGTGAGTAAATCATGGGGTATTTTTCATTTTTGGGTGAACTATCACTTTAAATTAGCATTTTTGGGTGAAATATAGCCTACTGCTAAGAGTCAGTAAAAGTGAAAACTTTCTCCAAATGCTGGATGAAACAACGTGATACTTGAATCAAGACAAGATGGGGAAACATAGATTTGATCATTGAATCAGATTTAAACTCAATCCTCATCAGATATTCAAAATACTAAGGTAAGCAAGGTATTTTTCTTTTGTTTGGTTCATTTAAATTGTTAACAGGTTGATCAAAGATGAACAGATCTGTGATGGGGTGAACTTTACCTGACTTACAGGCTCTGACATTCAGCTTCAGTCTTCAGTGACTGGCCTTTTGCTTTATACTGTCCTAATTGGGCCTTCATGTGTCTGGGAAATGATGATACTGAATGTTGATGATTGCTTCTTACAAATTAACAGTGCATAATGGTTTCAATTACCTTAAGTGAGTAGGAAGAAAACCCAAAATGTATGCCACAATGATAATTAAGTCTGGAGTGTTTAATGTTTTATTTTCATCTCAATACAATAGTTGAAATTTCTTTTCTTCAATCAATTGTGAAACTTAGTTGTCAAGACAGAGAATTACAAACAAAAAAAGACTGAATTTCTAATTAGATGCATCAGGAAGACTAATAAGATTAACATTTAAAGAGTAACATTCATGCAACTGACAGTTTGAATGACTAAAAAGTTGCATCTAATGAAACAATTTAAGATCATTAGAGATCGTATGAGCTCGAAATGTTAATTGTGTTCCTATCTAACATAGAATTAACCTGTCAAACAATCTCATTAAGAATGAAGAGAGGTCACAATATGCATATAGGCCTATTTACAATTTAGAAAAGACAATGTTTCTGTACTCACTGTACCAACAGTCTATGCATAGAGCTGACATGATACATAAATACATACACACACAAAATCAGGGCTTGACATTAACACTCGCCAAATGTGTGTGGATTTCAGCAGTGGCGTGTAACATAGTCACCCCTATACTAGCCACTTTGATAGATTGAACTTTATAAATGTTTTAATTGTAGTGTTTTACAAAGGCATCTGAAATAATAAACTAAGTGCAATGTAGTATTGTCAAAAATATAGATTGTTTTGATACATATTGATACTGAAATATCTGAAATGCTTCAAATACTCTTTTTTTGCAGAATAGATACACAATACCAGCTGCACTTTCTCACTCTCTCATCTCTCTGACAGTGAGTTGACACACAAACCCACCTCCCCTCACTCACTAGTTTAATTTGCTCCGGATATTGTTGGTGTTGCAGGGCTTAAATTTTGGCATGGGAATGTGCATATTTTATATAATTTTACTCATCCATAGGGGCGCCAAAATTTATTACTGATACTATTTTATTCATATTAATTTGAAATATTACCAAATAAAGCTCAACAAAACTTAACTAAGTCCCCCGCATCTTCCCGGTCCGCCTCATCAATCTCCCCCGCCGAGCTGCTTGAAGTGCATCAGAAATATATCGTGTGATCAGTTTAACGTTGGGAATTTGTTCGCCTCTCGCCGCATCTAATGTAGACAGGATTGCTTTCCTTTTTTAGGGTGCTTGGCCGCTTGCTCCAGGTGTAGACATGGTGAAAGATGCCTGATAATTTATGACGGATGGCCGAATTGTAGTGTCATAAAAAACAGAAGCCCTCTGATGCAGGCAAGATAAGGGAAACACTGCAAAAATGCTCTTCTTATTTAGTATTTTTGTCTTGTTCCTAGTCTAAATATCGAAAAATTCTTAAACCAAGATGCATTTACTAGATAAGTAAAATTATATTTTTTCTTAAGTGAGTTTATGCTTAAAACAAGCTAAATTATCTGCCAATGGGGTGAGAAAAATAATCTTGTTTCTGATTGAAATCTTGAAAGATAATTTTTCTCACCCCATCTGGCAGATAATTGTGCTAGTTTTAAGCTAAACCTTACTTCATTTAGACCCCCCCCCCCCCCCCCCCCCCCCCCCCAGAAAACAAGGAAAAAATTATCTAATGTCATTTTACTAGTAAATACATCTTTATTTAATAATTTTTTGATGTTTGGACTGGACACAAGAAAAAAATACTAAATAAGAAGAGCACTTTTTTGCTGCTTATTTCGCTTAAACACTCAAACACACAAACATAATGTGCAAGTGCCGGTCTTGGCAAGTATTAACGAAAAGGGAGTCAGTTATATTTTAAGTGAATGTATAAACAATTGAGAAAGAAAACACGTGTAACAGACTAACAGTATAATAGATCCATGTGTCAGGTTTTAAAGTGACAGCAGCATAATATACCATCTACCGAATTACGAGATAATAAAAAATACGAATAAAATCATGGCTAGATGACTGGGTCAGACTCAGAGCATCTCCAAAAATGCAGCTCCTGTGGAGTGTTCTCAGTCTGCAGTGGTCAGTATCTATCAGAAGTGGTCCAAAGAAGGAACAGCTTACCTGGGGAACACATGGCACCAGGATGCACTATGGGAAGAAGGCAAGCAGGCGGAGACAGTGTGATGCTTTGGGCAATGTTCTGCCATCCACGTCGATGTTATGTTGATACGTACCACCTACCTAAGCATTGTTGCAGACCATGTACACCCTTTCATGGAAACAGTATTCCCTGGTGGCTGTGGTCTATTTTAGCAGGATAATGCACCCTGCCACAAAGCAAAAATGGTTCATGAATGGTTTGAGGAGCACAACAATGAGTTTGAGGTGTTGTCTTGGCCTCCAAATTCCTCAGATCTCAATCCAATTGAGCATCTGTGGGATGTACTGAACAAACAAGTCCGATACATTGTTCCTATTTTTCCCCATGTTACCTATCTCAAAATTGTGGTTAGTGAAACATTCTGAGAGGGTAGTAACTTTGGAACACCACTAGCCATATTGGCTGGTGAGCAAAAAAGTTAATGTCAAGCAAGACCTGGTTACAATATATCAAACAGCTAAGCTAAATAAATAAATAAACAACAACCAAAAAAGGTACAGAGGTGGAAATGAGAAACAGAGACAAAAAATGGAAACAGTGGTGATTGAGTGTTATAAATGGTGAGGAGGAGAGGCAAGAGGGGATAAAGTGAAGAACTGGAAAGGGGAGGGATGTATGGGGAAAGGAGGAAAGGAAGAAAGAGTGCGAGAGAGACCAGGGAGCAGTTCATTAGTGTCCTGGTTGAGTGTTCTCAAAGAGCCATATGAGATGATCTGACGGTGAGAAAGAGAAAACCTCCTGACAGAAATGTCAAACGACTTCAGTCCTCAAATGAAAACCACTAACTCAAAAGGCTTCATAATCAAATGCCACATTGACCTGAAGTCTCAGAAAATGTTTCTCTCTCTCTCTCTCCTCTCTCTCTCTCTCTCTCTCTCTCTCTCTGATAACCATTCATATAGCATGGTATTTAAATAGTACTATAAAATATTTCAGCAAATACTAAACTTGACTGATATTAAAAATAAAAAACAATCATTTAAATACTAAAGTACTTTAGGCAACTTCATGTAGAGTATAAATGAATAGGGCCTATTTATTTTGAGATTCGCTAAAGATTACATTTAACAGTGTTATTAAATTAGAGTTTTCAAAGACTATCTTCAAGTCAGCCTTAGATGAAAGCAAAGATAATTAAAATGTAAAAATAAAGCAAGGACAATTAACTATATATGAGCAATGAGCAAGAACAATTAACACTATTTTTTTTTTAAAAAGATCTAAAATGTTGACCAAAAAAAATTTTTTTAAGCTGTTTTTTTGTACTATTTTCAGCCTGACACAGCGATCATTTTCAACGTCCAGCCCCACGTTTAAATAGCAAATGTACTCTGGGCCATCTGTTCGCCCATGGCCGTACTGGTCTGAAAACGAAGTTGCTATTTGAGGCAACTGAACATGACTGTGCCATTGACCAACAAAAACCTGGTCTAAAGTCAATAGCGCAATATTTTTTGTGTTATTTAAAAGGCGCATTAGTATTGTGCGCCTATAGGCCGGTGCACAATGCACGTACACTATTACACACACAGGGATGCACAGCAGCACACAAATATTATTAAATATTAAAAGTTAAAGGATTAAAATGTTAAAGATTATTATTGTGTATATAAATATAAACATGCCTACATGTCATAATGGATAGTCATTGCATGTATCAGAATTAGCCTTCCTATTTGCAGTAATGAAGACTAGCAAGCAGGCGTTATTGGACGATCCGTTTCCTGGCTAGAAAAGTTTTTCCGCTTGCAAATTCCGCCATGTAAAAAGCGAATCCGCCGTGGTGCAAGTGCAACTGGCTTTTAAAGGGAATGGGAGATGAGACTCTGATTGGTGTATTGCACGTTACGCCCAAGACTCATTAAGAGAATAGGGACAACCCTTTTAGACCATGCACCTGGCGCAACGACCATTCGTTAAACCAGCAGAAGTGGATTCGGACTAGTGTTGTCAAAAGTACCGACCGCGATACCAAGTCGGTACTGAAATTTTTCAAATGTGATGCTTAGAGCGCTGTTGAGCGGAATCGTAAACACCTCTGACTGGCCATTGCGCTCACGCGCTCATCAAATACTCATCGGTAGCCTACTTTTGACAACACTAATTCGGACTAAGTGCACTTGCAACAAGCGTTTTAGACTATGCTTAGATCATTAAAATAGGGCCCCGTGTTTCATTTTCAATTTCTTTGTAATTGTTTGTAAAATTTACTAGAAATTTCTGAGTGAAAATTGTTTCTACACCAATTGATTTTTTTTCAGTGTAGAATTTCCTCCATGTGTTAAAAGAAAACACCTGGTTTCTCCCTGATATGTTTTCATAATATTGCAAAACCATAGCTTATGTTTCTGAAGCCTGGGAAAAAAATGGGGGTGTGGGACAAAAGTGTTTTGAGGTGGGCCTTCCCTGGGCCTAATCAGTATTGTGGAGCAAGAACACTGGGTAACAACATTTTTCTATTTAGGGGACGGCCGTTGATGAATGAAACTTGTTTAAGCCTCAGGGCTAGCTACTTTAAAACTTCTACTTATCTAATTAAAGTTATCAGAACTGTGCACATATGCTTACATTAAATACACACAACAATGGTTTCACAATGCATATACTGTACAAATATTGACACACCAAAGGGGTTTCATTAAAGCATTCAAATCTATAGAGATTTTGATGCAGAGTTTGTTGATGTTAAGAGAGAACGGCTGAGGGCTGAAACCATTCCGTTATCTTCCCTTCAATGTTTCATCATTTGAAATGTTCCTGTAGCAAAGAAAATATGTTCCAGTAGCAACATTATTCTTTTAAAATGTGAAAACTGATTTACCAGTTTCAAATGAATATGAATCGGTAACAGTGAGAAAATAGTCTTTTGAATGTTTTGGGGAAACACTTGGATGCAAATGTATGCAAAAAAAAAAAAAGCCCATCAGAAGATCTCCACACCCTATGAAACAAATCTTCGGAATGGACTTGTATTGTGAAAGGTCATAAATTAATAGAGGCTTCTGGGAAGTGTTTTAGCTTGTGCGTGGCTGAGTGTTTTCTTTTTTTTTCCCCATTTGAGTTGTATGATTAACTAACTCATCGCATAAATAAATCATATCAAAGTAACATTTAAATCATCCAAAGCTCCACTAAACACTCAGAAAGGTCTCCCGATGGAATTCCCATCTCTTAAGCATTCTGACACAGATGGAGATTTTCAGTGATTACAGACATTAAGGGTGTTAGTATTACCAACCAAACTGGGTCAGAAAGCTTTCTGCATCTAATGCATGCCTGTCTACTATTTGTGCTTCAGAGAGAGGAAAAAGACCGCCTTTCTCTAGAATACATGAAGGGCTATTTTCATATTCAGGTCAATATGGGGTTGAATATACATTAATAACATGCTTAGACAGACCTATGTTACAAATTGTTTTTACATTTAATGTTTAACAGATCGCACATTTAAAGGCGGTATTAGAATGCTTTTCAAGAATCAATCAAATATGATTAAATAACATTTTATGTCATGAAATGTAAGAAAATATTCAGTATCATCAACATACCCTCATAAAAGTTTTTTTCTCTACATACAATGGAAATGTATAAATCAGAACTCCCATATTAAAGGCTACAGAATATGTGAACAGCTTGCAACAAAACCTTTTAAAAAAATTAGCCATGCATTCCCCCAGACCTATGAAAGACTGTAGACTGATTTTTATGTGAAGGACTCGGGAAGTTCTTGCTGGAAAAATCAAAAGGATGTGACGTTTATGCGCGTTCCAGAGAACCTCTCTACTGTTTAGCGGCACATAAAATGGATGCAATGTTCAGGATAATGCCGAAAGAGCAAGAGTAATGTCATGTGTCATGCAAAGAAAATGGATTGATTCAAACTATAGTCTCACATAGCCAGATCTTTATGGTCTCAAATATACTTTATAATCAAACAATCATAACGGTGTCATTTTAGGGGCTCAACCCGATCTCACACCAATTCGTACATATTTTAAGAGGTGGCTAATTCGTACAAATTTGTACAACCTCACTCATGATGATTTTTGCTAAATCGTACGTATTTGACGAGTTGCCAAATTCATAAATTCGTATCAATGACCTACCTCAAACCCGCCCCTAAACCTACCCGTCACTGGGGTTTAGACAAAACGTACAAATTCGTACGAATTAGCTACCTCGTAAAATACATAATTGGTCATGAGATAGCGTTGGGGCTGTTTACACTACACCGTTTTCAACTAAAAACTGAAAAATGTATGCATTTTCGCCGTTCATTTTGGGGGCCTGAAAACGCAAACTTTTGAAAGTGCAAAAGTTTTTGAAAATTATATCATTATCCTGATTATATCTGATGATTATATAGCTGGTTCTTCCATATACGCAGAGTATGCAAGTTGACATTTAAATCAGTCAAATCATGGAACATGACTGTCGTAATATACAGTCTCCTGCCAGATGTGCTTGAAACTAAAAAAAAGTTAAAAGCTTATTGAACTGCAAAAGAGATGCTGTTCCCCAGACGTTTTTCTGTGTGCACGATCCAAGACTGAGCAAAACACAGACAAGTAGGCTGTAGTATAGACTACTTTGGGCTTCTGGTGTGTGCTTAAACGGACAAATACACACAAAAATAAGCTTGGTAAGTTTTCACTTAAACACAGTTGGTTATGTCTTAAGTGAACGTGAATGTGAAAGTAATCGAATGCTTGTCAGTATATTAGATCTGTGCAGTTGGTCTTAAAGTGACAGCAGCCTAATAAACCTTCTGCATTTAAATGTAAATCAAACAACAAAAGAAAACATAATTTTAGAATAATTTCAGTCAATCTCGTGTAAATCTTGAGTACCTATAGAGTAATATTGCATCCTTCATATCTCCGAAAAGTCTTTAGTTTTATCATATTTATAAAATAAATATACGCTGTACCGAGTCTTACCAGGGAAAAAAACGAGTGGAAGGAGCAGTGTCATGTGGGCGGAGCTAAACAGCCACGAGTGCGCGCAGCTAGCTGTGACATCCTTAAAAGTGGAAAAGAAAACGTTATCCTAAATAAACCATGACTTTCAACCAGATTCAATCACACATAAATGATCCAGAATCTGATCCGGAGGCTGAAATTGAACAGAAGCAGCAGCAGAAACTAGCAGGATGCCTCTGTGGTATGTACTGTAACTGTATATATTTGCTTAGCAGCTTTTTTTTTTTTTTTTACAACATTTGTGTGTGTTTACTCATGGTTAATGAGGTCATAAACCAGGTTTATAAGGACTTAAAGTTAGCAGTAGCAAGCGAAACGGTTTTGCACGTCATGTTGTTTACTTGTTGTTTACGCCAATAGCTAACAAATCAAAGACATTTGAAGCAGTTTGACTCACCGCCTTTATCCAATGCACGACCGTGAACCTTAATCGTTGGGACTGCTCCATCTTTCAGCATTAGACAAGCAACAAATCCGGAGTTGAACTGGGCCTTGTTTATAAAACGATCGTCGTCGAAATGCAGGGAACAAACAAAAACACTTGCACAACTCCGATGCTGCTCCGGGAAAACAAACTCCATCCACTGTCCCATTAACGCTGAGTTCTTTGGGAAGCTGTACAGGGTTGTCTTGTCCTGACAACCAAAAACATACTTCTTTGGTGACATTGTTGATTTCGTGAAGTCCTGTGACTGTAGCGCAGCCGGCTTCCCTAGCCGAGCAAAGTGCGTTAATGGGGGTGCATTTGCTCTCTCGCTCTAGTCGCGCACGCGCCCTTCCGGGTGAAGAGCCCGTACGGCCCGTACAAGGACATTCCGCCCTTGCTGATGTCAGATAGGCCCTAAAAAATTTTTTCGAAACTTGTGAGAAACCAGAAGGAGTATTTTTGGCACTCCTTAAAACATCCAACTTTTTTTTTTATTTTTTACTTTGTCCATGTTTAGCATGGGAATCCAAGTCTTTAACAGTGTAAAAAAACTCAGTAAGCATGAAACGGCATTTCACCCCCCCCTTTAATAAGAATTAATGTATATTTAATTCATATGGTTAAGACTATACAGATTTATTTTTACATTTGATTCAAAGTTTTCAGTCAGTTTTTCTTCTGTATGCATTCAGATACACATGTAGACATAAAATATATTTTTTGGGGGGAAAAGTTTAGCATTTTTAGTTTGAATTTTAAGCATTTTTAGGTTTTTCTATGTGTACTGTAGTATTTCTCACATTCCATTCATTTCTAACGGGGTCAAATTGACCCGCGAGGGAAGGATTTGTTACTTCTTTTAAATTTCAACCAAAAAAACGAATCCTTCGAATCCAGTCAATTGTGTGTGTGTGTGTGTGTGTGTGCGTTTGTTTGTGTTTTCGTGGTTAAAGTACGACAAAATTCCTAGGGTCTTGGAACACTGGTGAACACTCAATTTTATTTATTTATTTTAAAAACGAGTTTCGGGTCAAAATGACCTGAGGGAAGGATGAGGGTTAATCAAAGAATTAAAGAACTTTGCTGTGGGTATATAGGGGCCTTGAATAACGTTCAGTCTCTTGTAAATTTTTTGTGCATGAGTGCGAGCATGAGCAATAATCTCCTGGCTGCAGTTCACTTAACGGCCACCGCTGTCGCTAATAACAAGGGCTTCTGAATTATACATCTAGCCAGTGTTGGGAAAAGTTACTTTGAAAAGTAATGCATTACAATATTGCAATACTCCCAACTAATTGCGTTTCTTAGTTACTTTTTAAGAACAGTAATGCGTTACGTTACTTTTGCGTTACTTTTTCTCACCTGGGCTGGGCTCGTTTTTTTTTTCTGTTTTTAATAACACAAAAGTTCTATTTTTGTGCAAATGTAAAGACCCTTTTAAAACAAAATTGAAATAATAAACCTTAAGCTGAGGTAAAAATGCAAAAGCATACATGTACTGTAGAGGGCGCAGCTCAAACAAATCTTTCAGCTGTGCTGCCATTCTGGATAATGGAAAAATAGGATGTAGGATAAAAAAGATTAACACTTACATCACGAATAAAAACTATACAAATCTAAAGTCATTTTGCTCAGAATCATCGAAGGTCAGCAGCAAGATGAAGTGAGATTAAATGCATACAAATATTTGTTTTATTTAATATTTAATTATTGGAGATTTGCAAAATATTCAGATTTTGCATTTTATAAATTTTGAGGAATACTAAATCTTTTGTTCCAGTGAGATTAGTAAATACTCACATTACTTGTAATGCGTTACCGCCAACACTGAATATAGCCCCTTTAAATTAAATAACATAAAATAAAATATGTTTTATAGTTTATAATTAAAACAAAATAAAATAAAATATTACTGGATTTTAACCCAGGTCTGCAAGTTCGCTGAAGAAAGCTTACCATTAAAGTACTTTAATGGTACTTTAAGTACATTTTGTTAGTGGGATAAATAGGAGAGAAAGAACCCACAAGAGTGTATTCTATATCTTATTTAACATTCTAAACTGCATTGTGGTTGTCCATTGGATATGCTGTCTCAGCTTTCTGGTTGAAGCGGAGGCTGAACAGGTACAGGTCAACAGAAACAACCTCACTCATGTCTAACTGCATTTTTCCCCCCATCCAGACTCAATGGAAGCAAGTCTTGCATCTCTTTTCTAACCTCTTTTATTCTCTCTCTTTTTCTCGTTCTCTCATACATGAAACGTGAGCCATTCAGGTGCATGCTAGCAAAAACCACACTGTAAGGCCGGATTAATATTTAATGACACCGTGGTCTAGTATCGACTACGCAATGCTTTGGACACACACTCTCTCTCTCACTAAGGTGAAAATGTCACATATGAGCATCCACAAAATTAATCATAAGCAGGAACAAATTTAGACATCAGCCCAGAGCAAATTAAGTCACTCATTTCATTTTAACTTCATAATTGCAAATGCATTTTAATAGCTGTTCATGCATTTAATTGCACTACACAAAGACTTTTGGTATCAAAAAGATCCGCTAAGCAACCATCATTATCTTTGTTGTCACGGTTGTGATTGCATTTCTGAATCTTGATTGTTATTGAGTGTGTTCATTAGCTTGTTTAGTAACGAGGGTTTAACAAATGTAATTGTGTGTGTGTGTGTGAGCTTTACGACATCTATGTGAATATGTGGGATGGGACATGACAATACTGTAGTTTCAACCCTTTCATTTTAACAGCACATTAAGAAACATGTATTATTATTATTATTATCAATGTTGAAAACAGTTGTGTACAATGTTTTTCCTCAGGATTCTTTGATGAAGGTTACGGGTTTTCTTTTTTATTCATTTTTTTTAAAATACATACAGCCTTGGTGAGCATTAGGAACTTATAGTATATATATAGGATACGTTATATAGCTTATGAGTCAGTTATATAGATGTCTCTTGCTTTTCATCAGACATCCAATCAGTGCTCATTACAGAGTCTTTTGAAGCATGCGCTCAGTATATGATGCTGCCTTTAATGAGGCCCATACACACACACACACACACACACACACACACACACACACACACACACACACACACACACACACACACACACACACACACACACACACACACACACACACACACACACACACACACAACGAGAGCTCTTTGCACACCAGTACCCTTCACAGCAACTACAATATGCAATAAAAAACACAATAATATACAAACTGAGAAGTGAACAAGGAGTGGAGAAGCAGAGAGGGAGAAGCAGAGCGAGAGCGAGAGAGAGAGAGAGAGAGAGAGAGAGAGAGAGAGAGAGAGAGAGAGAGAGAGAGAGAGAGAGAGAGAGAGAGAGAGAGAGAGAGAGAGATAGTTTAACAGTTAAAAAGAGTGTTAAAAAAGAGGGGACTCATTATTATTGTTTGAGACAATAGATTGTTAGCAGTAACCTCTTTCTAAGTTTGTGATTTGTGTTTATTTAGTGTGGGGTTTTGTGTGATCATGGTGGCGTTTGGCTGAAGGAGCAGGAACAGGAAATAGTGCAGATGGTGCTGACTGACTCTGGCAATGCGGAGAGCAATCATGCTGATCAGAGCTAGTGGCAAAAACACCGGTCACACACACACACACACACACACACACACACACACACACACACACACACACACACACACACACACACACACACACACACACACACACACACACACACACACACACACACACACACACACACACACACACACACACACACACACACACACACACACACACACACACACACACACACACACACACACACACACACACACACACACACACACACACACACAATGCTGTGCATAACACAATCCTGATGTTACCAATAGTTGTTTTAAAAGAGCAATTATGAAACTTTGCCCCCTAGTGGTGAGGACCGGAAGTCTCTTCCAGTCACATTTGCATATTCATTTGACAGATGAACAAAAGACACAATTCTAAACTTTCAGTAATATTTACACTTACACTGCATCAAGGCAAATTTTTATGACAAAAACACCTACAAGGCATACTAATTAAGGTGGAGTTTTGAAATATTCACCAGTGCAGAAAGAAAGTCATATTTTTTTTATTCAGACGAAAGGCATTGATTTTATTAAAATTGACAAAAAAAAAAAAAAAAAAAAAATCTAATAAATGCTGTCCTTTGTAGCCTACTTTCTATTAATCAAATTAACCTGTAAAAAGGGTGACTCGCTCACTGGTTTCTGTTTTTTTTATTTTTATTATTCAAATGATTTTGTTCAAGTTGTACAGTAGAACACTTGCTGCTATTAAGGTAGAATAGGTAACACTTTATTTTAAGGTGAAGTAGTTGCACGTTACTAAATGTACTTAGTAATAACAGTAAATTATGCATAACTAAACCTAAACCTAACACTATAGCAAGTACACACATGTGCAGTAGTTAATTATTATTACTCAGTACTTATTTAAGTAAGTACAATGTAACTACATCACCATAACAGGTGTTACCCAAGTTTGGTGGTAGGTGAGCGCGGGGCACAACCTAATGCGGGGTTAGTTGTAACACGCATGTTTCAACCCTTTCCACACATGCCAGAATGACGAAACTTAGTGTATTTACTAGTTGCCATATCAACATTATTTAGAGAAAAAATAGCGCCAAAATTAAAAAAATCTCAGGAATATATTACTGAACATTTATTTAACCAAAGCAAAAAAAAAAATTCTTACTTAAGTTTAGTTTTCATCTCTGTTTTTTGTGTTTATTTAAAATAAGACAAATCTGATATTATTGTAATCTTATATCTGTTATTTATCAGTTGAGATGTTCTTTAATGTTGATCTAACCAGCAGAAGACACGAGCCGTGATTTATGCAGATGGGGTGCGTTGTAACACTGCGTTACAATGAGCCCCTATTAGAAATATGCCATTATATTCTATACTTTCATGAATTATTTTGAGAAACCATGAGAAAACGGTGAATAATGACTGAGAGTCAATGTTTAGAAAGTATTCATTATTATTATGTTTTTAACTATGCTGTTTAGCTGTATTTAGCAATGTGTTTATTGTCAAACTCAAAAATGAGTATATTTTTAATGATTAAAAAATGCCATTATTTTATTTTAAAAAGTAAAAAAAATTATTTTGTTGATAAAATATTTTAGTTTGTCTTGGATATTTTTTTGATTATATCAGATAACATTTTAAAGCAGTCATTTGGTCATGTTACAATGTACCCCACCTACGGGGCATGTTGTCACCTTTCACTTCCATTCTTTCGGGGTAAATCAAGAAAAAAGTATACACTGTATTAATGAAACAAAACCACATCATTGTACTAGACATGTGTGCAATTAATGTGGGAAAAAATAAATACTCTGAACCCCAAGTGGATTTACACAAACTGAGAAAGTCAAAAAGCGTTAGGTTGTGCCCCGCTCTCCCCTATGTGTAGGTTTAAAGATTGGTTAGGGTCAACGGTGTAATTGTATATGTAAAAAAACAAAAACAAATCTGTAATAAAATGTAGGTATTTTAAGTACAGTGTTAAACATGTATGTACACAGTAAGTACATTGTCAAATGATTGTTTTAATATAAAGTGGGACCAAAACATTTAAAAGAAATAAACATAAAAAAGAGAATGTGAAAAAGTTATAAACAATGATGTATTTGTTAGATGAAAATATGACATGGAGCTCTGTGGTATCAAGACTTTATGAGTAGTTTGTCCCAATATTAGTGTACAGTATGTCTCTCATCACCTGTAAAATATATCAATTTCTCTTTACACATAGACACTCTCACAAACACAATATGTTCTACATTGTCCTTTGATTTCTTCTCAATTTCAGAATTTTTCTTACAGCTCTCTATATGTCAGAGGTGAATGATTTTGCTGGACAGAATTACATTGCTTTTTATATGGGGTCAGAAACTTTCCCATTGATTCGTCCTTGTGTGTGTGTGTGTGTGTGTGTGTGTAGCTCTAGGACCCGAGCCATCAACATTTATGCAGTATGGCAAGGTGAGAGAAAAAAAACATCTGGTGTTACTGAAACTGGCTGAAAAAGCACTGGTCACAAGCCACGGCGACTTAAAACCTGCACACACACACACACACACACACACACACACACACACACACACACACACACACACACACACACACACACACACACACACACACACACACACACACACACACACACACACACACACACACACACACACACACACACACACACACACACACACACACACACACACACACACACACACACACACAATGCTGTGCATAACACAATCCTGATGTTACCAATAGTTGTTTTAAAAGAGCAATTATGAAACTTTGCCCCCTAGTGGTGAGGACCGGAAGTCTCTTCCAGTCACATTTGCATATTCATTTGACAGATGAACAAAAGACACAATTCTAAACTTTCAGTAATATTTACACTTACACTGCATCAAGGCAAATTTTTATGACAAAAACACCTACAAGGCATACTAATTAAGGTGGAGTTTTGAAATATTCACCAGTGCAGAAAGAAAGTCATATTTTTTTTATTCAGACGAAAGGCATTGATTTTATTAAAATTGACAAAAAAAAAAAAAAAAAAAAAATCTAATAAATGCTGTCCTTTGTAGCCTACTTTCTATTAATCAAATTAACCTGTAAAAAGGGTGACTCGCTCACTGGTTTCTGTTTTTTTTATTTTTATTATTCAAATGATTTTGTTCAAGTTGTACAGTAGAACACTTGCTGCTATTAAGGTAGAATAGGTAACACTTTATTTTAAGGTGAAGTAGTTGCACGTTACTAAATGTACTTAGTAATAACAGTAAATTATGCATAACTAAACCTAAACCTAACACTATAGCAAGTACACACATGTGCAGTAGTTAATTATTATTACTCAGTACTTATTTAAGTAAGTACAATGTAACTACATCACCATAACAGGTGTTACCCAAGTTTGGTGGTAGGTGAGCGCGGGGCACAACCTAATGCGGGGTTAGTTGTAACACGCATGTTTCAACCCTTTCCACACATGCCAGAATGACGAAACTTAGTGTATTTACTAGTTGCCATATCAACATTATTTAGAGAAAAAATAGCGCCAAAATTAAAAAAATCTCAGGAATATATTACTGAACATTTATTTAACCAAAGCAAAAAAAAAAATTCTTACTTAAGTTTAGTTTTCATCTCTGTTTTTTGTGTTTATTTAAAATAAGACAAATCTGATATTATTGTAATCTTATATCTGTTATTTATCAGTTGAGATGTTCTTTAATGTTGATCTAACCAGCAGAAGACACGAGCCGTGATTTATGCAGATGGGGTGCGTTGTAACACTGCGTTACAATGAGCCCCTATTAGAAATATGCCATTATATTCTATACTTTCATGAATTATTTTGAGAAACCATGAGAAAACGGTGAATAATGACTGAGAGTCAATGTTTAGAAAGTATTCATTATTATTATGTTTTTAACTATGCTGTTTAGCTGTATTTAGCAATGTGTTTATTGTCAAACTCAAAAATGAGTATATTTTTAATGATTAAAAAATGCCATTATTTTATTTTAAAAAGTAAAAAAAATTATTTTGTTGATAAAATATTTTAGTTTGTCTTGGATATTTTTTTGATTATATCAGATAACATTTTAAAGCAGTCATTTGGTCATGTTACAATGTACCCCACCTACGGGGCATGTTGTCACCTTTCACTTCCATTCTTTCGGGGTAAATCAAGAAAAAAGTATACACTGTATTAATGAAACAAAACCACATCATTGTACTAGACGTGTGCAATTAATGTGGGAAAAAAATAAATACTCTGAACCCCAAGTGGATTTACACAAACTGAGAAAGTCAAAAAGCGTTAGGTTGTGCCCCGCTCTCCCCTGTGTGAAGGTTTAAAGATTGGTTAGGGTCAACGGTGTAATTGTAAATGTAAAAAAACAAAAACAAATCTGTAATAAAATGTAGGTATTTTAAGTACAATGTTAAACATGTATGTACACAGTAAGTACATTGTCAAATGATTATTTTAATATAAAGTGGGACCAAAACATTTAAAAGAAATAAACATAAAAAAGAGAATGTGAAAAAGTTATAAACAATGATGTATTTGTTAGATGAAAATATGACATGGAGCTCTGTGGTATCAAGACTTTATGAGTAGTTTGTCCCAATATTAGTGTACAGTATGTCTCTCATCACCTGTAAAATATATAAATTTCTCTTTACACATAGACACTCTCACAAACACAATATGTTCTACATTGTCCTTTGATTTCTTCTCAATTTCAGAATTTTTCTTACAGCTCTCTATATGTCAGAGGTGAATGATTTTGCTGGACAGAATTACATTGTTTTTTATATGGGGTCAGAAACTTTCCCATTGATTCGTCCTTGTGTGTGTGTGTGTGTGTGTGTGTGTGTGTGTGTGTGTGTGTGTGTGTGTGTGTGTGTGTGTGTGTGTGTGTGTGTGTGTGTGTGTGTGTGTGTGTGTGTGTGTGTGTGTGTGTGTGTGTGTGTGTGTGTGTGTGTAGCTCTAGGACCTGAGCCATCAACATTTATGCAGTATGGCAAGGTGAGAGAAAAAAAACATCTGGTGTTACTGAAACTGGCTGAAAAAGCACTGGTCACAAGCCACGGCGACTTAAAACCTGCACACACACACACACACACACACACACACACAAACTGTCAGACGTCTGGACTGCCTGCAAATCCAGTGGTGGGATGTCAGAATCACTTACAACCTCCAAACTCCTACAGAAGTGCAAGTTCTCCCTCTCACTTGGGCATAAACCCACACATACATCCACAGAGAGAATTCATTCTGCATCATGAACCTTTCAACAAGACCTGCACCTTCAAACTCGCTCACTGGTTTCAGAAACAAACTCCCTGGGTTGCTTGCTCCGCAGCTGTCTCAGCGGGTGAGAGAAGCTTCTGAAAGCTGCGCAGACTTCCACAAAGCATCTTGCACAATCACAAGACAAGCAACACCATCTGCATGTGACAGACCGGCGATCAGACATCCACTGGACCCCCTCTGATTTCAGGCCCTTTTCATTTTGCCGCAGTGCAATTTCAGAATATCACACAAAGCCCTTCAGATCAACACCTGCCAAGGAATATTCCAGGTTAAATACTTAGTCAACATAAAATCATCTGGACCCATTTTACTTCTGTATTGTGGTTCAATTTAGAGTAAGATATTCAAAGACAGGACTTGTTTGGATCGTGGAAAGTGGGCATTAAAGGGTTAGTTCACCCGTAAAAATGAAAATTAGCCCATGATTTACTCACCCTCAAGTTATTCTAGGTGTATATGACTTTCTTCTTTCAGACAAACACAATTGGAGTTATATTAAAAATGTCCTGGCTCTTCCAAGCTTTATAATGGCAGTGAATGTTGCTCTGTTTTTGAAGTCCATAAAAGTGCATCTATATGCATCATAATCGATGCGTTTGTGTAAGAAAAATATCCATATTTAAAACTTTAGTGTGGAGCAGTTATGATGCATACAGATGCACTTTTATGGACTTCAAAAACAAAGCAACATTCACTGCCATTATAAAGCTTGGAAGAGCGTTTGCAATCAATTGTTAAAGGGATAGTTCACCCAAAAATTTAAATTCTGTCATCATTTACTCACCCTCAAGTTGTTCCAAACATGTATGGATTTCTTTATTCTGCTAAACACAAAGGAAGATATTTGGCAGATCTCGGCAGCCATTGAATACCATAGTGTGGGAAAAAAAATACTATGGTAGTCAATGCCTGCCAAGATCTGCTTGGTCACAAACATTCTTCCAAATATCATACATACTTGTGCCTTTAAAAAAGAAAATAGAAAATAAAAAATGAGCCCTTTATCTGGGATTAGAAACGAAGGAATGAAAACTAAAACACTTTTTATTTGCAGATGTGTGTTCGTAATAATACAAAAATGAATCCCTTTCAGTGTTATTTTAAAGGGGTGGTAAAACACATTGTGTTTGTGGCTTGATTTTGTTTGTGGGATGCACTGTAACATGTGTTCATGCTTCGTTTTAAAAAAAAAATTCATTATTTTTCATATATTTGACCTTTATTCTACACTGCTCTGTCCCTCCTTGTAAAACGGTCTGATGCTTTCCGGGTTGTATGAAGCCAGTCCCTCAAAAATACGCGATGGGCTCAGATTGGTTAGCTGGCCCAGTGTGTTGTGATTCGCTAACCGCAGTGCACGTTTGTCGGAAACGTCACGCCCCTTCCCTTCACCGGTAGACTGTGCTTTGGTCAGTATTAGAAACGATGGCGTCAATAAAACCACACCAATCTGAGCCCGAATCAGACCCAGAACATTTTAGTGAAGATGATCGAGCAGAACCTGTTCAACCTGTTCCATCCTCAAGAGTAAAGACTGCGGATCTCAAGTGATCGCTACTGAATGGCACTGTTACTTTTGTATTTTTAGAACGATTATAGCCAAATATCTGTCGCAAGAACTATTAACCCAAAACACTAAACACTGGCTTTACTAGTAAGTTAGCCAAATCACACACAGAAGCATGTTTAGCAAGCCTGTAGATAAACAACACATAAAAACTCTAATCAAAGAATCATTTACACTAATGCCAAGTTCGCTGTTGAGATTTTAACGTTAGTGTTTGTAACGTTAGGTGTTCGTCGGATAACGTTAAGTATGAATGAGCATTTAACAGACTGGTTTGCAGAACAGTGTTGTCATCTGTTTACTTCCTTGCTACAATGTACAACCTATTACAGGAAAACACATCGATGAAAAATAAATCAGACTTACAGGTTGTGGCCCGTGAACAGCTTCTGTTTGTAAATCCAGCTTTCAGGACAAGCCATTGTGCATATCCTGTATTGAACTCGCGAACATTGTGGAAGTTTTCCTCCGTGAAATGTGCTGTGGGAGGGAGCCCCGCGCGCATCGTGCATTCACACACTGGCAGTGTTTGTCTTATGCAGCTGACGTTGTGCAAATCCGGCATTGAACTCGCGAAGATGGAAGTTTTCCTCCGTGAGATGTGCTGCGGGAATTCCTAATAATCAGGGTTCCCACACCTTGGTTAACTTCAAATTCAAGGACCTTTCAAGGACTTTCCAGGTCCAATACCTTAATGTGGGGACACATTTCAAGTGAGAGCAAGGTTACAACCGTGTTAAATTGTAAGATACATTGTTACAGTTGTCATGTATCAAACACAACAATGCAAAAAAGCTTTTTTTTTTTTGCATTTATTTTTGGCCACATGACAGAGATCTGATATTCTGTCGTATTTCTTTTTTGCATAAAACTGAAGAATATTCGGTACAATCCTATACTGAGTTCTAAAATGATCTGATATTAACTTTTGCATGGATTTTATTGAAAAGAGCTTAGGCTCATGTAACCAGAAGTTTTAAGATATATGAATATGCTTTTAAGTTATTTTTGCCTCGTGGGTTTAAATTATCTTAACAAGCAAAGCAATTCAACATTAAATGAAATAAAATATTTGTGCAACAGATTATCAAAAATGTTTTATGAATACTGAACACAATATACAGTCATTGACTCAACATATTTGGGTTCGGTGTAAGCACTGAAAACGTAGCAGTTTTGTGCGCGCGTGAACAAAATCTATGAGAGACAAATCCAAAAAAAAAAACATGCACAGACAAAACCAAATTAAACCCTGCGGCTTGTGACGACACATTGATGTCTTAAGACACGAAACGATCGGTTTGAAACATTTTTTACTTCTAATACACCACTATGTCCAACAGCCTTGAGCGCACTCCTACTTCCGGTGAGTGAGGTCTGTACACGATCTGGCGTAGTTTTATCAATGTGTCGTCACGAGCCGCAGGGTTTAATTTGGATTTGTCTGTGCATGTTTGTTTTTTTAACTCACAGATTGTAACTCACAGATTTTTTTAACTTAGATTGTGAAGAAACAAAGTCACCTATATCTTGGATGCCCTGGGGGTAAAATGATAAACATCAAATTTTCATTTTTGGGTGAACTATCCATTTAACATAACGCGTAATAGTATGCTTAGACCACGAAGTGTTGGCAAAATAACGTATTAGCGGACCGGAGGGAATAATATGAATTTATTTTCCAGAAAACTTCCTGGACAAAATTAATTCAAGCACTTTCAAGGACCTGTTTATTTTCAAAAACTTTCCAGGGTCTTAACATGTTTTTTGTAAAAAAAAAAATTCAAGGACCCGTGGGAACCTTGAATAATAAAAGTTGCATTGCAATTATACATTAAACTGAACCACAAAAAGTGGTAGTAAGAACTTTCACATTGTTAAAAAATAAAAATAAATAAAAAATCCAGTGAAAAATGCTGTTCTTTTCAACTTTGCATTTATCAAATAAATCTGAAAAGAATGTATCAAACATTTCACAAAAATATTAAGCAGCACAACTGTTTTCAACATTGATAATAAATTATATGATATCTGGAGTAATGGCTGCTGAATATTCAGCTGTACCATCACAGGTATTAAATATTAAAATATATATACAGTTATTTTAAACAGTAATAATTGTGTTTTCGATCAAATAAATGCAGAATTGGGACTGGATAAAAAAAAAACAAAAGATACAGGTCAGTGAAACGGAAAAAAACTCAAGGTCTGGATTAGAAACGCATTTTTTAAAAGTTTTTTTTTTTTTACTTAAGCATTTTTTTAATAGCATGCCATGAACAAGACATGAGTGCAACGGTCAAACACGTCCGTCTAACGCGTCTTTACATTACGTATGGAAAAGCGTTGTGTGTAAAAGGCCCATTTGTGAAAAAAATATATATTTCATGATACTTATGCTTTGACATAAAACAAACAACACAATCCCATATACACACTTTAAAATGTTGATTATAAGCCAGAGAGACATACAGGGCACTCTACAGACAGCACACCTACATGACACACACACACACACACACACTGTGCCAGAGGAATATACTCACACTCATATAGCAGGAAAGGCAAACACATAGTATACCTCAGGGCCTTTGCCTTTCACACACACAGATCACTAGAGGCAGTGCAGTTCTGTAGTCAAGGGCACAGGAATGACTCGAACTCTGCCTGCAGTGTTGCTCCCCTGTGGTCATCCCCAACATTTTTGCATGGGAAAACCAGAGACATCCCAAACAGACAGTGCGCATTTGTGCCATTGTCTCCGTTAGCAAGGAGACGCTGCTGTGAATGTGAGATTGCTCAGAGTCAGCGGTTATGCCATCACAATGCAAAGCAAACAATTGTCTCTCTCTCACACTCTCTTACGGTCTTGAATTTATGCGCCGTTGATTATTTTAGATGTCTCCCATGACTGCAAGCATTACATATGCACACATCAAGATCATTTGCCTGTACTCTGGAGCTTTGCTGGTGTGTACTATTCATAAACTAGCCTGTGACCCGGAGGTTAGCGAGAACATCACGCACACGCACACACACAAACTTCCTTATGAGTTTATGAAGAATTCATATGCACCCAAAGGGCACGTTTAGCATCCACAAACATTTACCACTCAGAGCAAAGGGTCTCTAACTCATGAAGAAAGTTGGAATGGGAACTAATTTGATCTCGTTGATCCGGCTTTCTTGCTGTAGATACACTGAAATAAAGGCTGCTAATGTTTAAAAAAAGCAAAGGTCAAACTCCAGGAAAACTTAAGCGACGAGAGTGGGTGCCATCTAAATGCGTTTCTGCCGTTGTTGCTCCCAGGCTACTGACTTAAGCGGGAGAAAAGCTCTAATTTAGAGTCACAAAACAATCTTGGCACTAGAACGAGCTAAAAAACAACAACTGACTTTTGGATTTGGAGCCAGTGTGTAAGCAGTGTTACAAGCAAAGCCATTTGGTTTGCCAAGAAAAGCTGTAATTAGGTTGGCAATTAACCCCACTATAAAATGCAGTTTATGATTATTGCAACCCCAGTCCAGCACGCTTAATACAATGAACAATAATTAATAGAAAAATATGCACGATTTCATAAAGCAAGCCTGAACGTAAATCAACAGCAAAATGAACAGCAGCAGAAGCGATGAAAACGTCTCCGTGCATACATTAATTCGCACAAATAAGTCTCTGACAGTGTGTCCTAATAGCAATAAATTCAACATTTCATCCACACAATCACTTCATGAGCTGAGGGTGAAAGCAAGCTTTGTAGACTTCCTGTAGGGCAGCGCAGGAAGAGCATGCCTAACGAACCTGCATCATTAATGCGGATAATTATCATATATTACTGGAATTAGCATGAAATTAGCATGGCTTCAGTCCCCCTGAATGTTCAGAGACGCGCAAAAGAGACAACAGGGAGACGCTGCTGTACGCGGGCGCACTTCGGCGCTACAAAACAACAAGCGCTCCTAGCCATGGTGTTATCGTCAGCTTTATTATTTACGCCGCTCGGAACTCTTTTGTTTTGACAGTTTATCAAAGGCAATAACGTTCACAGATTGCCCACGATGGGCACGGTCGTGTAACAATGTGAATAATTCAGCTATTTCACATTTAAATTGGACTAAATAATGAATGAGAGGAGAAAGGAATCACCCCGAGCATCTTTCTGTTTGCGCAAGTGGGTAAATGTGTTTGACGTGGAAACAAGTCAGAGGGGTGGTTGCTCCTGGACGCGCTGTCGGTATAATACAAAGAAAACCGACCGGTACTCTGTGTGATTCAGAGCGCACGGAAGGTCAGAAGTGCTGGGGAGTATAACTGCATAAAATTGGTAGAATTGTAGAAAGTCTGATTGCTCTCCCTCATGCAGCAACGGAAAGTTGACTCATTCTAGTGAATTCAACTGTTCTTGTAAATGAAAAGATATGATTACAGCAGAGTATTTAGTTATATGTTAAAGTGGATATCGGATGAAATTTTCATTTAGTTAGGTTTCTGGCTTGTCTGCCGGCCCAGTTTGTTATGGGCTGTCTGAGTCAGAAACTGTCAATTTGCAGCCGGTTTCTACGTAGGTAGCTAGTTATTTGAATAAGACCACTGACAACTGCTGACGGACTTTGCCGTATTACAACCCATTCTCATTCCCAAGGCGTCAAAATCTGAAGCCTGGTCAAGTGCCTTCTGCGTCAAAATGAAGACCACAATGTACCCCCAGGCGTCACTATATCGACAATATCCCACTATACACTGTTAGACATTTATAAGAGATTTTACAGTAACTTACTGGCAACACTGTTGCCAGTAAGTTACTGTATTTGAGATTTACAGTACAATAACCGCATTTCAGTTTACAGTAACTACATGTTACTGTAATTTTGTAATACAGTACTGTTACTGTAAACCTTGGTTAACAGTGCATTAATCCTAATCCTATTCAATAATTAATACTTACTGAATTACATTAATTCTTACATTAATCTATCCTACAGAAGTAATCCAAACAGACAATTATTATGAAATATAAAATTCTTTATTTAAAACATTTTAAGTGCTTTAACTTAAACATGTAAATGTGTGGAAAAAGTTCACTTTAAAACATCCTCGAATCAAATCTTATTTTCAGAAAATTATGTATAAAAGTAATCAGAGTGCATTCAATATCACTTATTTTACATTTTATTTACATTTACATTTATGCATTTGGCAGACGACTTGCATTGCATTCAAGATACACATTTTACATTTTGTCAGTTCTTGCTTTCCCTGGGAATTGAACCCATGACCTTGCTAGCGCCACACACTATTGTTTGAGCTACAATTTTAAAAACTCTGCAGAAAATAGTTGGTAGAATACTGTAAATAGTTGGTTGAAGAATACTGTAACTTTGGTGAAAAAATACACATATACATGAATAAAATATAAACAAAGAGCAAATTAATTCTGAAACAAGTTATCACAACACAACACAAACACAAGTTTCATGTCTGTACCGATCTGTGTCATCTTCCACATTGGATGATTTCAAACAGGAACCAGGATTCTGCTCCATTATGGCAAGAAGTCCCTCTAGATAAGAATGATATGAAGTTAGTCATACAATTTGAGTATACACAAACATTTTACACTGTTGGAATTTAATAAAAAATAATAATCCCATTACAATTCATCATAATGGTAAAATACTATTTTATAGACAGTTAACACTTTGAGGTACACCTAGCTCAACGTATGCTGTCTAGTCTAATCCAGTCCTGCAATGCCTTCATGAAGATGTGAAATGAAATGTTCAGTTTTTGTTTTAGCTGGTGATTCAATGTTATGAATATTTTGAAGAATGTACTTTGTAGTGATGCTGAACCTGATTGCATATTAGAGAGGTGTCTCTGTTATTAGCTTAACAAAATTTATATTGAGTAAAAAACTAAAGAAAACTGTTAGTACATAATAGTAGCAGCAGCACAAACTACATGCTCCAAAAAAGTAATATTACTGAATCACCTCAACATGATTTCACAAACTATTTAATCAAAAACAACAATGTAACCTTTAATTGCAGGATGGATTACATGTATACTGCATTAGCTTTAGTAAGGTATCCTCAAACTTAATGCTGCATTCACACGGGACGCTTCTCATTTACTTTGAATGGTTGACGTCATGCGTTGCTGAACTGAATTGTGGGTTCCGTCGCGTCGCTTCACTCACGTTGCAAGCGGCAGAAGTTGAAAGGTGTGTTGGACATCAGCTGCGGCTGGATGCAACCAATCGGCGAGAGTAGCCGCGTGCAGGCGAGGAGGAGCTGCAAACGGAGACGTGAAGTCTGACACTTTCTGCTTCCCGCAGTGATGCTTGCACTGTGTTTGCACACTTTATCAGCTGAAGTGAAATAAATGCAATATTTGTCAATGCACAGATGTTTCAGAGACATTTTTTGTCATGTAATACTTTATGCACTACTTAATACAGCGTGTGTTTGTACAAGAATAAAGTTAACATACAAGCCTAAACTATCAATGAAGTGGGGGTCTACGTTTTTCATTAGTTTTATTTTGATAAACATGACAATATAACAACGCAACTACATGAAAAGAGATTTAACTGTTATAAAAAAGAGATTTGTGCGCATTAGAGGAACTGAAGGTTTTAGAATAAACACGAAACACATGTGATCGCTGTCATGCGGAGAATCTGGCCAATCGTGGAACAGCTGTGTCATCATCAAAGTCTGTGCAGTCGCTCTGGAGAAACTGCACCGGCTGTATTAGCCGACTGCTCTCGAATTGCTCTCGAGGTGCTTTGATGCCATTCGTCACTGTAACGTGCCGTCGGCGCTGTCTCAGGTCAGACAAAATTTCTAACCGGCATGACGCCCTGTGTGAATGCAGCGTAAGTGTCTGTGTACATTACATATCCTATTAAAAAAGTGTCTCACCTAGTCCAAGTTTTTCCATTCAAACTCCATTAGGTGGCGAAGGAAGGATGACTCTCTGTTGTTGATTACAGTTGTCTTCCTGTTAACAACTTCCCCGGTCTTCCGACTCACTCCGGTTTTGGTGGTGCATCTTGTTCCCTCCTCTGGGTTTTTCCTCACGAAAAAAACTTAAAGCAAGAGAAAATTAAGAGAATAAAGATATTTTAAATTTCATCACCCTTAATGTCTTTGCTTTAAATGTTTTTGGTAACACTTTAGAATAATGGTCCGTCATTAAACGGATAGTTCACCAAAAAAAAAAAAAAGGAAATTCTGTCATTTACTCGCCCTGTTGTTCTAAACCTTTTAAAGAATTTTTGTAAACAGACAATTTTGAGGCACCATTCACTTCCATGGTAGGAAAAAATTACTATAGAAGTGAATGGTGCCTCAATCTGTTAGGTTACAAACATTCTTCATCTTCTTTTGTGTTCAGAAATGTATTCAGGTTTGCACTTGAGCAACATTATTCTAAAGTTTTGCCATGTTTTTTTCATAAATTATATTTCATCTGCCAAAATCATCCAAAAATTGTCCAGGACTGCTTCAATTCCAGAAAATAAAATTATAATCTGTCAGTCCTGGACAAACACAGTTTTGGATTATTTTAGTATAATATAATTTATGAAAAAAAACATGGTACATGGCTAGTTACAGCTAAAAAGAGGTGTAAAAACTAAATAATTTTGTGATTCTGTTAAACAGACCCGACTAAAACATACAAGAAAAACTTTGAATTATCAGTAATATGTGGAGAAACAAAGAGGACTAACGTTACTTACCGTTGAATGAGTTCCAGTGTCGCACAGCACAGGCAGGCTCCTGGTATTCTTATCTAAAATGTAAAATAAATAATGTCAATCCAAATGTAAACTTTGTTTGTTAACGACATTATTTTTGCAACTAGTGGCCAACGTTAATTTACTAACTAACGTCGTCCTAAATTTATGCTCGATAAACAAAATCTTCATTGTATTGGTAAAGTTAATTCAATAAACTCACTAACGTTAAGTCTTTTTAAAAATAAAACGTTAGGTTTATGTTACCTCAGTTTTAGTACCAAAGCTGAAGCAAATGATAACCTAACGTTATGTAAAGTATGTTGTCCGGGCCGTGAGCTCTCTCCTCGGGCAGTAACGTTACACACGACGCTGGCTGCACTGGTTCCTAATCTAATTCAATAAACTCATTTTTTTTTTAAATAAAACGTTAGGTTTGCCTCAGTTTTTAACAGCAAAGTTTAAGCAAATGATAACCTAACGTTATGTAAAGTATGTTGTCCGGGCCGTGAGCTCTCTCCTCGGGCAGTAACGTTACACACAACGCTGGCTGCACTGGTTCCTAATCTAATTCAATAAACTCTTTTTTTTTAATAAAACGTTAGGTTTGCCTCAGTTTTTAGCAGCAAAGTTTAAGCAAATGACCGGACTGCCCGGTCCGGACTGTGAGCTCTCTCCTCGGGCAAAACTTACAACGCTGCACCGGTTCCTAATCTAATTCAATAAATTCATAAAACGTTAGATTTACCTCAGTTTTTAGCACCAATGCTGACAAGCTAAAATTGGGGTGCAGACAACCGCGGATAGTACAAATCACACTTACCTTGCTTGTTTGCCGTTCTCACGGGGGATGAAAAATCTTCGCAGGGTGTCCGGACACAGCTCATATGTTCTCTGGAACCGTGAGCTCTCTCCTCGGGTGAAACTTTCAACGCTGCACTGATGGTTCCTAATATAAATCTAAAGCAAATCCTGTCGATCCCAATTGTGCCAAATAGGCCGTTGTGGTAAATACAGTATTATACTTTATTTTTAAAAAATACAGGAAATCACTGTATTTGGTGTTTGACGTCATAGAAAATACCCATGATGCAACGGGAATTACAGTTATTTACTGTAAAGAGAATTTACAGTATTATACTGGGTGATATATAGTAAATAACTGTACAAATTACAGAAATGTCTAACAGTGTATCCCAATGCGTCAGATCAAGGTGCAGTTCATTCTTTGCATTTGTAAAAGCAGACATGAGTTTATGTATATGTATAGGCTACTTTTATATTTTGGAGCAACTAACCCAACTCCTACCCTAAACCTACCCACTTCTAAAACAATATAAAACACGTAACAGGCAAATAAAAGTACAGTCACAGGTATTTACTGCAAAAACTGACCAAAAACAGTATAAAACTATTAACTCATGTTGCATTCCAAGTCTTCTGAAGTCATACGATGTCTTCATGTAAAGAACAGCGTTGATCTTAATGTTTTAATCGCTGAGATAATGATCCCGCCGCTCTGTGAACACACGCATGTACTCATTCATATCTCATTCAAATGATACACACGACTCTTGAGCATGACGCAATCGGTCACAAGACACACGAGAGCCAGTGACATTTTACAATCAAAGCTGACGTAATGACGCAATTGGTCACGAGACATATGAGAGCCAATGCAATTTCATTATGAAATCTGACGTGACGTTTCTTCTCAATTTTTTGAAATTTGAATCTGCGGATGATCTGTTAGTCACTTTTGGGAAATCAATCTTTTGGCCTCGGAACACTTGGAATATTTGTATTTTTTGAATAAATTTTTCCTGCAGTCTTATCTGCCCGTTATATCCTGTATTTAATATAATATAATACACAAATGGGTAGGTTTAGGGATGGGATGGGGTTGGTTACATGTTCAAACGTGTCTAAATTGTGTAAATAAAATTATGCTGGCTGATTAAATTGAGAATCACACTCCAACATGTCATATTGGCAAAATCATAACCCACTATAATTTCTTCATGACGATAACGTTCCCATGTCCAACACATCTGAGTATGATGCCAAATGTTCCTCATTGAAATCAATGGAGCACCCAGTGCGTCAAAAAATTATGCTTAGGGGTTCCTTTAGCGTCTTCATTGTGATGTGGAAGGCACTTGACCCAAGTTGTACAAGTTGTACAGTCCGCCATTTTCTCCAGGCTGGAGCAGCTGTAGTGAGCAGCAACAAGAATGTCTCGTAAGCAAGTTTTGTTGTTGGTTGTAAGAGTGAAGATAATAGTCTTAATTTACTCCCGACATCAGTGCCACTGAAAATGCAGTGGATTCGTTTTATTTAATGGGAATGCAATGTGCCCACATACCTAAATTAATTTATGTCTGTGCAATCATTTTACACCAGACTGCTTTGTGAACTGAAAAGTCATAACGCCTGTATCTATTTGTTTACTGTTAGTTGTGTTTTTTGTGTAATTCCATGCGTATGTTAATTGACAAGACTTTAATGCACACTTCTTGTACCGTGTTTTATTCAGCTCTTATGCCGATGCTTCATCTTTTGTGTGATGTAAACTCTGTAGAGGACAGGGTCCGCTACAACAGGCTTGTACTAATAGTGGATAAAAGCAAGATGATAACATAATTTATAACCGCAATTAGACTAAAGTATACTTGTTCTCTCTCCATGCAGCATATATTCTGGTATGACAGTTTCTGACATTTATAGAGCGTGAGATTGTTCTGTTTTGTTGCCGGAGCATGACAAAGATTGTAGTAGCTTTGAGCATGAGCTCTTGAAGCTCCGCCTTCTGTGCCAGGAGCACCAGCTCATTAGCATTTAAAGGGACACACAAAAACTGTTTTTTTTTTTTTTGCCAATTGGCAATTTTAAAATGCGGGCGTCTGTAGGGTATTTTGAGCCAAAACTTCGCATACACACAATGGGGACATCAGAGACTTAATGAATGAATGAATGAATGAATGAATGAATGAATGAATGAATGAATGAATGAATGAATGAATGAATGAATGAATGAATGAATGAATGAATGAATGAATGAATGAATGAATGAATGAATGAATGAATGAATGAATACAAACTTTAACGGAAATTCAGAAATATTGCCTTGCAAACTAACTGAAATAAAATAAACTAAAATTAAGCAATTAAGCAAAACTAAATCTAAACTAAAATTAAGCAATTGAAATGCTATTTTTTACCAAAAATTATAAAGCACATAAAAATTGCTAAAAGTAAATTAAAGTAAAACAAAAATGTAAAAATAAAAGTTCAAAATACTATTAAATATAATGGTGATGAATAGCAACATACATGTGTTAGTTTAGTATTACTTATATCCTAATAGGCGATATATCATTGATTTTTTGGTGTACATTTTAAATTTTGATCGAAAATCAATCAAAAAACGTTACTATTTTTGAGTAAAAAAATACTGTTTAAAACATTACATTAAAATTATAAACTTGTACATTGTAAATTGATTAAAATGGTAGATTATACTTAAATGAGAAAATATAATGATAAATTACAATTAAAACGAATACACTGCCCGGCGCAAAAAATGTGTTTATGATGTTTATAGCATGCAGATCTTGTATTGACAATGCACGAGTCAAGCACTCTGTAAAGTCTACTCCATCTCCAGCACATCCCAAAGACTTTAAAGGGTAACTAAACCCTAAACCAACTTTTTTTAGTTAATGATCTGTAATACTGGGGCTTTATTAATGCTGTTCATTGATTCGAGTAAATGTTTTGACATTTGAGTATAAAGTGTTTTAATTCTATAAAATATGGTGTAAAACCGCCAAAGTGCTGCCCTCTTAAGGTTGAACGGTGGCTACTGCAGTTGAATTTTCCTATTGGACGTTGTGGTACATCGTGACGTAGGATGGTACTTCCAACGGCTCACTATCCGCGCCCCTGGCACGAGCTCACCACGCCCTCAGAAATGTTTCCCCCAATCACATGATGAGAACGGCTTCACTCCAGTATGAACTGTCATATTACATAAAGTGGAAACATTATGAATGAAACTGACTTGACACTTGCTTTAACATTGTATTGAAGAAAATACGGTTAAATAATGCAGTTGCCAGTACACGTCAGGCTTTTCTTGCGATATTATTGCCGCCCGTCATGTGTACAGATCATTTTCATACATGAGACGTGCTTTCAAAAACCCTGACACGCAAGTGGTTGCCGCGGACGCGGTAACGAGCAACAATACTGTAACGTGCTGGCGTATATAGTCTAACTTATTTGAGGAAATCTGTTTATAATAGGCTTTTAGGTCTGAACTTATTGGTCCTGCGCTGCTGCGCTGATTCAGTTAATTTGAATGAAAATACATCGTATGTATATCAGATATCTGATCTATTTTTAGTGGCATTCAGTGTAGGATTTGACTGTTCATAGATTAGGTCAGTTCTCTTGTGCTGCTGCTTCACTAGCATCATCGGCATCGGGAGTTAACGCAGTTTGAGCCAGCGGCTCACATTGATAAGGCTCTGGGTCTGTGTCTACAGACAATTCACCCTCCTCCACTTCAGGTGAAGGTAGTCACTCCAGTCATTCTCCATCTCTGCGACTCGCGAGTCTGACAATCAACCCCTCACTGCGGGTCTCAGATGCACGCCCTCCGCTCAGCCCCGCCCTCGGTTCGTCCCCTCTGTCTCCGCTGGGCTCTGCCCACTTTTCCAGCATTTTTCAAAATTTGCCAGTGGGTGGAGTTAAGCTCTGAGCAGGGGTTTAGTTACCCTTTAAAGTCTGGACTCAGGGGTGCCAATACATGTGTGAAAATTATTTTTCATGTTCTCCCAACCGTTCTTTCACAATTTGAGCCTGATGGATCTTGACATTGTCATCCTGGAATATGACCATGATGTGTCTTCCTACCTAAAAGGTACACACTCCATCAATTAGTGTTAGAAGAACTGTTGCCAAACATGCTAATAATCACTGCAATAAATGATCCAACTCATTCTTTTAAGCATTTGCCAATTTAACTTTTTTTTTTTTGCCGGACAGAATATTTTATATAAAGATATTATATACTCAAATATACTGCGTGCTTAAATGTGTATTTAGCTTGTATGCTTGTTTGATAACTCGCATATTTTTGTAACCACTTTTCAAAAGAGCAGCTTGACTGTTGTTGAACTTTGTTCAATTATGAATAGCTTGTAACTTGGCAAGCTAAAGTTTCAAAGTAGCTTCTCCAGCACTGAAAGAGAGATTAACAATGTGTTGTCGAGAATGTGGAAACACTTACCACAGAGTCAGATCACGATTTTTGGAACAGCTCAGGTTGAGCCAAGATAACAAGTTTTCACTCTCCCTCATCGCCTACACAGGAAGTGGACGGATATGCGTGTGTGTGTGTGTGTAGGGTTAGCAGGGGTCAGGTGAGGGTGCTGAAATATGGCTGTCTGCATTGAGCTGGAAGCTATGTTGAAAAGGCACAGGTGTTGGGGCTGCGGCCAATAGGGAGGGGTAGAGCTGGTCCCCGAACCCCTGACAAACACGCTGGCACCAACCAGAAAGAGAGAGAGAGTGAGAGAACGGGAGCACAGCGTCCACAGCTTTCTGGCAGGAACATCTCTCATTCTCTCACTCTCGTCTGTCTCTCGCCCCCTCCTCTTACTTTTCGGTCTCTCCACAGCAATGCAACAATTAACCAGGCAGCATCTGGTGTAGCAGAGGTGGACTCAGTTTCTCTCAAACAAATCTGACAGTGACTCTCGCAACCCCTCTCTCTCTGGCTGTCGGAGTGTAAATGGTATTACTTGGCATGATAGTGGATTTCTAGCATTGCTGTATTTTGAGAACGTCCTCGTTATTTTGTTGGCTCAGGCATGGTGTATTTGGAGCGGACAATAGGAGGATGCGTTTGCCAATGTCCTTTAGTATAAGGCTGTTGAAGTCTAGTTTGGCTTCAGCAAACACTTATTTAAGTAGCATGCGTTTCTCTCTCTTTCTACATGTGTCTTTCCACATTAACATCAGTCGTTCTATAGGATTTTGTGATTTTAATATGACAATGCTTTAGGTTTAATGTAAAAGTTTAGAATGAAACTTTGTAAACTCCATCACTCCCATAGAATTCACATACACACGGATGCTAGGGGATTTTGATTCGTCCTATTGACTTCAATATTCTGATTCAGTCAACCAAAAAGATGTTTAAATTTGACATTTTAATTTAAAAAGGTATGTACCAGTGGTTCTCAACTTTTTAAAAAATAAGTCACCATGAAATAAAAATTGATATATAGCAGTATACATAGCAAATTATATATAGCAGTATTCATCATAAATGATTTGTCTGTGCACATTATTTTTTTTAAATACATGTGCCCTTATAATCTTTAGTCAAAATAACTTCCCCTCCCTCTTGCAACATCTCCTCTTCTCTTTTGATGATGTGTTCACTCACATGACATCCCTGCAATAGCAAACCACAACCATCCAATCAATTCCTGATGGACAAAATCAAGTTTTGTATTGCTTGAGAAGCCGTTCACTCGGCTATGTATCACAATAGGGAATAAAAGACTGGGTGTGGATAGATTAAATTAAGTGACTAAAATAATTAATTAAAGTCGGCATGAAACGGAAGTTGTGATTGTTCTTTTCCTTATTGTAACGTATATATATATGAGAAAAGCGGCTTCTGAAATGAGAAGAAATGTAGGGTGGGACTTGATTTCGTTCTTTGGGAATTGATTGGATCATTGGAAGTTGGGCGTTGCTAACAAAATGAAGGCAGAACAATTAGGGCACATGAATTAAAAAAAATGGAATAATGAAGTGCACAGATAAATAATTTATAAAAAACACTACACTAAAAAAAATGCAAAAATATTCTCAAATGCAATGTGCTGTATTATTTTGACGGAATGTTCCATATTTATTTTTTACAGGTGTTTTAACTGTATTTATGATTTTGAACGTCATTACATTTAGAGTTTTAGAGTTAACGGAAATATCTGTAAAATTACTGTATAATGTGCGGGTAAGATGACAGTCTCTTTTCTGTTATTTTAAGGATTTATATTTTTACAGTGTACAATATTACATACAAAATAAGAATGGTCCATTTTGACTTCATGGCGACTTTAAGTAAGCTTTGAGAGACTCTTTTTAAAAAAATTATTTTAATTACTATATACTTTACATGATTTTGTCTGGTCTAAAAATCACACTTTTTAAATAGGCTACCTCAAATATACATTACATGTATGGTCCGTCTGTTGTTTTCATTGTGTTTTTGGTCGAAGTTCCTCTGACCTAGGCTGCGTCCGAAAACCTAGGCAGCTGATTGTTGCCTCACTGCATTATCAGACAATGCTTGTAAGGCAGCGTTTGTGCATGAAGGCACCTCACGAAGCTAATTTCGGACATAGCCTACTTCTTAGGCAGTGTAACAGTTTAATGATGTACAGCAAAATAGAGAGAGCTTTGGTGAGAACTAAACAAATATTGAGTTACTTAATTAGTAATTTCTCGCTAGAAATGACATCAGAAGTGGAAAATGTTGGTCAAAAATGTACACTTACACACAAACTGACAAACAAACACAACTTTCGGACGTCATCTTTTTTTTCCAGTTCAACTGTCTCAGAATGGAAAGCACAGGATTGTGGGATATCAAAGGCAGCGAAGGATACATATATGCTGCCTTCAAAAATCGATCAGATGAAGGTATCTCAGGAGACAGGAAGTGAAGCTAACATTAGATTCGGACGTGCCTTGATGCCTTCCTACCTTGAAATGTGTCGAAGGCAGCATTTTACAGGTTTCAGACGCAGCCCTAGCCTTTTTACCAACATTTTGTACTTCTGATGTCATTTCTAGCGAGAAATTACTAATGTAGTAATTTAATATTTGTTTAGTTCTCACCAAAGCACTCTCTATTTTGCTGTAGATCATTAAACGGTTACACTGCCTTTCATGCACAAACGCTGCCTTACAAGTAGGGCTGTAATCCCCCAGTCGATTAGTCGATTATTACTCGATACATTCTGGCTCGACCAAAATTATGATTGGTCGATTTTTTGCACCGTTCATTTCATCAGTTTTGCTGCTACGTGTTCATTTCATCAGGGTGCAGATCCACTTGTCCGCCGCACTCGACTTTATTCCTATGGGTGATGTCAAGCGACTTTAACGTGCCCGCTTAGCATTCCGGGAAGGCGGCGCTGCATTTGAACAAATGCTGCGCGTTAAAAAAGCTGGCCGAAGCCCATCTTTATGTAAATGAATCCGTTGAACGCGACGCGACTATCCAATAGAAGTAGAGCACATGGAGACGGGGGGAAGTTTCTCGCGGGTCCTTTGTTTTTCATTCCCCGCTCGCTCAAACGCACACCCGTAGCGGTAAACTTGAGGAACGCCCATCAACATACACATGAGGGGAAGCGTCACAACACCATGCTTCAGTCGTGCCGCAAAAGTGGATATGTACTGTCAGTTTTGCCGTGTTCATTTCATCAGATGGAAAGCACTAATTGCTAATGCGGGTGTTTTCAGAGCACCCCTGTTTCACAGGTAACAGTCTGTCTTCAGAACACCCCCCTTGATTTCACTTCTTTTGGATTAGCCCAACCCACTGGAGAAGAGAGACAGATTGAAGTAGGCTACTTTGCTGTATTTATTTAATTGTGAGCGTTTTTTCTGCTCTTGATCTGGCTTGTTTAATAAATATTGCTTTTTTTATTAAAGTGGACATGCCTTTTGTGTTTAAGAGTAAAAGCTTTAAGTTAATAGTCTATTCGTGTCTCAGCCGTGAAGCTGAGCTGAGCTCCGGCTAAAATAGTGTCTGTCAGTTATTACAATACAAAAACGTTTAACGTTTTTTTTCCTAACGTCATTTTTAGTTGAAAATTTCAGGACTTCAGTCACCAAGATTTTATTTGGTTGATTACAGCTTTACTTACAAGCCATTGTCTGATAAGGCAGTGAGGCAACGAGTCCGCTGCCGAGGTTTTCGGAGGCAGCAGTAGTTTTCCCCAGTCTATCTAATTAGTTATGTCATTCACCTGTGTCTTGTTAATCACCTTATCATCATCTCATTTGCTCTGTGTATTTAGCCTTCAGTTATCCCCCTAGTGTTTGTCCGTCTCCGTTAATGTTAACATGGTTTATGTGCCGTCTATGCTAGTTTCATGAGTTTTTGGTTATTTAAGTTCCTGTTTCCAGTTCTTTATCGTCTTTGTGAGCTTTCATCACCACGTTACGTAACAAAATCCAGGTTTTGCTTATTTTAATGCTTGCTTTGTGGTATTTTAAAACATTTTAAGTTATCTTGAGGCCCCCTGGTTGAGAACCATAAGTCTATTCGAATTCTCCAGTTTTTCTTATGCAAGTAAGAAAAATGGAAGTAGCTGCAGTAGGAGAAGACAATGTATATCATTTTCATATATAATAAATCACTTGCATCTTGCACAATACGCAATAAATGTTTGGGAACACAGTCGTGTAAGACAGTTCTGGCAGGTAATTATACCAAACCACTTTAACGACAGACTTTGTTCAGGCTTTTCAGAATTACCAAAACAGCATTTCAGATGCTGCTGTCCCATCATGCAGTCACATTTTTTAAAGGGATAGTTCACCCAAAAACAAAATTTTTATGTTTATCTGCTTACCCCCAGGGCATCCAAGATGTAGGTGTCTTTGTTTCTGCAGTAGAACACAAATGAAGATTTTTAACTCCAACCATTGCAGTGTGATAGTCGTAAAATGCATGTCAATGGGGATATTTTAGAGTATGAGAGCAATGAGAGTAAAAACACATAAACATACAAATCCTTATTAAACCATGTGGCTCGTGGCGACACATTGATGTCTTAAGACATGAAACGATCGGTTTCTGCGAGAAACCGAACAGTATTTATGTTATTTTTGTATCTCTTATCAGACGAATGTCATCTAGCATTCCCAGCGCCATAACTTCAGGCGAATAAGGTCAAAATACTGACGCAATCAAAGATATATATACTTAGATGCCTCATTCGACAGATCTGCGCAGGCACTAATGAGGAATCTATGTATATAACTATGATCGCGCCGGTATTTTGCATGTACTTTGACCTTATTCGCCAGAAGTGATGTCGCGGGGACAGCTAATGCAGAGCCATAGAAAAAAATGAAATACATTTTTAAATATGGATATTTTTCTCACACAAAGGTATCGATTCGCTTCAGAAGGCCTTTATTAACACCCCAGAGCCGCGTGGAACACGTTATTTGACGGACAGATGCATTTTTTATGGACTTCAAAAACAGAGCAACTATTACTGCTATTAAAATGCTTGGATTAGCCAGAACATTTTTAATATAACTCAGATTTTATTCGTCTGAAAGAAGAATGTCATATACACCTCAGATGACTTGAGGGTGAGTAAATCATGGGCTAATTTTAATTTTTGGGTGAACTATCCCTTTAATGCACATCAAGGAATTTATTTGGTAAATGTGTTTCCGTCATATAGGTTATGCACGTTTTCTTATCAGATAAGAACATTTATATGAAGCATACGTTTTATATGTGCAATTTTAGAATGTATTCATATCTTGCCGTTTCCATCCAGCATTTTTTTTTTATGTGATATCCCAAAATGTGCATACAAATAGATGGATTGAAACATGGCTAATGATATAATTTTCATTTTTTGGTTGAACTGTTCTTTTAATAAGGACGATAACACATCTCTCTTAACTATGTAAGAGTTGTACACATCACCCTTAACAATGAGAGCACTTCATTAAATAGAATACTACCACATATCACACTTAATTGCGAGAATGGCAAAAACTCACCCCCAATAACTAGAAGAAAATACACTGACAATGAGAATGTATCATTGTTATTAAATAGGAGAGCAATAACATTTCACCCTTAGCTTGGAAAACATTACACACAAAAATATAAATAAATAAATGAAACATATATATATATATATATATATATATATATATATATATATATATATATATATATATATATATATATATCTTTGCACAAAACTGACATTAAAATATGTTTTCTGGCAAGAGCTTGAGCTAATTCTAAAAGCCTGAAAGATCCCTCTCTTCTTGTCGTTTATTTGTTTGTCGGTGTCTCTGGGGTCTGTTGAAAAGCACACCTGATCCCAAGAGGCTCCGAGAATTGAAACCATGATTCAGTGCTTGTTTGACAGCAGACAAGAAAAATGTATTGCTCCAAAACAGATCGAGGTCTGAAAGAATATTGGGGTGCAGTGACAGAGACATGACATTTCAAAATGCTTAAAAACACTAAACTTCAGTAGAGAATCCCTATTACAGCTAGTTACTGCCAAAATCTAAGACTGAAAAATCTGCCCAACATGTCTCATTGAGTAAGGGATAATGCTGTTTATTTCGCGATAATGACCAACTGTGCCATCTATACATTATGTAATTACACAGCTGCTCGCCAAATAAATAAATACATGGACATCATACACTGACGTGTTATAAGTTAAAATAAAGGTAAATTTTTTACCATTATATTATTTAAGAACACACACTGTAAAAACGAACAAGCTCATTCAACTTAAAATAATTTGTAACCTGGCTGCCTTGAAATTTTGTGTTAAGCTAGCTAAGAAACTTAAGTTGTTTGCACATATATTGGAGTTCCTTAAACATAAAATTAATCGTTGGGATAACAAAGATGAAGCTGACAAAATAGTCTGAGCAACTTTAATTTAAAAGTTTAATGAAAAAGTTTTTTAGTTACTCCAACAAGACATTAAAAGTTCAATAAACTTAAATCCCAGTTGAGGCAACATACAATGAGTTACACCAACAAACTTTTTCTGCCATCTTAAGTTGTTTAAACTAAGTATCTTGTTGAGTCAATTTATAATTAATAGTTGTGCCAACAATGTAAAAATTGGCTTAACTACGCATTTTGTTGAATCAACTCGTTTTTTTAAGGCAGCCAGGTTACTTTTTCAAGAATAGTTAGTTGTAGTTGGAATGTTAAGTTCATACAACAGACTGAACTGCGTAATTTGCCCACACAACTCAAGTTTCTGTTTTCTAATACTACTACATAAAAATGATTCATTGACATAGAAGACTTTGTAGAATAATAGCAGAATGCTATTTTACTTTTATTTTCATTTAAAAATCGACAAAATAGCTACAAAATTACATTTCATATTCACATTTCTGTTGTTGTGAAATATAAAAGCTAAAGTTTAAACTGCTGAAAATTGCCATTTCATAACGTTACATGAACATTTACCTAAAAAAAGTATGCAAATGAGCTTCAGTATACAAAAGAACTGTAAATATAGAAATAAAAAGTATTTCTTTCTTAAAGTAGAACAGCTTACTGCCTTAAAGGGATAGTTCACCCAAAAATGAAAATGTGATGGGGTTTTTTTCTGCTTACCCCCAGGCCATCCAAGACGTAGGTGTCTTTGTTTCTTTAGGAGAACACAAATGATGATTTTTAACTCCAACCGTTGCAGTATCCAGTTGTATAATGCATGTCAATGGTGTCAGTAGAGTATAAGAGCTATGAGAGTAAAAAACACATAGACATACGAATCCATATTAAACCCTGCGACTCGTGATGACACATTGATATCTTAAAACACGAAACCATCGGTTTCTGTGAGAAACTGAACTGTACTTGTTATCATTTTACCTCTGACCAGACGAATGTCATCAGGTCTCCAGACCGCCATTACTTCCAGCGAATAAGGTCAAAATACTGCCGTGATCATATATATATATATATATATATATATATATATATATATATATATATATATATATATATATATATATATATATATATATATATATATATATATATATATATATATATATATATATATATATATATATATATATATATATATATATATATATATATATATATATATATATATATATATATATATATATATATATATATATATATATATATTCTTCATTAGTGCCTGCGTGGAGCGGTCAAATGAAGAATCTATGTATATATCTATGATCACGCAGTATTTTGACCTTATTCGCTGGAAGTAATGGTGCTCTTCAGACCAGACCAGACATTCATCTCAGAGGTAAAATAATAGCATAAATACTGCTCAGTTTCTTACAGAAACCGATCGTTTTGTGTCTTAAGACATGTGTCGTCACAAGTCGCAGGGTTTAATATGGATTCGTATATCTATGTGTTTTACTCTCATAGTTGTCATATTCTAAACAGGCCCCAGTGACATGCATTATACAACTGGATACTGCAACGGTTGGTGTTAAAAATCTTCATTTGTGTTCTACTGAAGAAACAAACACACCTACATCTTGGATGGCCTGGGGGTAAGCAGAAAAACATCAAATGTTCATTTTTGGGTGAACTATCCCTTTAAAAGAGATGTAGTTAAATTGAAATGTTTTGATAACAGTAAGCAGCTGGAAATTGACATTACATAACATGTACATTTAACATTTATCTTAAAAAATATGCAATATGCAAACTAGTTATAGTAGACAAAAGTATCTCCTTTGCCAGTAGTGCTTGGCTGCTTCTGCCTTCCTCAGTCGAGAAGATGAGAAGACCAACGTCAACTTCTGTTATTGCCTCTTGTTCGGAACCTGTAGTCTAAAGAACATAATTAAGTATTTAGTAATTAAATTATGACATGGGGGTGAGTAAATTATCAGCAAAAGTTTATTTAAAAGTCAACTAATCCTTTAATGTTATGAAGTGACGAGAATACTTTGTGGGGGAAAAAAAACAAAATAAAAACTTTGTTCAGTAATTTCTTTTTCCAATTTCATCAAAATATCTTAATTTGTGTTCTGAAGATGAGCGGAGGTCTTACAGGTTTACAAACAGTAAAGATTTTTATTTGAAATAATGGTCCTTGGTGATTCATATCATTCAAAACAATGGCTACTGTCATCATAGGTATTAGTTTTGTTTTATCTGTATGCGTTTTTTTTTTTTTCACTCTGAAGTGACGGTAGCTGGTATCACCAAGGACCACTGTTAAAAAAATACCTACTTCTTTGATGAACTGTAGCTGAGTAAGTTAATAGCAAATTTACCAAAACCTTTAAAGGGTTAGGGTTAATTCTGTCATTAATGACTTACCCTCATATCGTTCGACACCCGTAAGACATCTTCTTAGAACCAGTTTCTACTTCCAGAAGTTCATCTTCTGAACACAAATGAAGATATTTTAGTGTAAATCCGATGGCTCAGAAAGGCCTCCATTGGCACAATGTACATTACACTCTCAAGACCCATAAAAGGTACTAAAGACGTCGTTACAAAGTCCATCTCACTACAGTGGTTCTACAATAACTTTATGAAGCGACGAGAATTAGTTTCTGTGCGCAAAAAACCCCCCTAAATAACGACTTATATAGTGATGATCGATTTCAAAACACTACATCATGAAGCTTCGATGCGTTATGAATCCTTCGAAGCTTCATGATGTAATGTTTTGAAAGTTATTGTAGAACCACTGTAGTGAGATGGACTTTGTAACATCTTTACTAGCTTTTATGGGTCTTGAGATTGCAAATTACATTGTGCCAATGGAGGCCTCACTGAGCCATCAGATTTCAACTAAAATATCTTTATTTGTGTTCTGAAGATAAACGGAGGTCTTACGGGTGTGGAACGATATGAGGGCAAGTCATTAATAATAGAATTGACATTTTTGGGTGAACTAACCCTTTGATAAATGTTTTTTTTTTACTGTGACAACAGTTAACAATGTCATAAACTCAATCAATTCACGCACCTCACAGACACGGATTAAACTGTTGGGATCCGCCTTTAGTATGCTTCATTATTCGCGTTTTTCACGTTAAGCGTTTTAGAATTTCCCCACTGCACTGCCTTTTTTGGTTGACTTGTTTTTTGTTTTTTTTCCTTTAGAAAATAGCAGTGTGCTCAGTTTTTGAAGGGTGCGTCTCAATCAGTTCCCTGGTTCAGTAGTCAGAAGCCAATGACTACTGAACTAGGGAGCTGATTGAGGCAGTCTTAATGTCTCTAGGCAACCGCTGTCCTGTCAGTCTAATCAAGGTAACGGTCGCCACAACGCAAGACCCGCCTCTCGATTCATTTCATTGGAACTTCAGCACTCAGAGCGCTCCTTCTAACGCGAAGCTCTAGGCGCGCAAAAGCAGCGCGCATAACGCTCTCTGCAAACCGACATCTATTCAAAAAAGGCTCTCGCTGCAAAAACACGTTCTGTGTGTTCTGCCTCGGCGCTCGTCGATATCAAAAATGACTGAGATGGCCAATCAAATCAAAGCAGGCGGGGTTTTCGTTCTCTTGTCTCGTGCAGCCTTCACACAGACAAAGCACTTAAAATAACTTAATGCCATGATGGGGACTCTATTCTTTCCGGTGAAATCACTAAACAAAAGGCCCACAAACGTGTCCATGCTCTTAATATACATTCATTGAACATCTTTGATTTTAATGAAGAAAAAAAATTTGAGGGCGGATTAGAACCTGAAACCTTTGACACTATGAGCACTACCACAAGACCACTACGAAACATGTTTAAAGCGGATGCATTTATTCACTAACAGGAAGAATCCCGAGACGAGACTAATGATATATCTGACGCAAACTACACGTTATTTGCAAATAGTCCGAAAATTATTATTCCCAAATAGAATTAGAGGTAGAATTTTCTTTATGCTTTATAAAAATAAGACATAGTGGCATAAGACATTTGTATTGCATACAATATAGGTTATGGTCATTTCATGGCTTTCTGAGGTAAATTTAACATTTTGTGACTGTTTACAAGCTGTTTTAATGATATCCAAGGGCTGAAACAGTGCTTACACGAGACATTATTCTACATTCAATCCTACGACATTAATTCGTTGCCCCGTGATTCAATTGTGGTCACAAATTAAAAACGAATTCCCTCCTTTTAGGAAAATAGTGGCCGCATTGTTTGTTAACTCGTTTTAATTATAAATGAGGGAACGAATTACAATGCAGCCACAATTTAATAAAATGAGAATATAATAAGTTAAGTGAATTAATTCTTAATTTGTTAATTTGTTGACACAATTTAATTATAACGAGGAACGAATTCGTAGAACGAGTTCTACATCCGTGGTCATGTGTAAAACACTGTGACATGCAGACAAAAATATATTTATTGTGGCCACCAACAACCCTGTGTAATATTTATCTAGTTTACACTCAGTTTAACAATCATTTTCATAAAATAAGAAAGTTAGCTCTTACCTCAGCAACTCTTGATTCAAAATGGCAGTTTCTGGCATGCTGTGGAGGGCTCATAGGAGAGATCGGCGGGGTTTCCCGACGTATTTATGCAGGGGCCGCTCAAACAACTTAGAAATCTATGTTGCCTGAACTACTCTGATTAAACGGAGTAGTTGGGCACTGCTAAACTTAATATCTTAAGTATACTCAACATTTTAGTTGAACTGACTTATGAAAATTAGTTGAGGTAGCAAAAGCCTCAAATCCTTTTTTACAGTGCAGTTGGGTAGAGTTTAAACAGCTTTTTCTTCTTATTTTTTTAATATTCATAAAACCTTTTGAGAGGTATTATTACAAAGTAAAATATTATAAAAATAATATGTTTTCTATTTTAATATAAATTTAAAATGCAACTTATTCCTGTGATAGCAAAGTTGAATTGAAGTCACATGATCCTTCAGAAATCATTCTAATATGCTGATTTGATGCTCAAGAAACATTTCTTATTATTATCAATGTTGAAAACCGTTGTGCTGCTTACATTTTTTTTTTTTTTTTCAAAAGAACTATATTTATTTGGAATATATTTTTGTATCAATGTAAAAGTCTTCACTGTCACTTTTGCTATTGCTGAATAAAATTATATATATCCCACCCCTGTTAGTGGGTGGGATATATTAGGCAGCAAGTTAACATTTTGTCCTCAAAGTCGATGTGTTAGAAGCAGGAAAAATGGACAAGCGTAAGGATTTGAGCGAGTTTGACAAGAGCCAAATGACTAGACGACTGGGTCAGAGCATCTCCAAAACTGCAGCTCTTGTGGGGTGTTCCCGGTCTGCAGTAGTCAGAAGTGGTCCATGGAATGAACAGTGGTGAACCGGCCACAGGGTCATGGGCAGCCAAGGGTCATTGATGAGCATGGGGAGTGAAGGCTGGCCCGTGTGATCCAATCAAACAGACAAGCTACTCTAGCTCAAATTGCTCCAGAAGTTAATGCTGGTTCTGACAGAAAGGTGTCAGAATACACAGTGCATGGCAGTTTGTTGCGTATGGGGCTGCATAGCCGCAGACCAGTCAGGGTGCCCATGCTGACCCCTGTACACCACCAAAAGTGCCAACAGTGGGAACGTGAGCATCAGAACTGGACCATGGAGCAATGGAAGAAGGTGGCCTGGTCTGATGAATCACGTTTTCTTTTACATCACATGGATGGCCGGGTGAGTGCTCCTTGCTTACATGGCACCAGGATGCACTATGGGAAGAAGGCAAGCCGGCGAAGCCAGTGTGATGCTTTGGGAAATGTTCTGCTGGGAAACCTTGGGTCCTGCCATCCATGTGGATGTTACTTTGACACCTACCACCAACCTAAGCATTGTTGCAGACCATGTATGTTATGTCTGATCTGTATGTATATATAAATTACACACACACTCACATACTACTATAATAGTTTTTCTTGCTCAACCCTAATGACTGAGCATAGCTATTGAACATCTAACCCATAATTAAAAATAAACCGAGATAAATAAAAAAAAATAAGCCTCACTGAGCCTCAAATGCACAGACGACCTTGTTTCTCCAAACCTGGAGTCTTCCAGTTGACCCCGAGTAGCACATTTAAAGACTGACCTAGTGTTAACAGCCAAAAGGACTCTTTCCAGGCTTTTAGCACCTCTTTACACCCTCTCCTTCTCCTCCTCTCCTGAGACCCAAAGAACAGAAACCTAGTTTAGCGTTTTAATAGTTTTCCACGCCATGCAGCTCCAAAGGTTAGGAGAAGGACATCAGAAGCATGGCTGGGTTCCTCTTAAAAGCAGAGCTGAAGCTGCAGAGAGCAAGGCACACTTAGAAAAAACTTTGCAGTAGCATGAAAGCACAATCTTTTCAAATGAGCCCCGCACCTAATTACGGCACGTGCCCTCATTCCCTCCATAAATTGTCCTCTGAAGTGGGCGTCTGGCGTCATGGAGAGTGGTTTTTATTGTGCTTGTTAGATAAGAGGCTGGTGATATTGTGGCTGTGATGTTGTAATGGGCCTTGATTAGCTACAAAAATAGATTTGTGTGACTGCCGTGTAGCTGGATACCTCACTGAGACAAAATTAACATTAGTGTCAATTAAATTTTAATCAGAGCAATATGCTGCAGATGGGAATGAGACAAGGAGCGTACATTAAAACAACGAGCTATGTGATGAGATGGTTGGTTCATTCTCCCGGTCGTTGAAGAGAAATTTCCCATGCTCTACCGAAACCTACGCTCATTCCTCTGAGCTGTGCTCCTCAGCCTCTGCGTTTCCAATTTCCCCATCTATTTTCTACCCGTCGTCTTGCTCTTGATTTCTTTTCTCCGTTTTTTTAAGCTCCAACTCACCTGGTTCACCCTAGATAGTCTCCTGAATACTCATGTTGCTTAACCCTGTAACGCCACTGTTGTAATCTTACAACATCAATTTTAGCTCTACTAAAATAAACCTGCAGATATTTTTCTCCGTAAGACCACATTTACACAACTAATCGGTCCAGTTGTTCAGTCTTGCAATGCTATTGGACGGAAGATTTTGTGAATAGGCCTTTTTACCTGGTCATGAACTCACACAACCTGCGAACTTGACTTGAAGCACATCATGATGTTTTACAGGACAACATTCAAGTAAGAAAAATGCTCAAAATAAGTGTTGATGTGATTAGTTGCAGTATATGTCTAGATCATGCAGATATTAAGGTACTATTGAATGCTTTAATCATACTAGATTTTGAGCTTGCAATATCAATGTTGTAATTTTACAACACTGGGTGAAAGGGGTGGCAAAATTTGCCTGTGCACCTTGCATATTACATGGATGAATTTTACTTCTCACCTGTTCCATGTGAAATAAATACTAGATACATAATGTTTTCGATTTTAATTTACAAGTTTTAAAATGTCGTCTGTGCTATAATTGAGAGTTTTAGTCAACATTTAATTATTATTAAGTAAGTTAAAGTGGAATTAAAGGGTTAGTTCACCCACAAATTAAAATGACCCCATGATTTACTCAACCTCAAGCCATCCTAGGTGTATATGACATCAATCAGAATGATATAAAAAAATGTCCTGGCTTTATAATGGCAGTGAATGTTGCTTCATTTTTTGAAGTCCATAAAAGTGCATCTATCCATCATATAACTGTAAGAAAAATATCCATATTTAAAACTTTATAAAGTAAATGATCTACCTTCCGGCCGATCGCCTTCCGTATTCAACTTACGGAAAAAGTGAACTACCTCTCACAGTTCAAAATGACGTCTGACGACATTGCACACCAGTTACGCTCATCAGACGTCATTTTGAACTGCGAGAGGCACTACACACTTTTTCCGTAAGTTGAATATGGAAGGTGATCGCATCAATTCACTTCAGAAGGCTACTTACCGGTTTTCTTTTCTGGGCTTTGCTTGTTTGCCCAAACATCTGCTTGCTGCATGAGGGACAGGTGATAATGTTCTGGAATGTGGGGGGTAATAGTGCTATTAGCACTATGATAGTAGTATTGTGTGATTTTGTGGAATTTGTGAATATCATTGTGATATGGAAAATAACCAGTTTTTTTTTTTTTTCCATTTCAGAATGCCACCTAGCCTGGCTCCGCCCTCCAACGTACTTCCGCTCAATTAAAATTTTCCTTCAGTACTCCATCGGGGATTGCGGGTAAAATTTTAACCGGTCCAATCAGCGAACAGAGGGAGTGGCTGAGAACAATGACGCTGATGTCGTGAGCTAGTTTGAGATGACATGCGTCACAACCAATGGTTAGTGATTGGTTATGGCAGATCCAGAGTGGCTCTGGGAAAATCCAATAGTTTTAAACTTCAACAGAGTACCCGCCTTCAAGGAAGTTAATGCTTGTCAATGGAGAGATTCTCTGTTCAAATGAAATGTACAAGAGTCTGGTAAGCCCAGGCTAAATGCCACCAGCCAGGAAAGACTGTATTATCTACAAAGTGTATGGTGTCATTGATGGCGTTCAAAATGGGAACAGTGATTTTGAAATGGATTCTGATATACAAGTTAAGAAGATGAATGTGGAGATCCCTGGGAACTGGAAAAGTAAAATAAACAACCCATCTGATGATTATGTGGACATCATGCCAACAAAATCAAGCCACTCAAGAACACAGGCCATCCCCCGTGACAGGTATCGCGGGCTGATAAAGGATTGTATCAGTCCCAAAACTGATTTTTCAGGTCAGGATATCACTAATGATGGCGTCTCCCTTCATACACCACTGGAGTATTTCCGAAAGTTGTGTCAGAAGATATGAACAAAATAGAGGGCGATGCAGACACTGTGGTAAAGGCTACACCAACACACTTTGTAGCAATTGCAATGTCCGCCTCTGCTTCCGGGAGGACAAGAACTGCCTTTGGGACTATCATAACTGAATATGGCTAAATCACATAAATGCCAAAGTTTTCATTCAGTTCATCAGGTTTTGTAAATATAATCTGAACATATCTATTTATAATAATTTATTTGTCCAATTATTAATATTGTGTGATTATTAGTGTTTATGTACGCTACTAATATAAGAATTTCACCCTGTAAATGTTATCTACATTTGTTCAGACAGTGACTGAAATCACTGAAATTCTGCTTCCCAACATTGCAATGTTACAACATTCCCCTAAAAATGTACTAAAATGTAAAAAATGTAAACCCCCATTTATTTCTGCATTAGAGGCCTCCTACAACAACATGTAAGAGGAGGAAACTTTTTTGTTTTATATATATATATATATATATATATATATATATATATATATATATATATATATATATATATATATATATATATATATATATATATATATATATATATATGGGTCTTTCAGGGTTAACTGTTCAGATTTATGTATTGCTGTTTTGAGTTATTGTGTTTTAAAGTCAAGTGTTAACGTTAAGCTGTTTTTGCACTGAAGCCAGATGTATACCGGTATTTACATTCATTAAATACATTCACTAAATGATAAAAAAATACATATAAATGAGTTTAGATTTTAAAGGGTTTTTTTTTACCCACTAGATAGCTCCATAGCTACAAGTAATAAAATAAACGATTTGGAGTTAAATTTCCAGCAAAAATAGCTATTTCATGATTAAAAAAAATAATACTTCTGACCCTTGATTATAATTGGCTGAGCCGTGGCCAAAGCTGTTGTAAGATACTCGATAAGGACTTACATGTGACCTCATTACATCAGTATTATTGCAACCAATCTCCTAAATGTTGCTGGAGAGCGTTGCTTAGTGGAATAATTATTATTTATCAATACATTATTTATTTTTTATTGCTGTGTTTATTTTATGAAACCTTGCCAGGTATATGTCATAACCCTTTTATAAAAGCAATACGCTTAATGAAGTTAAGAACTTTTAGAACAGGAAACGACCCTGAGCTGTTCTAAAATAAACCATGTTTTTTGGTGCTTATTGCTTTAACTGCATGTAACCAAATATCTAATATATGGCCTCAAAATTATCAACATGATCAAAACACTGCTGAAAAACCTGTTGTACACAATCTGCTACATGCTTTCTCCTCTCTGATTGATGCTTTTTAGCAAGTAAAAGGGCTTCTAGTATAAATGTCCACCTTCAGGTTGTGGTGTTTGTTTGCTGTGAAATCTTCTTTTATAAAGTAAATGTAGGAATTAATGTTATAATGTTAGTCATATTTCAAGATGAACACTAACTGGACTGAAGCAACTTAGGTTCACTTGATTATACATATATATATTTAGAATAATCATTTTAAAATGTGAGTATCAAAAATTATACATTGAGCTTTTGAGGATTGTTTATTTGTACATCTCTCAATCATCATTGTCTGCATTGTATGTTTTGCTCCCCACAATATAAAAAAAAAAAACTACAGAGGTTTAATCATAACACAAGCAATAAATATTATCTTACTAAGGCATATTATTGGGAGATTATGTAAAGAGTAACAACTGATATTTCTATGCATTTTATTTAAGTGGTTTGCTATACTGATCTCATTGATTTACATTACAAGCTATAAAAATGTCATCTTACTTTTTGGCCAAATAAATAACAGCATCTGCACCAAATTGTACATTTTTGGTTCTCTGAATAAAATTGAGTGTTTTTGTCCTCCTTGAGCCATGTTGTTCTATTATCATACGCAGTGTTAGGGAAATTTACTTTTAAAAGTAATGCATTGCAATATTGCGTTATTCCCTTAAAAAGTAACTTGCGTTACTTAGTTACTTTTTATGGAAAGCAATGTAAAATTAAAATACATTCAGCTATACCGCCATTCTGGAATGAAGAAGAATAGGATGCAGGAGAAGAAAGTTCAACAGGCTTACTTCAGCCATAAAAATGTTTTAAAATAAGGAAACATAAATGTGATGTTTATCTTAAGTCATTTTTGCTTCCCAGACGGCAACATAGTGTCGGTCCAGATCCAGACCACATCTGGTACATTTGGATTCCACATCTGGGCTGACACAGTGTTGCTGTCTGGGTTATTAGTATGGTTTAAGTGGATCATCAAAGGTCAGTAGCGAATACATAGGTAATTAAGTACATAAAGTACATTTGTGTAATTTACTATATATCATTATTGCAGGTTTGCGTAATATATTCTGAGTTTGCATTTCACTGTGATTTTTAATTTTGAGTAATAATTAATCACTTTTGCAAGTGAGATGAGTAAATGCCTGCTCACATTTAGTCTAGATCTGTAGGCCTAATAGGGAGGATAAAAAATAGAAGGAAAAAAAACACGGGCTTGAAAAATTTTATAAGCTGTCGAACACGGGCCAGGCTAGGGCCTCAGTGCTTGATAATAAAGCACTCGCTCAGTGCTTGATAATAATAATAAAAAAAACTACTTTAGCTTTTTTTCTAAAGCAAAATGTAGCCTATTTCTGATTATAAAGCTTTGAAGCAATCCGTGTTGTAAAAAGCGCTAAATAAATGACTAAGTGACTTGACATATCATGCATTGTTTTCAACCACATAATTTTTATTTTAGGTTTCAAACATTTAAATACACATAAGTAGGCCTACTAGTAAAACAATACATTTAGAGTTTGTATGTTTTATGAATTTCAGATACACATAGTGTAAGTAACTAAAAAGTTTTCTCTTTTCTCTATTCTTCTCCCAGTTCACCGGTCACTTACTTGCATGTGTTTCGGGAGAAACTGACAAATTCATGCGAATCCGACTGACAGGACCATAGGTGCCCATCCAATCCAGGTGCCCAGGCATCTTGCACTGCCATATCTTAACTGGATTATGCTCATTTGCACTGCCGACTGTATTTATAGTACCAATGTTTACATTTGCATTTTGCACTGTACTTCTAACTGTAATATGCAACCACTTTCCACTGCACTTTACACTTTTTTTTCCGGATAGCTCTGTCCATAATTTATTGCACTACCCTAATCCACTGCTATTCCTCATATTAGCCTAGCATATTATTGTATACCTCTATCTGTAAAATTCTGTTTATAGTAATAGCCATCTGTATATTGTATTCATAGTACATATTCACCTGTAAATTCTGTTTATAGTAATAGCCATCTGTATATTTATTCACTGTACATATTCACCTGTAAATTCTGTTTATAGTAATAGCCATCTGTATATTTATTCACTGTACATATTCACCTGTAAATTCTGTTTATAGTAATAGCCATCTGTATATTTATTCACTGTACATATTCACCTGTAAATTCAGTTCTGTTTATAGTAATAACGTCTCTCTATTTATACATATTTATACATATTCAGTACATATCCATGTCCTGCACTTACGCATCCATTGTATATCCTGCACTTGCTGCTATTGCACTTCTGGTTAGACCTAAACTGCATTTCGTTGCCTTGTACTTGTACTTGTGTAATGACAATAAAGTTGAATCTAATCTAATCTAATCAATCTCACGTTATAGATCAAAATTTTAAATGTTTTTAAATGGCAAAACACACTCACTTAGGCTACACATATTTGAGAATTGGATTATTAGATTTGATGACATGGTAAGCAAGTTTGTCAAGTTCGTCTGATATATCGGCTGATAAAGAGAATATATATATATATATATATATATATATATATATATATATATATATATATATATATATATATATATATATATATATATATATATATATATATATATATATATGTATATATATGTATATATATGTATATATATATATATGTATGTATGTATGTATGTATGTATGTATGTATGTATGTATGTATGTATGTATATATATATATATATATATATATATATATATATATATATATATATATATATATATATGTATATATATATATATATATATATATATATGCCAACACTCATAATGTGGTTGAGTGGTGTTTCGTCCGTTTTTATAATTTTGTCAAATATTAATTTATCGGCCATCATAAATGCCGATACCGATAGTTTGGAAAAAACTTTGTTGGGGCGATTGGGGACAGGTGGGGCTCGGAACCCTTCACTACCTCCAAAGTGGGGAATGGCAGAAAAAGTTTGAGAAACACTGGTCTAGAACTACAGTAACCATCATGTTTAGGACTGGAGAGCTGTCAGTCAATAAATAGAAAAAGTTACTTTTTTAAAAAGTTTTTTGTTGTAAATTTGAAAGAAATGCGTTACTTTACTAGTTACTTGAAAAAAGTAATCTGATTACATAACTCTAGTTACTTGTAATGCGTTACCCCCAACACTGATCATACGTTGAGCCATAAAAACCTGATGCATCAAACATGACACTCAAAATGTATTTATGTATTGTTTCGTGATTTTGTCTAAATGTTCAATATACTGTACCATTAAAATCCCTCCTGTACCAACCTTTATAAAAATAAAAAAAGACTCCATGACTTTGGTCATATCGCCCCATCTCTAATAGTTAGCTATAGCATCAGAAACTGGATTAAGCTAGTTTTTACCAGAGTCGCTCATCCATTACAACCTTTTCAAGCCACACAAGTGCAACTGGGCTTTAATCTATACTGAGCCTATAGCGAAAATGGCGATTTGAAAAAAAATCTCTCACACATATACTCTATACTCTACATCTCCATATCCCTCAAACACACCGGCTTTCTACTGCACTACCATCTCCACACAAATCACTTGCCAACGCTTGGCTTTTCTCCTCATACAGCCCATTTTTTTCTTTCCTCTTACAAATCCATGCCTCTTCTTCTCTTTCACGATCACTATCCTCACATCTACCCCCGCCTTCAAAACACTTTTCCCCACACAAATCTCTCTCGGATCCACCGGCCCTCCATCTCCTCTCTCTCTCTCTCTCTCTCTCTGGTGAACAGGTATAGGGTGTTTGAAATGAGGTGATACAAATGATTTTTATAGGCTTGCCGTGGTGCTTCAGGAACCTAAGCTGAGGCCATCACCGAGCCCATTGTCTGCAAGCATGTGATTCTTAATGTGCTCCATTTGATTTAATGTCTACGATAGGTAGGATGAGGAGAAACTAGGTCACAAGTGTCCTTACTTTTTTAAATAATAAGGCGAGACTAGAGAGTGTGTGTGTGTAAAAGAAAAGACTGCAAAAAAAAGAATGAGGTGGGAGGGAATCTAATTCAGAGAGAGAAATGGCATTTACAGGGCAAGCGAGAACCGAGCGAGTATTGGAGAAGACGAAGACGAAGAAACGGCAGGAGTGGGTGATAGCGCTGGCAGCTAACGAGAGAACGAGTTTGTGATTGCCTCTCAGCGCCCGTGGTGACACTCTTCTGATAGGCAGAACAAGTGAAAAAGAAAAAGAGGGTATTTACATTGCTAAAGCTCAGCCTATTCTTTTTCTCCTCCCTGCCATGCTCTTCCAGTGATAGCTGCAACAAGCCCTGATGCTGATTGCTCTTGGCCATTTCTCCATACTCGTTCCACTTTCAAAAAAGTTTGCGCTCTCTCTCTTTCTCCATCTCTGCCTCGATGAGGGTAAATTGCTGGAGCTCTTGATTGCGAGATGCTAGTTAGCTTTTAGCCGAGAGAAACTCGCAGCGTTATGGTCTTTGTTGGCATGATTGCGTTGAGGGGGCTTTGACAGAGATGTTTTATTGGCCACTTGGGTTGAATTCTCAAGGAGAGCGGTTTAAACTTCACTATGTGATTACCTCAGCATCTAATGCGCCGTAAAACTTCTCTGACCTGAGTTATATCTGCAGTAGTCTCACGTAGCCAGGCCTTTCACTAAACGATATAAGATCCACATTGCGCATTATTCTGGAAATGAACCACCAACGTCGAGAGGAAGAGACAGCCTGGTAGATGTGAAGTGACCAGCTATGAATCATAACACAATAACAGACCAGCGTAAAAAATAAAGGTAAATAATGACATGGCAGTCTCTATGATTGATTTTAGAAAAACACCACAAAATCAGTGGACTTTACTCAAAGAAAGTGATGAAACCTGCTGCTTTAGGAAATTTAAGTATTTTCAAATGAAGCTTCAATTAAAAAAAATATTGTTATACAGAAAGTAAACTGATATATGTTGTGGTCTATTTTTACCAAGTTCCAAGTTGGAATGAAATTAAAAATCACCCTATGAATTTTCTAAATGTATGTTTTTGAACTTATGTGAGTGATTTATCCATGCATGCATTTTAAATTCTGTCAGGACCACTATCATCAAAGATGATTGACAATTAGTATATAGTTTGGATTGGCCGTATGGTTCTGTTCTGGGCAAGAACTCCCTGCGCATCCATGCAGCCTAGCATGGATAAGAGCAGGGATGGCAGCAATAACCCCCTTTGGGTAAACCGAAAAGAACCAACATAATGTATTGCAGATATCATTAATGTCAATATTCAATGTACAACATCATTTGGGAATTTAGTCTGATTCAAGGGGAATGCCAAATCCTGACAGATGAGAGGAGGAGCTGGGGACGAAGGAGAGTAATTAGCTCCGGAGAAATGCGATTGCTGCTGATAATACTGAAGGAGCTTTATATGGATGCTGTGATAGGCATCGTATTCCTATAGGTAGACGTATATCAGCTGATGTGAGCTGGACTAACGTGACCTGCCAGAACTAACCCTTGATATTTAAACCTTTTTTAACCTGTTTGACCTGGTATTTTTTCATCAACTTGATTTCCCTGGGAAAAGTCAGGCTTCTCTCTGGTGACGTTTGCCGGACTTCTCCAATCATTATATTAGAATAAACTCCACCCCTATCTTGCAACTGACTGCAAACTCACATTCAGATGTGCCTAAAAACACAAGAATGCAGAAGAATAATAAAAAGGTGCAGAACACAAGAGTACCAAGAAGAGCGCTTTTACAAATTAAAATAACAACAAATAAATAATAAAGAGCCAAAGCAATGATCAAACATGTCTGTCTAGTGGAAATTTACCCCAAAGAAATAAATTAATACAATTTAAAGGCTGTTAAGTGGAATGCAAAAATATGCCCTTAAAATGATAGTTCACCCAAAAATGAACATTAGCCCATAATTTACTCACCCTCAAGTCATCCTAGGTGTATATGTCATTCTTCTTTCAGACGAATAAAATCGAAGTTATATTACAAAAGTCCAGGCTAATCCAAGCATTAGAATTGGATTAATAGTTGCTCTGTTTTTGAAGTCCATAAAAAGTGCATCTGTCCGTCAAGTAACGTGTTCCACGTGGCTCCGGGGTGTTAATAGAGGCCTTCTGAAGCGAATCGACGCGTTTGTGTAAGAAAAATATCCATTTTTAAAACTTTATCAAGTAAAGTTCCAGCCGACCGCCTTCCGTGGAAAAGTGTTGAATGTTGAAAGTGAAACTCAAGATGCGTACGTGACGTCATGACGAGCCTACCTGGTCGCGTTAGTCTTTCGATCGGCAGGGGAACTTTCAACAATTTTTCCATAAATTGAACAGAGAAGGCGGTTGGCCGACAGTTTACTTTATAAAGTTTTAAATATGGATATTTTTCTTACACAAAGGCATCGATTCGCTTCAGAAGGCCTTTATTAACACCCCAGAGCTGCGTGGAGCAGTAATTTGACGGACAGATGCACTTTTTATGGACTTCAAAAACAGAGCAACTATTAGTCCAATTCTAATGCTTTGATTAGCCTGGACTTTTGTAATATAACTCCGATTTTATTCGTATGAAAGAAGAATGTCATATACACCTAGGATGACTTGAGGGTGAGTAAATGATGGGCTAATTTTCATTTTTGGGTGAACTATCCCTTTAACTCTTTACCTGCCAGTGTTATTTTTTTTTGTATGTTGCCAGCCTCTGCCTGACACCAGAGCCTCTGATTTAAATGATTATACAGTATATATGTGTGTGTGTGTGTGTGTGTGTGTGTGTGTGTGTGTGTGTGTGTGTGTGTGTGTGTGTGTGTGTGTGTGTGTGAGTTTATCAAATAATAAAAAAAATTACTAGATTAAATCACAAATCTTTTCAGTGATGAATCGCGGTTAATCATAATTTAAAACTCTTAATGTTTTATAAGTATTTTTATAAATTTAATAATTTAATAATTTCAGTTAATCTCCAAATGAATGTAGAAAAACATAAATACAGTATATTTTAAATACCTGTTTAATGTTTAATGGCATATTTTTTTTAATGAATGAAGGCCAGTATAACTGATACTGATACAGCTACTGATGTCTCAATGAAATCGATTTCCTCCCAATTTTAAACATTAATTAAAAATTGTGTTTATTGTCTTGTCTGGCTATCACCAGACCAAGCTCAATCTTTTAAGATTGAACATTGGTCTGAGGAGTCTGCTCTGTATTTTCTACTGCACAAGAGGCTTGATCAACGGGCATAGTTCAAATGACAGTACGCAATTCAACCAATCAGACCACAAGAGGCGTTGCGGGGAAGTTTGAGTTATGGGAATACATGGTGGGGAAAGAGTTAAAAAGGAGGGTGCTGACATGATTGTTTCATGTGAGAGAAAACAGAACACAAGACTTATAAAGTGACAGTCGGCAGTGTAGGATGTTGGTCGCTAGAGAGAACAGACAAATATATACTGTAGTACAAACCTATTTGACAACACAACACCATGCCTGACCAATCAGTATAAAGTATATTTCAATTTGATACGGCAAACAATCAAAAATACTGTTTTACTTGAAGATATCTTGTTTACTTACTAGTGCTATCTTGTCTCACTGTCAATTAAATCTTGAACATCTTTCAAAGATTCAGATTTCATTTCATTGGCATATTAGCACAATTTGAGCTCAACTCACAATTCATTCAAGGCAAGTTTATTTATATAGCACATTTCATACACAGTGGCAATTCAAAGTGCTTTACACAGAAATTGAATTAAAATTTTCATAAGAGAATAAAATAATAAATACAAATATAAATATAGTATAACCTGAATCACCCCTATCTGGAATGGAGGGTCAGATTTACGTAAACAATAGTGTATACAGCAAGGATTTATCAACATTCTTATTGGTTGAGGAACAAAAGTTCCGTCAATCAACCAGATTTTAGGGTTTAGGTCAGAATTAAATGTTAAAAAATTCAAATCAACCAATAATATCCAATACTGGTTAGGACTATGCTTTTTTGACAGGAATGTTGATCCAGGAACACGTCCTACTTGGCAGAATCACTGACACCTTCCAAATCCCCAGTCAGCAGATTTCCAGCGGTATAGAGATATAGACACAAATATGTGATCATGTACTCTTAGCACTAGTCATCTTTCGGCAGGCAACTCTGCTGTACTCCTGCTCGCATTACTTCACACTTGGGCTTTAATGAAACAGTTTGCTTGAAGCATGTGTGTGTTGGTGACGAGTCTGTAATGATGTATTTTTGCCCTGAGTGTGTGTTTGATTGACAGATGGGTGTTTGGCCCAAAAACAAGCTGCAGTAATTAGCCTGGCACAAGAGCATCTGGTCCTGGTGTACACCTGCTCCTATTGCACTGCGAGTATGTGTGTATGTGGGCCATATTGTTATTCAAATTACACTGGATAATAACGTTATGCTCCTAGCTCACTTAATTAATTGTTGAAATGTACCTGTGCTTCATAGTAATAATACGGGGGGGAAAAATGAGTGCGGGCCCACATGTAGAGCTACTGTATCATTTTAAGTTGATCACAAAAAAACACTATCCCAATTGTTACAGAATTAAGAAATAATACTGCGTTTTTTATTACTGTATAATGATAATAGTTATTGTTATTAATAATATAATAAAGACTATTATAATAATTACACGATTATAAACAAATTATTAGAATATAATAAATGGTTAATACAATAAAGATTATTATTATTAAAAAATCTACAATAATAATTATCTTAATATTAACTTACTTCAGTTTATACATTTTTCATTCATATTGTCATTCATAACAAATACACTGAACACAATAGCACAGCCACAAAAGCTCAATCACAACCCATGGTGTGGAAACACACATTGAGACATATTAGAGCGTGAAAATACATTTCAGCATGTGTTAACCTGGAGGCATGTTTTTACCCAGGTGCGGTCTGCTTAACCTGTCGGTTTTAATTGTGATGAAAATGAGATTTTGAATGTTAAATATCGGCATGCTCAAACAAACGGCCTCTAATACCTCAAAGCAATGTCTCTAAAAACAAAGCTAAATGGCATGTTATTTGATGTGTGTTGTATGCGGATTAAGAATAATTCTCTTTTATTATTACATTATTAAGCTGTTTTGTATCAGACGTTTGTGGGTTTTTTCGAGAACGCATACGTGGGCACGTTGAGACATGTTCATTGTAGTGCTAATGGGCATCTAGTGGGTTTGAGGAAACAGAGAGCAAATGTGAATGCTCATGTTCTTCAGTGGCCCAGAATCTGTTGTCAATTCAGTCGGCCTGTTGGGTTAAAAGGGATAGGTCACCCAGAAATGAAAATTTGCTGTTAATTTACTCACCCTCAGCCCATCCAAGATGTAGGTGTCTATTTTTTTCTTCAGTAGAACAGTAAAGAAGATTATTATATGGCCATCTTTTTGATTCATATAATGCAAGTCAATGGCTGCAGTCACTTTGAGTCAAAAAAATATAAACATGCCAAACAAAATGAATACCCATGGTTCCTGACGATTCTTTGAGGTCTTATGGAGCGAACCAATCGGCCTGTGTAAGAAACAGAACTTTTACAACACAGCCTCTGTAAACGGTCCTGAGTGCATTCATGTGTCCCAAATCGTAGTATGCTGAAATGAGTATTCCAAAGGTTCCCTGATGGCGCAGATTTGTGCACACTCTAACGGCTAATATTGATTAGAACTAAAAACAGAAATAAAGTGTTAAAAACTACAAACATGTGTGAGTCCAGCGGTTAAGTAGAGAGGTTTAGATAAAGGGGTTTGAGTGATTAATAATCAGTGTATAACCTGACAAAAAAAAATAATAATTATTCAATGTTATCCACATTATATTTAATCTGCAACAGCATTGTGATTTGCAATTTTGTTAAAAAATCCTTATGCAAATTGCAAACAGATAAGGAGGGTTCTCCACATGAAAGACCCATGACTGGCAGATCAACGTGCTATATTTCTCTCCGAAATGGTAAGAAATTAGGTACCACTTTGATGAACAATACAACATGATGCAAACAAACACAGTGTCAGCTCACATGTGAGTTTGTTCCCACGCATACCTCATTATGCGACAGGAAGATTGCGTTCCAGACTTGAATGTGCTCAGGACCGTTTGCCGAAGCAGTGGATTATCGGTAATAACCCTGTATAATGTTCAGGTTCCTGCACAAACCGATCTTTTTCGCTTCATAAGACCTCAATGAATCGTCAGGAGCTACGGGTATTGATTTTGTTTTGCCTGTATGTTTTTTGACTCTCAAAGTGACGGCACTAGCCATTGACTTGCATTATATGAATCACCAAGGACCACGGTTTCAGCAAAAAATCTTTACTGTTCAACTGGAGGTACACGCCATTTTGAATGGCCTAAGGGTGAGCAAATTTTCATTTTTGGGTAATTTTGCAAACTATGTAGACTAAGCTAAAAAGCTAAAAACATAAGCTTTTTAATTTCAACAAATAGGAAATTTTGTTCAAATAAAGTTGTAATCACAGTGACTTACAGAAACATATACTGTACCATAATTTAACAACTTCACTTATTGGTTTGTAAAGGCTAAAAATCTATTTCTCTATAAAGCAAGTGAAGGGATTTTTACTTCCAGGCCCCTACTGTTGTATCTGCCAGTGATTTGATTTCGCCCTGCAGCTCAGGCTGGAAACCTGTACATTTTTCTATCCTGCTTCCGTTACAATCTGCGACAAACTGGCTTATCCACCTGGCGCGCTATTGCCAGGTTTAACACGATAGCTTTTTGTTTATATTCAACATGGCGGCCACCGAAGCGCAGAAACCCGTTGATGCCGCTGTCGCTGCTTTTTAAAAATATTTCAAAAGGCAAGTCTTCCCTGGAACAATTCCTCCAAAAGAAGGATGTGTTTGCTAGCCTGGCTCCGCCCTCCTACGTACTTCTGTTCAATTTTCATCCTTCAGTACTCCGTCTGGGACCACGGTATATTCTTAGGTTTTCTCCGAACAAATTTTTACCGGTCCAATCAGCGAAACAGAGGGAGTGGCTGAGAACGATGACGTTGATTTTGTGCGCTAGTTTGAGATGACATTCGTCACAACCAAACGTTAGCGATTGGTTATGGCAGATCCAGAGTGGCTCTGGGCAGATCCAATAGTTTTAAACTTCAACAGAATACCCGCCTTCAAGGAAGTAAAAGCTTGTCAATGGAGAGTGGCCAGACTCTCTGTACAAATTAAATGTATGAGTATCTGGTAAGCCCAGGCTATGTGTTTGCCTTATTACCAACTGCTTTGCAAAGTACGTCACCCGGATCGTTGGTCTGATTGGTTGAAGGACTATACAATTGTGTACAGAGTCATTTGAACTATGCCCATAGATCACGCCTCTTGTGCAGTAGAAAATACAGAGCAGACTCCCCAGACTAATGTTCAATCTTAAAAGATTGAGCTTGTTCTGATGATAGCCAGACAACTACTGTTGGGATCCTTTATGAGAAAACATTTGATTGAACGTTTGATTTCCACATTGTAGTGATGTTCGTGGGATGGTAAGGAAGAAGACAAAGGGGTCGGCTTACTGGGACTCGTAACTGGGTTTTAATAACTCAATTCGCTCAGGTTACAACACTGTGCACATCGCACAAACAAAAGTCACTCATAAATTCTCAGTATCAATCGTCGGTTTTCTTTCCAGCAGTTCCTCTCTGCTCTGTGGCCAGCCGAGTCCCAGTGTGTCACTCCGTCTCCAGCTCTCTCCACGCCAATTACTGCAACAAGAGACAGGTGTTCATCATTTGTGCTTGATCCACTTACGTGCCGCTCGTCCTCTGACTCTCTCTCCCGTCACAGACTTTGCTAAACCACGCCCCCCTCGCCACACACATCATTGCCTGATAGGTCAGAAGAAGCATAATAATCACAGAACTATTAAATGTCTCATTAACAACTGTTTACACAGACGGAATTAAACATGAAAGTCGCCGGGTGTTTTACTGAACAAATACACACAGACACACATGAACCTTTAAAGATTGCGTTCTCTTTGATTTTAGGCTAGTCACTGTACAGAGAGGCATTTTTTTATTATTTAAACACAGAGGACCAAATTAAGTGTGCTCACAACAACCACTGTATGTTTAGACTAATGTTTAGGTACTTACTGAGAATCCATTTATGTGTGAAACCTGCTCCTCCCAGACATAACTAGCTGGTCAGCAACACCCTGTTAGCATCTCTATTGATGGACATTCAACTGTAGTTTTGTATTCTGACTAAATTAAATATTTTTGATTATATACTGTACATGGTTATTATTTATTTAATGTATTTATGGTCCTTCTTATGGTTCCATAAATCAGTGCAAAGCAGTGTTGGCATAATGTCATTATTCCGCAGTTCAAGATTAGTCACATGGCTCAAAAACAGTCCAGCAGAGATGCATCGATACTACAACTCTGTCCAATACTCATAAGCTGCTAATTATTTTCATGTTCTGGCCAATAAACCAATAAATGGCTGATATTAAAACTCTATTGTTTTATCTTTGTAGTTTGTTTTATATAGTACGTGTAGCATCAACAAATACAGTATGAAAAACTGACAATTATTATAAGATTCTCAAAACATTACATTTAACAATTGATCAATTATTAGTCATTTTAAAGATTAACCTTAAATGGTGTTAGATGACAACAAAGTAGGGATTCACAATGTATTGGCCACCATATAGGTTTCAGGGCAAACTATGTTAATATTTAATGTTATCGTTATTGGACTGATAAGAAAATTTGGCAGATATAATAAAGCCAATAAATAATGGACTATTTCCTTCAGCTGAGACACTTCAGATGCGCACTGTTCGCAATGATGGTTTTGAATTGCTTGAGATATGATTGAAGTCACTTCATAAAGGAAATATATGTGCAACTTGTGCAGCACAAGTCTGTCATATAGGCTACATAAAATCATAATGAGAACAATTAGAATCGTGTGCTTGGGACAGGCCGTGAAATAATGAGATTTTTGTTTTTGTAAGACTGTCAAAAATTATAAAAATCTGTATTTAGATTTATAGGCCAATATATCGATTATCAGCTTTCAAATATAAATAATTATCGGTTATCGGCCAAAATTTTCATATCGGTACATCCCAATAACAAAGGTAATCAACATGAATAATTATGTGAAACAAACATGCAAGATAAATGATAAATTAAAACACTTCTAATATCGACTGATGGGACTGATATACTATAGCGCATCCCTACACTGCAAAAAATGCTTTTCTTACTTAGTATTTTGGTCTTGTTTTCAGTCCAAATATCTAAAAAATCTTTACTAGAATTTACAAGACAAGCAAACGTTTTTGTCTTGTTTTGGGGGAAAATAACTCAAAATTAAGGGAGTTTTTGCTTAAAATAAGCAAAATAATCTGCCAATGGGGTAAACAAAATAATCTTGTTTTCTGTTTGAATTAAGATTATTTTGCTTACCCCATTGGCAGATTATTTTGCTAATTTTAAGCAAAAACTTAAACATTTTGAGTTATTTCCCCCTAAAACAAGAAAATAACTTTTATTTGGCTAGTAAATGCTTCTTGTTTTGAGGAGTTTTAGATGTTTGGACCAGAAACACTTAGTAAGACAAAACTATTTAGTAAGAAAAGCATTTTTTGCCGTGTAGTGTTCAGAACAGGGTTATGATTAACTAAAACTATAAAAATAAAATAAAAATAAAAACTTTGTGAACTTAAATAAAATAAAATATAAAATGATTAAACAATAAGCAACAATTACACTTCAAGAAAAAAGGGAAAAGTACTGGTAATGTTCTATTAGGGCATTTTCCATAAAAGGTGCTGTATTTGTATTTTGACTGTACTGCAGCATAAAAATACCATCATATGTTTGTAGATATTTAGGAAACGCGTCTTTATGAAAACCAATGCTAAAGCCAGGTATTTTTCTTTGAAATGTGCGATCCGTGTCGGAATGTCTGTTTTTGTTTTGGTCTGTGCGATACCGCACGTTGCCAATTTACCCAATATTATTTCGTCACCACAGGTTGCCAGTTGGTGGGAAACACAGCGTATTGCTGCCATTGACGCCAGCAAAACAAACTGGGTCAGAGATTGCAGATTCCACCCGACCTAAAAATCTCTATGAACACATTAAAATACAGATAAATCAATCCATCAACTTACAGTATGCAAGTCTCCTTGCCTTCCATTGTCAATTGCGCTCGTTCCTGTTGCGAGTCCTTAAACTGGTAACCCGTGTGAACGTTGAGTCTGAGGAGGGGGGGGGGACTATATTTTGAATTTGGACTGCAGTACCCATTCCAACCACTAGCTGTCATTCTTACATTCTTACATAACACAATGCAATGTGTAATTCAAAATATGAGTAAAACTGAAAAGTCCTTCTCCTTCATATGAAATCCTTCATATCTACAGATGGACAGATGGATAAATGAATACTAAAATAACATTTGTCCAGAATAACAGAACAACTATACTGTACCTACTTATACCACGCCCACTTCATCTACCTTTACACAGGTCTAACAAGTAAAACAGAAGTAAAACCCAATGTGGCTAGTAGTAGCCAAGCACCGTAGCTTAGCGTATTGTAACGTCACCTTTAGTTCTGTTAGCGTACCAGCACAGATGGCGATATGGAGAGGAGGTCGCCGCCCGCAACACTCACGCAAATACACCTTTAATGCGTCGACGGAACACTACAGATGGTGACAGAGAGGAGGCCACAGCCCTCAAGCTGAGACAAGATGCCTGCCGGAGATCAGACGGCACTAATGTGACTCAGAGATGGTGATCAGTCAAGCACAGAAGCACACAAAAGACGCACACTAGAGATTAAGTTCAGTCAAGTGTTACGGGTATCGTTGACCATGCCGTGGTGGAACAGATCTCACAGTGGAGCTTTATCCTCTTCCACCCTGAGGACACGCATGCACACGCCACACACACTTCTTAAACTGTGTCTTCCATCTGCGATAATAGCTTAAAGGTAAGCTGAAGGTGAACTTTGACAAAAAGCAATCCCATCCTCACCCTATCTTTACATGGCATTTTTCCCATTTCTGTTATTCTTGAAAAGCTCGGCACAGTTCTGCCATGCGTTAACGTTCATTGCCAGTACCCTTTCCTGGGGTTTTACACAAATCCACTGACACTCATTCTTTCTCTTTGACGCATGCTTTGCATACTGTAGCCTAGCGTAACATCAAGTGTTTCTGACAGCATCAGAAGCAGTCGGCGATGCGTAAAGCTTTGACGGGGTAATACGACCTCTCTGCCTCTGTTTAACCTCTGGAAACTGGGCAAAGCTACACACAGTACCGCTGATCCTGAATGCTCTTTGAACTCAATGCCTCTTTGCCACCGCTGTCTGTTTTGTGGTGTTTAATACAATACAGACACATCACAGATGAGTGTGAATCTGGACAAGTTTTATTAAATTATCACAGCAGTTTGTAAATGAAATATCTAGTGAGTGACTCTAATGGTTAATGCTCTATTGTGTTTGAAAACCACCCAACCCTAAACCTAACCAATAGTGTTAACAGAAGCATACGTGAGATAAAAACCCATTTGTTGAAACAACCTTGCCATTTTAGCTGACTTCTACAAGTCTAGCAAACAAGTTCACTAGTAAAGCCACACATATGGAGCTGCATCATCAAAATGCAGTATACAAATCATGCACTATGGCAACTGTGTTTTAAGGGTCATAAGACAGTATTGCGCAAAGAACAGCACAAAAATGAATCGATTATCTGCCCCTGTAATCATAATTTGTTTGAAAAAGAACAAAAGTTGGTGGTGTTTTACAGTCTTTAGGGTTCATTTCAGCTGGGAACTGCAGTAAATTGTATGTATAGGGTAAGTTTCTGGAGTTAGCAAAACAAAACAATATGTAGGTAGAGGCAATGAGACTGACTTTTTACAGTCTAACACTTTACAATAAGGTTTCATTTGTTAACATTAGTTAATGCATTAATGAACATGAGCTAACAAATTATGAGCAATACGTAAATTGTTCATCTTTGTTAAAGCTACACTGTGTGATATTTCCCCCCATCTAGCGGTTAAAAGGTATATGACCATCCAGTGAATATTAGTTCCTCTTCCTCTCAATTCCGATTTCGTTTTAACTCCTACGGTGGCCGATTTAGTCCAAGATTAATATGGCTTCCAGTTCGACCTCGTCCACATTCGACACGGTGCCATCGAGTGTTAAAACGCGAAAGGCGAAGCTTGAATTTACGGGTATGTCCCTCTTTGGCTAATGTACTTTCAAGATGGAGGGGCAACATGGCGACCCGCATTCAACCCCCTTACCCGTATGTATTTTCAATGGCATATTATAAACTTACGAGAATACTTTATTACTTGAAAGAAGTAAATATACATTAATGAGCACATACATTTTTGAAAGAACTAAGTGCTTTTAGCTAACAATAAAGTAAAAAAGTTACACAGTGTAGCTTTAACAGTAGGTCATAAAATTACAGCCTTTCTTCATGTTAGTTCACAGTAAATTAACTATTGTTGACAAATACAACTTTTGATTGTAATATTGTATTATTAAATGTTGAAACTAACATTAACAAAGATTAATACATGCTGTAGAAGTACAGTTCATTATTAGTTCATGTTACCATAATATAGTTAATTAATCAAACCTTATTGTAAAGTGTTACCTTACAGTCTTAATATAAACTGTAGAAATACTTAGAAGAGATAAGAACCATAGAAGTGTTTTTAGAATATGCATACCTATTTAAGTAATGCACTACTATGTTAGCGTGGAGTGAACATTTTTAGCCTTGGCAGTGCTCTTAGTGAAGTTAGCATATACTGTATGAAACTGTGTTCTATTAAAGGCAGAATTTACGATATCCTACTCGCAACAGACGACACTTCATACGATGCTGCCTGCTTTATAAAGAGATATCTGTCATGTGTGTGGCAAGTATTCGCTGAGTTACAGTTCATTTTCAGACGCATTTCAGAGTGGACTTCACAGAGAGACAGACGGGAGAACGCGCATCCTGTTTGATTTCCAACTTGAAAACTTGGGTGAGATTCTACAACAGAAACGGCAGAATAGTGTCACTCGATACACACAGTGGTAAACAATCACTTTACAGTGACTCAAAAGTAAAAATAAAGCCTGCTTAAATTTTTTTGACAGAGGTAAGTTTGTACAATAATCCTCTGTTAACAATCAAAACCTGCTAAACACATACTAGCATTGACATTTTGTTGCTTTGTGTCATCTTCAGATCACATGATAACAATGATTTATGGTTGGAAGCCAGAGATAAATATGATAAATTTGAATACATTTGAATGCAAAAAAAAGCAGCAGTGTTCTTTTGGTGTCACCATTGTGGTTGCCAACGTCAGCAAATAATTAACAATACCATTTGCTTTTGGGGAAATGGGGAAATTTGAGTTAAGTAATAATTAATTAAACAAACCATAGGTGACAGATGACAAAAACAGAATTTGTATTATTTGAAATAAATATAAAATAATTGGAATAAATAAAACTAAACTAAAACTCCAAAAATAAATAAATAAATAAATAATTAAAATACTGTACATTTCTCTTAGAAATACATCAGAAAAAAACGGGTTTGTCTTTGTCAAACCAAAATTTATTTAGACACCTTTAACATTTTCTCACATTAATCACAGTTTATCCGCTATACTTTAGAAAATGATAATAAAATATGACAAGAACTCAGATTTAAAGACAAACTCTGTGTCAGAACAAATTCATCTTGATAATGTCAGATAACTTTAATAGAAAGGTATGTAATAAATGTAACAGCTGATTTGTTGATTATAATCTAAGTACCCAATTAGATTTTGGTCAACCAATTACCAAGCAATGCTTAATTTTGTTCAGCCTGTGGCAAAACATGGTCAGGTCATATTTGAGCAAAACATGGTCAGGTAAAATAATAATGTTTGAATAATTTTAGTCCCAAATGTTTATCAATTTCACTGGTCCACTGTATGAACAATTTTTGGGTATAATATGTCACAGTTTACTTTATTTTGCTACCCTTATTTACATAAATTAACTATAGTGTCCTGCACCCACTAGTACAATTTTTTGTCTAGTGTCAAGTGCTATATGGCACTAAAAGTGGTTCTTGGCTCGTAATCGAACCACTTTTGGTGCTATATAGCACCATATCTTAACGGAGCTTTGAAGAATCGCTGAAGAACCACTGAAGCACAAAGATTTGGTGCTATACAGCACTTAAAGTGGTTCCCCTATGATTACGAGCCAAAGAACCACTTTTAGTGCTATATAGCACCTTTTTTTAGAGTGTATTCAGGGTCTAGACTTCTACATCAATAATACACCTGCAACATTTTTTACTTTGCAAAAATACAACTATTAAACACTGACCACATCATAAACAAAAGTTAAATTCTATATAGTTACTGCCTGATGTTATGTACGTGAATAAAAACAATTACACACAATTACACATAATGGTTTAATTTCTACGTTAGTTGGCAAATGATAACACTATAGAAATGTGAAGTCTTTAAATATCACCTGGTGAACAGACATCACATTTTCCGATATGTATTACATTAAAAAAATTTGTATGCAAAGTTGAATTCAATAAATACTAAAGTATTCTCGGATATTGTGTTATAAGATAAGTACAGCAGGACACATAATATAGGATGATTCTGCATTATACAGAATGGATGGATTGGATACCACACACCGTAAATCTTGCCCATAGCAGTGTTCTCATGGTTTAAGCATACACTTTATCAATTCTTATCCACAATGAGGCTAGCATACACTGCACTTAGTGTGAATACATCTTAATTAAATGGTGAATTATATATATACACATACATACCACCACTCTTGCTCTGGCCCTTTTATTTGTTTCATTATTTAATTTGATATGTAATGCCACAGTTTGAAATCCGCCTCTCACTTGAATCTCAGTTGTATAATTTATTAGCTTAAAAATAATTCATCTGTAGAAAAATTCAGCTAAGATTTCTGTATCTAATATAAGAGGCTCTTTTGAAGAATTAACTCTCTTGAAGAGGGAGTTAAAAATGACTAAAACAAAGAAAGGGAGGGTGCAGGCAGAAGACCACCGCAGTTATAAGGGAAAGAAACTTTCGTGACCCAATTTGATAGGGAGCCATGTCATTTCAAGGTAAGTTAATTTTCGTGAGCGGCTGTGTAATTAATTTTACAGGAAGACCTCACTTTTAGTGCCACGTTTTCTGAAAATAGCTTGACGGCGTCATGCACTAATTGCGTATCAGAAGTGCCTACCTTTCTATTTAACTTTACATTCAATTACACATTAGCGATTAAGAAAGCAAAATCATTTTTTTGTGGGCTGATGGTTAGAGACTGATAACCCGCAGTTTGTGGGTTCGATTCTCAATACAGACAGGAAATGATTGAGGTGCCCTTGAGCAAGGCACCTGACCCCTAATCGCTCCCCAGGTGCCAGCCACAGCAAAATGGCTGCCCGCTGCTCTGTGTGTGTGTGTGTGTTCACTACTCTACCCCTGATGTGTGTGCACTAACTTGGATGGGTTAAATGCAGGACAAATTCAGAGTATGTTACCATACTTAGCCTTCACATGTCAATGTTTTTCATTTTTCAATTAAAAGAGACCATTTTATCGTTTCATGTGAAGAATCGTCTTCAATCCTTGACCCCACGGCTGAGTTCTTCTTTCTTAAATACAACTCAGCTCCGAAAAGATCTACCTTGAAGTTCACCTTGAGCAGTCAATCAGCAGGAAAAGGTCTTAGGTCACCAGTGCATCACAAACAAAACAGGAGCCAATTACAACCCAGAGCCTCTCTGTTGACAAAAGAGCCCTCCAAACCGAGATAGAGTATAGATTTTTAATTTAAAACTGCAACACGGGGGTCAAAACGCTCTCATTTCAATAGACAAGAAAGGGAGGGGCGAGAGAGAGAGTGAGCAGGAGTTAGGTAATAGAGAAATTATGTTTGAATAGAACATTTACGAGGACTAATATGCTCTGTTGCAGAGTTAAATATGCATACTCAAGTGAAAATATTCACATAGAAGTGAATGCTCTTCACAGCCTCTGTCATGCAATTAGCAATATGTGTTTATTCTCAATTTTCTATTTACTCGATTGTACTTCACCTTTTATACTTCACCAAAATTACAATGCTTGATAATTATAAACTTTGCTAAAGGACCATCTATGCATCTCTGTAGTAAGGATGTGCATTACATATTTTTGAATCTAGAAACAAACTAACTGTAACACTTTACTTAAAAGCCTTTATGTATAATACATTTTACAATTTATTTTAATGCATTAATTATAACGTATAATGCATTGTTTGATGTCATGAATAATTGTAATTTGTTATAATACATAATTATGTATTTATTAATTGTTTAACCTTTAGAAAGTATAAAGTACACATGATAAAAAACAATATCAGATGTAACAAATATTATAGTGCATTTTAACTTTGGTTACAATTATTTATGAAAAGATATCATGCATTATAATGTACATTATGAATGCCTATAACACATTATAAATAAAGGATTTAAGTGAAGTGTTATGATATCTTGAATTTTAGTTGCAGCCCCCCATAGAGTACTCCAGGTTGAAAACCACTGCCCTAAACAGTTTCAGTTTTTAACATTGATGGTGCAGACTGAATACAAAAAGCTCTTTGAAATCTAACAGTAATTATCCAAATGTACGAGAATTATCTTCTTCTTTTTTCATTCGGCCATGTTTTTTTATCAGCCTTATACATCTCTATCAACTGTTAAAACAAAACATCAAAACTAGTGGATCCTAAAATAATATTTTAACGTATGCAACACACACACACACACACACACACACACACACACACACACACACACACACACACACACACACACACACGTTAATCCCTGGTAACCTAACAAGGCACAATATTAAGGGTAAAATAAATAAATATTAAACAAATATTAAATTAAGGCCCTTGATATTCATAGCTTACTTAAATACTTTAGCCGCACATTTCCTGCCGCTCCACTCCGCTCACATACTCTGGTCACTACTAACCGTTTGTCTGTTGTCTGTTAGTCCACCCACGTCCCGCCTCTTTGCCCATTTTCGGTTATTCAGGAGTGACGCGCAGTAACGCGCTGCCAAGAGGGCGACGACCGGCTCCACTTCAGAAATCTACGGGTGACATCACTGACACTACGTCCATTGTTTTATACAGTCTATGGTTTTTCCACTGTAAATGATATTAAAAAAAAAATGTAACTTCCAAAAACTGTAAATTTAATGGTATTTTACTGTAAAATTACATTAAATGTAGGGTTTGATTTCTTAGTTATTCACTGTATATAGTATGGAGACTTTGTTAACTAATTAACAGTTTTTCACTGTAGCATTTTTGGTCTTTTACCGTAAAAAATCACGATAATTTTTTACAATGTGCCCATCCCAAATTTGAGAGGTCTACTTTTTGGTAGGTATGAGTCAGGGTGATGTGTGTGTCCGTGTGAGAGAATAAGACTGAGGAAAGGGTGAAAGAGAGGGAGGTGAGAGTTTGACCTTTCTTGTTTGTGTGCTTGTCTGTGGCTGTTGTTGCCATCGAGGTGTTGCTAGGGGGCCATCTTGACAACTTCCTGTGATGGGCTGTAATCAGGCTGGCGGCCCTCCTCACACCTGATCTGAGTGTGTGTGGCCTGCCACCTAAATTTAGCTCAGTGACATGTGTGAAAGTACACACATGCAGAAACGCACACACTCATCACAAATGCATAATACCGGATAATACAAAACACACACACTGAAACATATATCTTCATCCGTTCACATTTAGTCAAACACAAATGGAAACTTTGACAGGAAGGCCTAATAGACCAACAAACCTAATCCTTTTCAAAAACACAGGGTCGTATACTTAACATAACGTATCTAATGACCCAAAAGCCAAACACGCACATTAATTCAATGCACAAACGCTGGACAAACCACGGAGCCTGAGTACACACACAACCTCTCTGAATATACACCGTGTCTGTAATCCCTGTAAACATCAACAAGAGGATAGCTGTCACTTCCAAGCTATCGGCGGCTCACTAAGAGACAGGGCAAGCCTGAGGTGCAATACACTCTCCTTATAACCTTACTGTCAACATTTCAGCCTGCACACACACATTCTCGCACTAAAGAAACAGAGGGAGTGGGATTAACCGTATACTCTGTCAACCGCTCAACCTGAGTCTGACTCGCCGATAAAAAGCAGCAGCACACCTTTCCGAATGGAGATATCCCTGTAGTCAATCATTTGATCTCTTAAAACTATTCTTTGCTCACCAAAATGACATATTTAAAGCTTTTTTTTCAGTAAATTTTTTGTATCAATGCCGTAAATTAGCTTGAATTTAGCTTGCTTTATTTAGTATATGCTGATTCATGAATATGCAATGAGCCCCACCTCCACTCACTCGTCAACAAGGCGATGTATCAGAATGGTAATTTGTTTCATGTATCGCTCTCTACAACGGACACATAACGGTAATTAATATGATTAGTCTTTGGCTTGACTACATTATCAAACAGCTAATATTGCGTTGCTAATGTTACACAAACCATGTTCCTGTTCATCATCTTAGAGTCAGGCGGCTGCCTTCTGAAAATCAGCATCCTTAGAAACGCTTTGAACAACTTGGAACGTCAGTGGAGAAAGGCATATAGTTCATCATAACATCGTAATATACATCATATACATAATTCACCCGCTATATTGCTAAATGTCCCCGACTTTTCATATCAACAGAAACAATATCCCTGGATAACCTGGCTTCTCTTGAGACTCCCCTGCTTCAGAGCATAGAAATGATATGCTAAAGCCCGTCCAAACGTTGATGTGATTGGATACAAGGTAGTTTGTGAAGTAAGATACACCAGCGATTTCAAATCTCATTTCACTGCTGTTTTAAGGAGAGAATACTCAGCAATGGTGTTGACCATTTATATTTATATTTAGATGTCACTTCCGAAACTTTGACCGTCGGTCCTCTTAGCAACAATAGTTTTATTCAATTAATTTTATAGACTGTGGCCTCGAAAGTGAGCCAAGATCGCTATACGATCACTAAAATGCTGTTGCTTTGTCAATTCATTGCGATCTCACAAAGTTACGTTATAAAAATGTCAACAATAAATCTCTTACTTGCATCGCGTCTTGACTTTGTTTGATAATGAGAGGTTTCACAAGTCTGGTGAGATTCTGACTAAAACACCCCTGATCGCGTTCAAGAGATCAACTGTGATTGGCTACATTACTGCAAAAACACGCTGTAAATAGATGCATTTGACGCTCTCCAGAGCTCGGACACAAATTCAACAATACAGTATCAACTGAGGGTGCTTAGAACCGGGCCTGCTGAAAGCATATTAAAAACACCACACAGACACTTTTGAACTTTCTATTCATCAAAGAATGCTGAACAAATCACATTCACATATCACATTTTCTACAAAAATATTAAGCAGCAATGTTTTCAACATTAATAATAAGAATTGTCTAGACTGTGTAAACCCAGCCCGATCTGCCAGCCATTTGATTTCCTCAGGCTGGAAACCTGTACATTTTTCTATCTTGCTTTCGTTACAAATCTGGGGGGACCAATCACAAACTGGCTTATCCACCTGGCGTGCTATTGGCGGGTTTAACACGATGACGATCAAGACAACTTTTTGTTTATATTCAACACGGCGGCCACCAAAGCGCAGCAACCCGTTGATGCCGCTGTTGCTGCTGTTTTAAAAGATTTTAAAGGCAAGTTTTCTTCGAAAAAGGAACAGAAACTTGCCCTGGAACAATTCCTACAAAAGGATGTACCGATGTACCGACCACAGTGCAAAGTGCGTCACCCGGGTCTGATTGGTTGAAGGACTATCCAATTGTGTCATTTCAAACTATGCCCGTTGATCACGCCTCCTGTGCAGTAGAAAATACAGAGCAGACTCTCCAGACTAATGTTCAATCTTAAAAGATTGAGCTTGGCCTGGTAATAGCCAGATAAAAAAAATGTCAGCATATTAGAATGATTTCTGAAGGATAATGCGACTGAAGACTGGCAGCTGAGAATTCTGCTTTGCCATCACAGGAATAGATTACATTTTTAAAATACATTAAAATATTAAAAACATTTGTATTGTAATATTTCATATTAATATTTTTTGATCAAATAAATGGTGAGCATAAGAGACTTTCTATTAAAAACATTACATAAAACTCACAACACTTGAACAGTTCTGTGAGAATAATTATTATTTGTATTAATTGATAATTTCCTGATCAAGTAGAACTGGGGTCAGTTGCATAAACATTACATTTACATTGAATCATTTAACAGACGCTTTTATCCAAAGTGACTAACAAATGAGGAGAACTCAAACCAACAATAGGGCAACAATATGCAAGTGTCGTGACCAGTACCATTCAATCTACGCTCTAAAAAAGACGACTAACTAAGACTAGTCTTAGCAGTTCATGCAACCGGCCACTGATTCAGTAAATCTTTATCTCTATTCAAAACATTCCAACAAACCAATTCAAATCTCAAAAACTCATTGCATTATGTCAGCTTGATGTTTTGTTTAGCTTTTCTCAACAACTCATGTTTTGTTTTTTACAGTGCACAGTCCAAGTGTGTGACTACATCCCCATGTTCTCATTGTCTCCATCGCCTCTGTGCATCACCCCACAGTCTCCTTGTATAACTGCATTCCCAAGTGCTTTGTCGCTCCGCTGATGATGTCTCAGTTGGTTCCTGACTGCGTATATGCATTTGGAATCGTCTCTCAATGCTTGGCTGGTATTTTCGCTATTATCAGGAGGTCATGGACTAGGAAAGTAGCATTTGTTGAACATTAGAGGAATGTTTGTTTTTCTGATGTTGGAATAAAAAGTGTTTGTGCAGCTTCTTGAACATCCCCCATGACAAATGACTCATCCATCAAAGCGAGGTAAACTGATTTGTTCATTTGTGTTACTTCACTGCCATGAGATCTTGATTGCTTCCCTGCATCTTCTCCGCGCAGCTCTCACTACCGCCCACACGAAAAATACTTTAAAATGTCAGGATGGTGAAATTCGAGTAAAAATTAAAGTGGCACGGCTAAATCTAGATACATCTGCAGCACCTGAGAATGAAAGTGAAGACGAGCGGAGATTAAAGGCGAACCTGTGCCGTATCCGGTCAGCATTCCAGGCCTGCGCTTTAAATTAAATTAATCCTGCTCTCATTTCTCTAACAAATTAAACAAGCACCCCCGGATTCCATAGTGCAGGTTTACTGCTAACTGTAGGCAAGAACATTTTCCCCTTGACATTATCCATATGATTGCAGTTCCCCGGGCCTTGAGTCTACCCACGCTTTTACTGCTGCAACCATGAGCCATCTGTGGAAAATTCGACTCAGTCCAATTGACCTATTTGATTAATTGACTGTGTTCAATGAAAATCAATTTAATAAGGCCATAATGACTGCTACAGCCCCAATGAATGATTATGATTACGGAAGGATGTATCCCGTGTGTGTCCGTATTTGCAGAGGTGGCTTTTTTTCCCTTAGTGGGATGCGTTTGTGAGACAGATTTCTTGTATATGATAATATGCTTATAGTTACAGCATAACCTCAGCTATACATTCTCTGAACGTTGATAACTCTTACAAAAGTACTTAAATGTAGTGGACTTATACTCGATTAGACAGTAATACCTTTAGTAGTGAATGAGGCCAGCTCAAAAGCTATTCATTTTCATTTCACTGCCACATATTTGGCCATGGCAAGACATTACACAGATTAAGGGTGTGTTCCCGCTTGTAGTTTGGTTCGCTTTGTTCATTTGGTCATTCAGATTGGCATTTTAACACCGAACTTAAAGATACCGAACCTAAAGGAATAGGTATATGTTCACAACCTGATTGGTCGGCTTTTATAACATGTATTTTGCGACGGAACTTACCGGAAATCAAAAACAATGCTGTGTGCTGGGATAAATGCGCTCGCTGTATGTGCGTAGCCTACATCAGGGTTGCCAGGTCTGCAGATGTATGTAGATTTAGCTAGGCCACTTTAATTTTACTTGAATTTCACCATCCTGACATTTTAAAGTATTTTTAGTGTGGGCGGTAGTGAGAACTGCAGGGAAGCAACGGCCAGTCAAAAGTAGTGTTGCACAATATACCGTTACTAGAAAAGTATCGTGATACCCTGCTATTAAAAACGGTACGATAATGAAATTGTATTAGTACCGGTAATTTAGGAAGGACAGCACTCTAATAAGATCAGTATTTCTTCATTTGTATTGATGTGTGACAGCAGGAGTCAGGACGTGTGTGCAGAGCTCTGCTTCCACCGTTCACAAAACAATGGAAGCAGAACAGTCAGATATATATGCGCAGCGCATGACAAAGAAAGCAAGAGAAACATGCATGCATGAGAAAATAAAGCGTGGCTCAGGACATGCTCATGCGATCGCAACTTCATTTCTCTTTCATTATTGGGTTTGAATGGTCAAAAAAGATGTAAACATGCACGTCCTGGCAAGTATTCAGTTAAACACAGTCAGGTATGTCTTTAGCAGGGATGCAACGGATGAGGGGTTCAAAGGTGAGAACATTGCGTGGATAGAGAAAACCTTCGAGGTCAGGACTCTTTTTTTTAAATATACCGATATATATATATATATATATATATATATATATATATATATATATATATATATATATATATATATATATATATATATATATATATTTTTTTTTTTTTTTTTTTTTTTTTGTGTTTTTTTTTTACTTTTCATGCTCATTTCTAGACACTATTAAGTATCTTTGCATCTGCCTGAAAACTAATTCTAACAGGTAAAAAAGTTTTTGGTGTGTTTTATGTAGGGCAAAACAACCTTTTAAAAAACACTCAAATAACACTCAAAACTGAAGATCCAACTGGCTACAAATGCATCAATATGGGATACTTTGTACACCAACTTGTAAAGTAAACCCTTTTTCTTCAGACGTTTAGCCACCAGAATTTCAAGGGCCCGCTTCCTTTGTTTTGCTGCATGTCTCAACCGTGCCTGTTCTTTTTGACGCATTTATTTTCATTTTTTATTTTTATTTATTTATTTATTTTTATTACCTTGTAATAAGGTGAAGTTACCATGTCACTTCACAAAACGAGAAAAAAAAAAACAGCCTGAATAGGTATAATGTTCACAACCTGGTTGGTCGGCCTTTATAACATGTATTTCGCGACAGGATTTACCGAAAATCAAAAACAATGCTGTGTGCTGGGCTAAATGTGCTCGCTGTATGTAAATAGCCTATATCAGGGTTGCCAGGTCTGTGCAACAAAAGTTGCCCAATGGCCAGTCAAAAGTAGTGTTGTATGATAAAGTAGCGTGCACACACGCCTTTCAGACAACATGCGATCGCGTTCTCTTTTGCGGATTATTGGGTTTGAATGGTCAAAAATATGTAAAAATGCACGTCCTGGCAAGTATTCGGGTAAACACAGTCAGGTATGTCTTTAATGAACGTATACAGTTGATTAAGAAATCAGATGTGTTCCAATTAATCAGATCCGTTCAGGTCTTAAAGGGGCAGGCATAATATTCTGTGTGATTAATGTTAATCAAACAACAAAAGAAAATAGAAAAAATCCCCCCATGCTTGACTGAATAACTTTAATATGTTTATAAAGAATCAGTGTTTAGTTAATACATAGAGTGAAGACTATGCAGTTTTTCTTTTTACATTTTATTATTTAATTTCTTTATTGAATGCTACTGTTAAATAAACCTACTGTAGCTGAAAAATGAAGTACTGTTTGTGTTATATTGTATGTAATTTGCATTTTTGCTTATAAAAAAGAAAAAGAAAAAAAAAAGTAAGTTACAATTAAATTAAATATCTATGATGTAATTATAAAATTACATTTAAGAATATTAAATTACCCTCACCATGAAATTAAATATTGGTCATCCCAACCTGTACTGTTCAGAATAGTGAAAGGTGAAAGGTTAGTGAATGTTAACATAATTGATAATGTGATTGTTGCAAACGTCTCTGTAAGGATGTTCACACTGGCATGTAATTATTATTGCAATAAGAGGAGGGAATGGTCAAAAAACAGGGCAGGAACATGCTGGCCAAGAGAGTTTTTAGTTAAAAAAAAAAAAAAAAAAGATTAGTAATTTCTGTCATATTCCATTACTTAATGTTTTTTTGCCGTGGTATCGAATCAGTATCGGTATCAAGGTATTTTAGTCTGGAATCGTATCGCAGTCATAATTTGCGTATTGTGACAACACTAGTCAAAAGTAGGCCAAAAATAGCCCAATGTGATTTTCTCCATTGGGCGGCCGAATGTTCCATTGAATCTGTACATCTGGGAGTGTTTTGGGGGTGTTGGAGCAACGAAATTGAACGGGGGTGGAAATCAACCCGCAGAAAAGAAAAATTACCCATGGCAACAACTTAAAAGTAGCCCAATTTGAGGGAAAAGACTTGGTAACACTGGCCTACATATGATGGTATTTTGACCAGCTGAGAACTCGTGAAGAGCTTATAAAATGCGATTTTGACCAAACACGCCAAGTGTGAAAACACCTAAAAATCCTGTGTTCCTGTTTTCAACGTGTCAAGACAGGCTGTGATAATAAAGGAGCTGTAGCTTATTTTGTCTTAGTTGTACGAAGCCTTTTTAAATCAAATTTATTGTCTATCATTTTTTTGTGCCATGTGCTGCTGATTGGATCATCCATCGTCGATGCCGTTTACTTTGACACTGTGGCCTCACCCTATGCAAATGAGTAGAATACATAAACCAATCACTGTAGCAGCTCAGTGTGAGCATAATTCATATTTCCTGCACAGTATAATATCAGGCAGAGAGAGAGAGAGAGAGAGAGAGAGAGAGATGGAGAGCCCTTGTGTACTGTGTGGTCCGCTGTGCTCTAAACATCCGCGGTGGGATACAGTAGCTTAATTTATCTTATTTATCTTTTTATTTTTTTATTTATGCATGATAAGGGCTGAATTAATCAACTAATGTAAAAAAGGAGAGTGAACACAGAACCTTTTAGCTGCTAATGCCGGACTTAAATTTCTTGACAGATGAACGGATTAAGATAAATCGCTTTGTCTATCCATCGAGATAGGATAAAGAATTCTTATAAAAAATATTAATACACCAGTTGTAGGATACAGTCACCTAAATCCAATAACGTCTCATTATTTTGATTGATGGACGAGGTCATCTCTTCAGGGTGGATGGGTCAATCCTATTCTGCAGTATATTTTCGCATCTTAATCTACTGGATATATGGAAATCAAACAGCTTTCTTTCCTCACAATAATACAATGTTGTGTTTTCATGTTTTATGGGGACTTTCCATAGACAATGATTCTTATACTGTACAAGCTGCATATTCTATCATCTAACCTTACCCCTAAACCTGCCCATCAAAGAAAACCTTTTTTTTTTTTTTTTACATTTTTTACAAAAAAACACTCACTTAAAGTTCACCCCAAAATTAAAATTATCCCATTATTCACTCACTCTCAAGCCATCCTAGATGTATATGATATTCTTCTTTCAGACGAATACAATCACAGTTAAAAAAATGTCCTGACTAATCCAAGCATTATAATGGCAGTGAATGGCAGCCCACAATTTGAAGCCCAAAAATGTGCATCCAACCATTATAAAAGTAATCCATACGTAGGCCTTCTGAAGTGAATTGATGAGTTTGTGTAAGAAAAATATCCATATTTAAAACTTTATAAAGTAAATTATCTAGCTTCCGGTGGACCACCTTCCGTATTCAACTTACAAAGAAAGTGTCCGACGCCATCATCACGCCGGTTACGCTTTTTCCATAAATTGAATATGGAAGGCGGCCCACCGGAAGCTAGATCTTTAACTTTATAACGTGTTAAATATGGATATTTTTTATAGCTTCTGTTCTGAAGGTCTTTATTAACCCCCCCCAGAGCATTGTGGATTACTTTCATAATGGATGGATACACTTGTTTGGGCTTCAAATTTTGGGATACCATTCACTCCCATTATAATGCTTGGATTAGCCAGGACATTGTTTAATAGAACTCCATCTGAAAGAAGAATGTAATACACCTGGGTGGCTTGAGGGTGAATAAAAATCATGGGGTAATTTAAATTTTTGGGTGAGCTATCCCTTTAAGGCCAAAATATACTTCACTTTTTACGCGTACACGAGGGTCAGCGTACAGTGCGCGCAACACAAATTTCGTCATCAGAAGAATACACACATCGACAGATTATTGTAACTGCCCAGCGAGAAACTGTGCATGCGTTGAACACCTGTGTACGCGTATCAGTCAAAAAAAGTATACTTTGCAAGGCTGTGCATTCGACTGTGTGTTTGTATGCGAAAAAAACAACAAAAAAAACGGAAGTATACTTTGGCCTTTAGCATATTTTGTAAGCTGTTTTCCTCATGGGGACCAAAACATTTCCCCACAAGGGCAAGGATTTCAGATATTGCCATCTTTGTGTCCCCATAATGTAGGGTTTCCCAGGCCAAACACACTTACATAAATATTTGATTTAAATGACAAAAAACCTGTATACATTTTTAAAAGTTACAGAATTCAAACATTCCTGTACCTCTAATACCATAACAGTAAGGACCCTCCTACACTATTTTACAACTACGAACTTTACCAATCTATATTGTGCCTCTCTCTCCTCATTCCTGACTGATGGCATTAACGGTGAAACTTGGAGCAAGTGGGAATGTTTAAATTGCTGGAGGCAGGAGAGAGAGGAGCGCTTTGAACATTGGCGTAGGGTAATTCTGTAACGGTAATCTGTGAAGCGCAGATAGCGCATTTCGGATATGAGCGGAATATGAGAGTGATGATATCGCGGCCAGGCAGGCTCTGCAGCGCCTCTGATTATTAGCACTGATATGAATGTTGTTTGATTAGGCAAATATGGATTGCAGATGGCACGCATGTGATACAGGGAGGTGCCGTCGACAACTGGTGTCTGGTCAGCGGAGGGACATGGCGCTCTGTGCCCAATCATCCGTAACTTATATTTAGCATTAGTCTTTTTCGTGCCTCACATTGTCAAAAAAAAAAGGAAATAGGCCCTGATATGCAATGGCATAAACAAATAATAGTCTTCAAAGAAAGATTTTACACGTCAATAAAACAAAGTGTTTCGTTTCTTTGCACATGAAGCGTTTTCTCTCTCCATAAATGTAAAGGAGGGAGGGATGGGGGGACTGGATGGTGATATGCACTGAGAAAGCATAACTCCAAACCTCAAAAGAGCTGTGAGCTGTGATTGAGGGTCAATAGCATAGCCACGGGCTGATTCAAATTCATGTTGGGGAAAAAGCATCATATTTTCATTTCTACTGCGCATTTGAGACAAATCGCTCAATACCTGAAAGACAAGGAAATTTAAGCAATGTGTTTTCCTCTCATTCCACAGCGGTAATTTCTCATTTGTAATCCATTTTTCTCCCACGGCTCCGTGGTCTCTGGGAGCACATATGGGCTGCGGAAAAGGGAAGATGCAGGGAGATGCATCATTTGACTCGGAAAAACAACATCTTTGAAGTGGGCCGCACACACAAAAAGAGTGTCGCTCTCATCTAATTGCAAATTCCAATTTTCTTGAAAAAGACGACCTCAAATATGTAAATCCTTGTTGAGGGTGCTTAGATGGATCAGATTATCTAGTCTTCCACTGCAAGGATGGAAGCCGGGCAGAGCGGCAAATCTTCTTTAAAAAGCTTTGATACAAATAACAAGTCCCTGCATGGCAGTCCACATTATCATTCACAAATGGAGAGGCTGCTGAGGACCCTTTCGAAAATATTAAGAGCAATGAGACCCATTTGCATGTTCTACCATGATTAAAAAAGAAAAAAGAAAACAAAAAAAAAACTTAAATACTTATAATATTGTATTAATATTGACAATGCTAATTAACATCACAGTTGTTTCTAACTCTATGCGTTGCTTGTCTCTGGCATGTTTGTTTTTTGGTTTCGTCTAGGACTTCCATTTAGACTACTTTCCACGGCAGACCCAACAACTTTAATGAATACGGCACACTTTAGTGTCATTGCATTAGAGAGATTTTGTTGTTGTTGTTGCAAGAATTGTTAGATACTACCATATATACAATTACCCTATCATGAAAAGTATTTGGCCCACTTCAGGTCATTGACCTTTTCAACTATTAAAATCATATTACGAATGTTATAGATATCAATTCAACAGAATATCTCTGAATATATGGCATTTGTTGAAAAAAAAAAAAATTATTATAATAACTTAAAACACAATATTTATGTTTCCTACATTTTGATTGTAACCCTGACACCAAATGATTACATAAAAAAAATTGACATAGCATTGCTTAAAATTATATATTTTTTATTTTGTTATAAAGGCTTGTTGAAAAAGTTTTTATATTTTCTGACTAAGAGCCCATGTTGTTGTTGTTTTTTTGTGCATATTTTGGAGCTGTGTTTTTTTTATTATTTCTGTAGTCAAGCACCCAATCTTGAGCATATTTTTGCCTGTGATGTGCATGCTGTGTTCCTGTTTCTGCTTTTATTTTCAATCCCCCAATAGTTTTCCCCAAAATCTCTAGAAAAAATGTATAAAATTAATATAAGAAAAAACTAAAATATTTGCAATGTATAAAAATCATTTTTTTAAATAAATTGTAATATATACAACAGGGCTCTACGCTAACATTTTTCTTGAGGAGCACTTGTGCTCCTAATTTTAAAAAATTAGGAGCACAGTCAAAAATTTAGGAGCACTTTCTGATCAATAACACACATTCCAATTATAACTTTCCCAGGATGATCTTTGTCCCTTTAAATTAATGTCCAGGGGTATTTTTACCATTATAAGAGCAATGTTTTCTAATCTTATTAAATGTATGCATCATCTTTTGGCAATTTCTTCAATTAAAATAGAAATAGTTTTTAAAATGTTAATTTAAACAATAAATTCTGTTAGAGCAATAAGACACAACCAGACTGTTACCAATCTAATTAAATCAGCATCAAAAGATCAATCTTTGCACTGTAGAAGTGCAACAGCAGCTCCATCTGAAGTGCTGTTTAGACACATTTACATAGATTTAATGCAGCTCATGGGTGAATAATGTTGTATGAATGTTTTAAATATAAGTTTTTGAATTTAGAAATAGGCTATGTACAAGTTAAACTTAAACTTAGTTAAAAGATTTATATTTTAAATAAAAAGTCCATGCAAAGTATAAATGAAAATAAAACCGCCAGTAGGTGGCGTCAAGTCTTATGTGCGAGTCGTTCATTCAATCGTTCAAACGCAGATTCATTCGAATCAAACCGCTTGGAGATGCGCAACGTTCTGGTGTAGTTTCCCGAAATAGACAGTATTGTGCCTAAAACGTTGTTACTTAATATCAACTTGTCTATTGGACTTTTCTACAATATCATGCCAATACTCGGAGCAATAGCTGTCCGTAACTTAATGCGCTCTGGCGCTTAATAAACAGAACTGCAGGCGTCTCGCGGAAGAACATTGCAGCCGGAGCTACTTCTCTGTACAGAGACTGTGCTCCTCCGCAGTTCTGCGACCCGAACTGGAATTGAATAGTCAGAATATAAACACTTATTATATGTGTACCGTAGTGATTCAGGGTAAGATAAAAACACGGTTTGGTAAATGGATTCATGATGTACTCACTCATATGCATCTAGTCATTTGTATGGACTGCAGCTGATACAGATTAAATCAAGAACTCATACAGGGGCGTTTTAAAATGATTTTTTATTAATTCATTTTTGGTGGCATTTTTGCCCCAAGCCCCTGTTAATTTCCGACCTTGTTTATGATAATCCAAATGTTGTATTTCTATTTAATTTTGGTTGCAAATAAACATCAGCGCGAGGCGTCTGGTAAGTGCACATGGCTGCGTCACACACGTTTCACCTGGTAAACAATCTGTGAAGTGTAGTCCGTCGCACATGTTTTTTGCACATGCTCTGCTGACAAAAGGCATGAAAAGCAGTTGATTGCAGCACGAAACGTAACAGTTGCTCAGTCAGTCAGTGTTGATGCACTTTGGCAGTTGTAGTTTTTATTCCGATTGTATTATACATCTATTCATGAGAATCGATCGGGTCACTCGCACCGGTGCGCCTAAATATTTTTTCACAGTCGCACGCAGTAATTTTCAGGCGCAAATGCGCCCAAAATGGGCGCTATGTAGAGCCCTGATACACCGATCAGGCATAACGTTATGACCTAATATTGTGTTGGTTCCCCTTTTGCTGCCAAAAAAGCTCTTGACCCGTCGAGGCATGGACTCCACTAGACCCCTGGTTGTGTGCTGTGGTATCTGTGGCACCAAGATGTTAGCAGCAGATCCTTTAAGTCATGTAAGTTGAGGGGTGAGGCCTCCATGGATCGGACTTGTTTGTTCCGCACATCCCACAGATGCTCGATTGGATTGAGATTTGGGGAACTTGGACAAGTCAAAACCTCAAACTTCTTGTTATGCTCCTCAAGCCATTTCTGAATTTTTGCTTTGTGGCAGGGCGCATTGTCCTGTTGAAAGAGGCCACAGCCACACACTGCCTCTGACAGCTTGCTTTCTTCCCATAGTGCATCCTGGTTCCATGTGTTCCACAGGTAAGCAACACACACGCACCCGGCCTTCCATGTGATGTAAAAGAAAACGTGATTCATCAGACCAGGCCACCTTCTTCCATTGCACACATGCCCACTGTTGGTGCTTTCGGCGGTGGACAGGGGTCAGCATGGGCACTCTGACTGGTCTGCGGCTATGCAGCATACAAAAAAAAAAACAACAACCTGCGATGCACTGTGTATTCTGACACCATTTTATCAGAACCAGCATTGACTTATTGAGCAATTTGAGCTATAGCTCATCTGTTTGATCGGACCACACAGGCCAGCCTTCGCTTCCCACGAACATCAATGAGCCTTGGCTGCCCTTGACCCTGTCGCCGGTTCACCACTGTTCCTTCCTTGGACCACTTTTGATAGATACTGACCACTGCAGACCGGGAACACCCCACAAGAGCTGCAGTTTTGGAGATGATCTGACCAAGTCGTCTGCTCAAATTCTTACGCTTGCCCATTTTTCCTGCTTCTAACATATCAACTTTGAGGACAAAATGTTCACTAGCTGCCTAATATATCCCACCCACTAACAGGTGCCGTGATGAATAGATAATCAGCCACAATAGAGTATAATGCTTTTGTAAAAAGAAAAAAAAACACAGCAATATTTGCTTTGTGTATTTTTATTTCCAAAAAAAGGACAGCTGGATCTCAGCCCTTCCTGAAGACCCTTACAAACAACACTGTCCATAGTGGTATGATATCATGCCCTGTCAGGTCTTAAAAGCTCTCACACACTCACATTAATTAGGTCAGAGATGGCTTTCACCGAGAGGCACAGGGCCAGTTCACTGAAGACATTACCGAGGTGACTATTATCAAACGAAGCACGGCAGTGAAGGAGCTGCCTGCAGAGAAAAGGAGCGCGAGCAAGGATCATTTTTTCCACTTCTAAGTGTGGATGAAACAGTCAGTGCCTCCAGCGTGGCCCTCGGTGACCCGCTCCAAACATCCACATTCCACACAGGTAATTTCCTGCTCAGTGTGAGCGAATGTGTGTGGAAAGAAAGACAAAGAAACAAAAGGGGAGAGCGAGATAGAAGCAGAGTCACAGAGAGAAGAAGACAGAGACATGGAGAGAGAAAGTCAGGCACGAAGACAGAGATCTAAGAAAAGCCTGGTGTTGAAATGTTCCCCCTTTGGCAAAGTGACAAGCCTGTAATCAATATCGCAGCATTACAGAGGCTGACCCCTGGAGGACTGTGTGTAGTTCTGAGAGGAACCTGACAGTGATGAGAGGAGATATTAGCTCTGATGTCACACGAACATGAAATTATAAATTCCTAGTTTCGCTCGCTTCAGCGGAGCTCAAGCTGACAGGCAGGTTCCATGCTGCTCTCTCTCGCAGCTTCACAATAGAATGGGATGGTTCACACTCCTGCAACGGGATGGCAGCTCTCGGCGGAGTGCTTTAAACGCATAGCTCGGGTGAGGACTCTAGCGTAGCGCACAAAAAAAATTATTTTTTGTACCATTTACTAGGTACCTGGGGTACTTTTTGTGAGGAGAAAAAAAGTCTGTGAGAAATACAGTAGTGACTGATATTAGGTGGCCTAACATTTAAATGAATCATTTGAGAGAATGCACTTATTGTATACATGCATGTTTTACGTTGTATTTACATTTTAAAAATTACCTGCATGTAATTACATCTGTAATTAATTTCTGTAGTTACATATATAATTACACCACCACACCTGTCCCTAACTGTACCCGTATCCCACCTCAATATCAGCGAAAGTGTTTTGCAATACAAAATTAACACAATTACAAGTACATTGTACTTATATAATTGTTTACCACCTAATATAAAAGTGGGACCAAAATCATTTTCAGCAACTAAGAAAGCTCAAATAAAATAAAATATTAGATGAAAAACTTCCACTTAAAAAACTTAATTAGAAATGTTACCTTGGCAATTACCTAAAAAAAAGTTTAAACTGAAGTACTAAAATTAATAAACGTACAATTAAAATAAATCTAAATAGAAAGACAAGACAAATTAAAATGACAAAAGCACATTAAAAAATTATTAAAACTAAGCAAATCATTATTTTCATTTGGCTCTTCAAGAATATTAACAGATCAGAGGTTTTTTTTTGCAAATTACAAGTCACTCATTTTATAATTTTAGTCTCAAACTAAATTTCTAATTTACGACTAAGTTAGAAATTATGAAATGAGGGAAACACTTTTTTTACACTTTTTTTGCATGTAAAACATAATCAGTTTACCTGTTTGAATGTCAAGAAGGAACATTTAAATAAAACACAACAAATGCAACTAAGGTAATTAACCAAATAGTATTTAAATATTTAAAAAAAGATCATGGCCAATACTAGACATGAGGTTTTGTAAATGTATTTCAATTCCAAATGCATTTTTTGTTAGTTTTTTGTCCAAACTGTTTTGTTAGTTTGGGTGTTTTCGATACCTCTAAGGCTATGCTGTTCTCAATGAGCTGTAACTGTGCTAATGCCAGTAATGAGAAATGTTTCACTTGATCATTACGTGCATGCTACAAATTTGATACTTAGCATATGAACAAGTGTTGTGTTGACTATTCGTTTTAATAGAAATAAAGAAAATAAATTAGTTTGACGCCGTTCCGACAGTCTAAATATGGTCATCAGTTCTACCCCTCTTTATCCTACTTTTATCTTTTTTTTTTTAGTAGTCTTGACTTAATGAATTTAAGTTCATACAACAAGATTACAACAAATCATTTCAAATCAATTCGATTTTGTTGGATAAACGTAATTACATTTCATGGAACATTTTCCTTAATTTAATTAAGTTCATTCAACAGCTTGTTTTTTTGAGTGTAGGAACGCTTTTGACCAAAAACCCTCTTCAATGCGAGTAAATCACTCGCATGTGTGACCAAATTTTACGTTAGGCGACTAAAAATGTCTTTAATAAGCCAATGGTTAGTGAATTGTACCATTTACGTCGCCTGTGATTGAGTTAAAAGGCAAAAAGATACGTTTTGTGAGATATAATTTAATTGCCTGATTAGGGTAACCCTAACCCATCTCTTTACTGCCACGTAAAGAAAATTGATGCACAAGATTTAAATGTCACACACAATTATGTAAAAATGCCCACCTTGAAGAGTATCCTAGCAATCAATTATGTCTTAAGTGAATGTAAACAGTCGAGAAAGAAAACGCTTGTGTAACAGTATCAGTAGATTGGATCCGTGCATTGTCTTAAAGTGACAGCAGCCTAATATACCTACTGCTGTCTGTGTAACTTTAATAAGGATTAATCTATATTTAATAATAATAATAATAATAATAATAATAATAATAATAATAATAATAATAATAATACAATTTTATTTAAAGGCGCCTTTCTCGGCACTCAAGGACACCGTACAAAGATACAATAATACATTTAAACAACAGTAAAAAATATAAATAATTAAATAAAAGAAGAACAACTGAAAAGCATGTGACATTAAGTAGAATAGGCAATTTTAAACAGATATGTTTTGAGTTGCGATTTGAAGTGAGAGAATGAATCGATGTTTCTTAGTTGCGGTGGCAGTGAATTCCAAAGTCGGGGAGCAGAGCGGCTAAAAGCTCTGCTCCCCATAGTAGTGAGACGGACAGGGGGAACAAACAGGTGTAAGGAGGAAGAGGATCTAAGAGAGTGGGTAGGTGTTTGAACCTGAAGAAGATTAGAAAAATACGGGGGTGATAGGCTGTGGATGGCTTTGAATGTTAAGAGAAGAATTTTGAATTGAATACGGAATTGGACCGGGAGCCAGTGAAGCTGTTGGAGCACAGGAGTGATGTGGTGAATGGAGGGGGTTCGGGTTATTATGCGGGCAGCTGCATTCTTGACCAGATGAAGTTTATGAAGAGATTTTTGAGGGAGACCGAAAAGGAGAGAGTTGCAGTAGTCCAAAAGGGAAGTGACAAGACTGTGGACAAGGACAATTGTATTGTTAATTACATAAACATAAAAAAACATAAAAAATGTTAATTAATACAGTGAAGACAATGCATTGTTATTTTACATTTGATTACTTTATTCAATTTCTGTACCTTTATCTGTTAGACCTGAAAAAAAAAAAACACTATTTAATTTGTATCTTTGTTGTATTATTTTTATTCGTGTTATTGCTTGTAGTTTGATAATTTGTTCTTATTTTATTATAGACCATTTACCTGTCTTTATTCGTCTTGGAAATGTATATTTTATACCATATTTATATAGAATTCTCATTTGCACTGTCCTTGCAGTCCATGTAAAAAGTCTGGCGAGTAAAATAAGTAGCTTTTAACGCACTTGCCCCGCTCCATACAATTGATTGATAAAGAATATGATGCAGGGCAACAACTGACTGTGATGAAGCATATAGAATGCAGTTAGAATGTCCGTAAAAATCAAGATATGGGGAAAAAATGCCTGTTTTACACTGGGCACATTTGTTGTGATTTTTACACTGGCCTTTTTACAATGGGCACGTTTGTTGTGGTCCGCGTCAGAGCGCCATTTGATTCTCGCCCGTATCCAAGGTAAATCATCAACACTATCATCCCTTACATGTGTTTTATTGAACTAAATACATCGTCATCTGATAAAACGCATGAGCTGGTTAGGCCTACTTTTCTTGCGCCCCCCCGAGTCTGTGTTGCTTTCACATTCACATGAATCTCGGCACAGCTCGAGCTGTGTTGTGCAACTGAACTCCGAATCCCCTGAGCTCTCACCCGGGTCCAAATGGCAGCTTTCACATTACCAATGCTTCATGTGAACGGTGCCCCGTTTCGAACTAAACTGCCAATGTGAAATTTCATTACAATTATTTTAAATTTCCATATTAATAAAAACAAATATTAAATGTATAGTTCACCCAAAAATATTTATTTCTGAAGCTACTTTTTGTAATGTCTATTTGATTTTTTTACACAATAATGGCTTTAAAATATCTTTTGGGAGACATTTCTATTAGATTAGTTAATCGCCACATTGTGTAATTATTCAATAAAAAAAGTTGTGTCACCTGACAGCCCTAAAAATAAGGAATTTACTAGTGTACTAGTGTATCACATAAATGCAGCTCTTTCTATTCATTATAATGCTTCTAGATGACTTATTCTCCTTTTGGCAATCAGTTTTTGACAAGACTTTCACCATATTTCTTACAGGCATAAAAAATGCTTACTAGTATGCAAGAGAGTCAGACGCAAAACACAGCTTTTTGTTCTCATGTCTGTAGATGTGTGACAGAGATATAGGAGCATATTGAAACATAAGCAGTACAACACGAGAGAGAGAGAGAGAGAGAGAGAGAGAGAGAGAGAGAGAGAGA